>NC_036846.1:13346543-13347828 GCF_002910315.2 Salvelinus sp. IW2-2015 | reverse complement strand
TTGGGCTAGCTAAAGGATTAGTGGGACACCATCGTGAGGATAGATCTCTGGGCTAGCTGAAAGGATTAGTGGGACACCATAGTGAGGATAGATCTATGGGCAAGCTAAAGGATAGTGATGATAGATCAAATGCTAGCTAAATGATTAGTGGGACACCATAGTGAGGATAGATCTATGGACTAGATAAAGGATTAGTGGGACATCACAGTGAGGCTAGATCTATGGTTCAGCGAAAGGATCATTGGGACACCATGGTTAGGATGGACATATGGGCTAGCTAAGGGATTAGTGGGAGACCATAGTGAGGATAGATCTATGGGCTAACTGAAATTATTAGTGGGACAGCTCAGTGAGGATAGATCTATGGGCAAGGTGAAGGATTAGTGGGACAACATAGTGAGGATAGATCTATGGGCTAGCTAAATGATTAGTGGGATACCACAGTGAGGATAGATATATGGGCAAGCTAAATGATTAGTTGGACACTATAGTGATGCTAGATCTTTGGGCTAGCTAAAGGTGAGTGAGGATAGATCTACGGGCTAGCAAAAGGATTAGCGGGACCAAATAGTGATGATAGCTCTATGAAATAGCGAAAGTATTAGTGGGACACCATAGTGAGGATATATCTATGGGCTAGCCAAAGGATTAGTGGGATACCACAGTGAGGATAGAGATGTGGGCTAGCTGAAGGATTAGTGGGACACCATAGTGAGGATAGATCTATGAGCAAGCTAAAGGATTTGTGGGACACCATATTGAGGATAGATCTATGGGCTAGCTAAAGGATAGTGAGATTAGATCTATGGGCTAGCTAAAGGATTGCGAGGATATATCTATGGGCTAGCTAAAGGATTAGTGGGATACCACAATGAGGATAGATATATGGGCAAGCTAAATGATTAGTTGGACACTATAGTGATGCTAAATCTTTGGGCTAGCTAAAGGTGAGTGAGGATAGATCTACGAGCTAGCAAAAGGATTAGCGGGACCAAATAGTGATGATAGCTCTATGAAATAGCGAAATGATTAGTGGGACACCATAGTGAGGATAGATCTATGGGCTAGCTAAAGGTTTATTGGGACACAAAAACGTGGATAGATCTATGGGCTAGCTAAAGGAATAGTGTGATGCTGTTGTGATTATGGATCTATGGGCTAGCTAAAGGATTACTGGGACACAAAAGCGTGGATAGATCTATGGGCTAGCTAAAGGATTAGTTGGATGCTGTCGTGCTTATGGATCTATGGGCTAGCTAAAGGATTAGTGGGACACCATAGTGAG
>NC_036846.1:13299367-13346259 GCF_002910315.2 Salvelinus sp. IW2-2015 | reverse complement strand
TGGGCTAGCTAAAGGATTAGTGGGACACCATAGTGAGGATAGATCACTGGGCTAGCTAAAGGATTGGTGGGACATCATATAGTGAGGACAGATCTATGGGCTGGCTAAAGGATTAGTGGGACACCATAGTGAGGATAGATCTTTGGGCTAGCTAAAGGATTAGTGGGACACCATGATGAGGATAGATCTGTGGGCTAGCTAAAGGATTAGTTGGACACTATAGTGTGAATAGATCTATGGGCTAGCGAAAGCATCAGTGGGACACCATAGTGAGGAAATATAAATGGGCTAGCTAAAGGATTAGTGGGAAACCATCGTGAGGATAGATCTATGGGCTAGCTGAAAGGAGTAGTGGTACACCAATGTGAGGATAGATCTAATGCGATCTAAATGATTAGTTGCACCCTATAGTGAGGATAGATCTATGGGCAAGCTAAAGGATGAGTGGGACACCATAGTGAGGATAGATCTATGAGCTAGCTCAGGGATTAGTGGGACACCAGAGTGAGGATAGATCTATGAGCTAGCTAAAGCATAGTGAGATTAGATCTATCGGCTAGCTAAAGGATTGCGAGGATATATCTATGGGCTAGCTAAAGGATTAGTGGGATACCATAGTGAGGATAGATATATGGCCTAGCTAAATGATTAGTTGGACACTATAGTGAGGATATATCTATGGACTAGCTAAAGGATTAGTGGGCTACCATTGCGAGGATAGATCTATGGGCTAGCTAAAGGACTAGTGGGACACCAGAGTGAGAATAGATCTATGGGCTAGCCAAAGGAGAGTGAGGATAGATCTATGGGCTAGCAAAATTATTAGTGGGACACCATAGTGATGATAGCTCCATAGGCTAGCGAAAGGATTGTGGGACACCATAGTGAGGATAGATCAATTGGCTAGCTAAAGGATTAGTTGAACACTATAGCGATGATAGATCAATGGGCTAGCTAAAGGATTAGTGGGATACCCTAGTGAGGATAGATCTTTGAGCTAGCCAAAGGATTAGTGAGACACCATAGTGAGGATAGATCTATGGGCTAGCTAAAGGATTCGTGGGACACAATATTGAGGATAGATCTATTGGCTAGCTAAAGGATTAGTTGGACACCATAGTGATGATAGATCTTAGGGCTAGCTAAAGAATGAGAGGGACACCATTGTAAGGATAGATCTATGGGCTAGCTAAAGGATTAGAGGGACACCAAAGCGTGGATAGATCTATGGGCAAGCTAAGGGATTAGTTGGATGCTGTCGTGATTATAGATCTATGGGCTAGCTAAAGGATAAGTGGGACACCATAGTGAGGATAGATCTATGGACAAGCGAAAGGATCAGTGGGACACCAGCGTGAGGATACAGCTATGGGCCAGCAAAAGGATAGTGAGAATAGATCTGGACACCATAGTGAGGATAGATCTATGGGCTAGCTAAAGGATAGTGATGATAGATCTATGGGCAAGCTAAAGGATTAGTTGCACACTATAGTGAGGATAGATCTATGGGCTAGCTAAATGATTAGTGGGATACCATTGTGAGGATAGATCTATGGGCTAGCTAAAGGATTAGTGGGACACCATAGTGAGGATAGATCTATGGGCTAGCTAAAGGATAGAGAGTATAGATCTATGGGCTAGCTAAAGCATTAGTGGGATACCATAGTGAGGATAGAATCTAGGGGTTTCTAAAGGATTAGTTGGACACTTTCGTCAAATCAAATCAAATATATTTTTATTGGTCAAATACACATGGTTAGCAGATGTTAATGCGAGTGTAGCGAAATGCTTGTGCTTCTAGTTCCGACCATGCAGTAATATCTTACATGTAATCTAACAATTTCACAACATCTGCCTTTTACACACAAGTGTCAAGGAATGAAAAAGAATATGTACATATAAATATATGGATGAGCGATGGCCGAACGGCATAGGCAAGATGCAGTAGATGGTATAGAGTACAGTATATACATACGAGATGAGTAATGTAGGGTATGTAAACATTATATAAAGTGGTATTGTGTAATGTGACTAGTGATACATGTATTACATACATTTTTAATTATTAAAGTGGCTAGAGATGAGTCAGTATGTTGGCAGCAGCCACTCAATGTTAGTGATGGCTGTTTAACAGTCTGATGGCCTTGAGATAGAAGCTGTTCTTCAGTCTCTCGGTCCCAGCTTTGATGCACCAGTACTGACCTTGCCTTCTGGATGATAGTGGGGTGAACAGGCAGTGGCTCGGGTGGTTGTTGTCCTTGAGGATCTTTTTGGCCTTCCTGTGACATCGGGTGGTGTAGGTGTCCTGGAGGGCAGATAGTTTGCCCCCGGTGATACGTTGTGCAGACCTCACTACCCTCTGGAGAGCCTTACGGTTGTGGGCGGAGCAGTTGCCGTACCAGGCGGTGATACAGGCCAACAGGATGCTCTCGATTGTGCATCTGTAAAAGTTTGTGAGTGTTTTTGGTGACAAGCCAAATTTCTTCAGCCTCCTGAGGTTGAAGAGGCGCTGCTGCACCTTTTTTACCACGTTGTCTGTGTGGGTGAACCATTTCAGTTTGTCCGTGATGTGTACGCCGAGGAACTTAACACTTTCCACCTTCTCCACTACTGTCCCGTCGATGTGGATAGGGGGGTGCACCCTCTGCTGTTTCCTGAAGTCCACGATCATCTCCTTTGTTTTGTTGACGTTGAGTGTGAGGTTATTTTCCTGACACCACACTCAGAGGGCCCTCACCTCCTCCATGTAGGTCTCGTCATTGTTGGTAATCAAGCCTACCACTGTGGTATCGTCTGCTAACTTGATGATTGAGTTGGAGGCGTACATGGCCACACAGTCATGGGTGAACAGGGAGTACAGGAGAGGGCTGAGAACGCACCCTTGTAGGGCCCCAGCGTTGAGGATCAGCGGGGTGGAGATGTTGTATCCTACCCTCACCACCTGGGGGCGTCCCGTCAGAAAGTCCAGGACCCAGTTGCACAGGGCGGGGTCGAGACCCAGGGTCTCGAGCTTAATGGCGAGTTTGGAGGGTACTATGGTGTTAAATGCTGAGCTGTAGTCGATGAACAGCATTCTTACATAGGTATTCCTCTTGTCCAGATGGGTTAGGGCAGTGTGCAGTGTGATTGCGATTGCGTCGTCTGTGAACCTATTGGGGCGGTAAGCAAATTGGAGTGGGTCTAGGGTGTCAGGTAGGGTGGAGGTGATATGATCCTTGACTAGTCTCTCAAAGCACTTCATGATGACGGAAGTGAGTGCTACGGGGCGATAGTCGTTTAGCTCAGTTACCTTGGCTTTCTTCTTGAACAGGAACAATGGTGGCCCTCTTAAAGCATGTGGGAACAGCAGACTGGGATAGGGATTGATTGAATATCTCCGTAAATACACCAGCCAGCTGGTTTGCGCATGCTCTGAGGACGCGGCTAGGGATGCAGTCTGGGCCGGCATCCTTGCGAGGGTTAACACGTTTAAATGTTTTACTCATGTTGGCTGCGGTAAAGGAGAGCCCGCAGGTTTTGGTAGCGGGCTGTGTCGGTGGCACTGTATTGTCTTCAAAGCGAGCAAAGACGTTGTTTAGTTTGTCTGGCAGCAAGACATCTAGTGATGCTAGATATATGGGCTAGCTAAAGGATTAGTGGGACACCATAGTGGGGATAGATCTATGGGCTAGCTAAAGGATTAGTGGGACACCATAGTGAGGATAGATATATGGGCTAGCTAAAGGATTACTGGGACACCATAGTGAGGATAGATATATGGGCTAGCTAAAGGATTAGTGGGACACCATAGTGAGGATAGATATATGGGCTAGCTAAAGGATTAGTGGACACCATAGTGAGGATAGATATATGGGCTAGCTAAAGGATTAGTGGGATATATTGTGAGGATTGTCACTAAATAACAACAGACCTGGGGCTTTTTTAACACACACTTATAAATGGATGACACACACACACACACACACACACACACACACACACACACACACACACACACACACACACACACACACACACACACAACACACACACACACACACACCACACACACACACACACACACACACACACACACACACACACATACTCTTATTGCTTTTGGCAAACACTCCATGAAGTGAAGCACAATGTCAGTACATTTCAATCTGAAACAATAATATTCCCAGCATGCTTTAGTTAAAGGGTATTTTCTCCTTTTTCTGTTGTATGAGAGAGTGGCCACCATAGTGAGTGGTTGTGTCTGGGGTCTAACCTTGGATAATTAACCTCTGCAATCCCATTCAAATAATTAATGGATCAGACCCTGCCTGTTTCTCTATGAGAATTATACTTCAGAAGGCCCTGGGGATACGAAGCATAATGGCTTAAAGTGCAAATCCACCACTTGTCAACTTCATTTTCATTATCTCCAGCCCTGTGTCTAAATATGTGAAAACAGTGCATTTCTATGTTTTGTAGAAAAAAATATAAAATTCTACCAGATGACATCATAAAAAGTTAAGATATTTAAAAAACGGTAGTTTTCAAATACTATGAGATTTGCAGTGACATGGGGGGTAAGAAAATAACCTCCCTCTGGCTAGAAAATCGTTGCAGGTTTTGAAAATCACTGTTTTTCTTACTTTAAATCCTACCCTGTGACGTCACAGAGAAGTATGTAGACTCTGATTTGGTGCTGGAGATAATGAAGGAGGTTGAAAAGTGGCGGAATTTCCCTTTAAATGTGTGAAAAACATGGTGGTGATGCATAGAGACATTTTCAAGGTTGTGTACATTTCTAAAGTGTATACAGTATAAGAAGTGAAAAGATACTTTCATTATCCAAACTATACTACGAATGGTGCATTATAATGTACTTTAATTCCGTATGCCTGTACAGTTAGCAATGCTGATATATGTTTCTAAAGCTGTTTACCGTGGTACAAAGTAGTAATAAACAGGAATTGTAGGTGCTTTAGGGATACCATCCTTACATTATGCAAATTCTAGAGAAATGCTGTGTCCTTGAAAAGCCACTGTGCTTTCAGATGGCCACTACCCACAATGCATCAGTGGGTCCTAGACAACACATCAGCATGCACTAATTGGACCAATAAACACGCAGCTGGTTGCCTCATCAAACTCAACGCCACTTTTACTCATATCGCTTTGTGAGTATTGTGGTAACATTGGTATAGTGTTTAGTTCATCAGCTGATCTCCTGAAATCAGTGTACATTGTTTTGAGTCAGTGAAGAAGAGCCTAGTGATTATGCCAATACATTTAACTCCAGCTGTAAGCTGTCTTCATATGTTTTTCCTATGTTTCTGGTGGGAATAGTCAGCAGTGTGGTCTTCTGACATATTGACAATTACCTCGCCTGTATATGGCCGTTCTACATAACGGTCATCACCTAATCTCTAATATGTCAGAGAGAATAATTTGCCTTATACAATTGTATGCTATTCGTAATGAACTAACAAGTTAAATTGCATAGAAGGAATCAATTAGGGACAGCCTTGTTTGTGGGCTATACAATACAATACAATACATCATCCACATCCACATTCATCACTATGACCATGAAGTAAAGACATTTATCAAACTGAAAAAAATGGAACAGGAAGTGAATGGAATAGGTCCCTGTGTCTTATCTATACCCTGGTTGGGACTATGGGAACTGTAGGAAAGTGACAGGAAAAAGGTGGGACCATTGTCCAAGCTTCCTGCTAGTCGGCCCAACACATTGTTTGGGCAAAACCTTGTCTTTTGGAGTTAGACATGTAACTATTATATGGGATCATGGATTAGCATCAGTCTTGGGGTCAAAAACTATTGACCTTTCTCAAAAACCTTTCTTAAAGTATCAGTCACAATCCAAAGTGGGTCGCAGACATGTTAATGGTGGGTCGAAACATGTCAGAGAAAAAAATATATAAAAAGAAACTCAGCAAAAAAAGAAACATCCTCTCACTGTCAACGGAGTTTATTTTCAGCAAACTTAACATGTGTAAATATTTGTATGAACATAAGATTCAACAACTGAGACATATACAAGCTCCACAGACATGTGACTAACAGAAATTGAAAAATGTGTCCCTGAAGAAAGGGGCGGTCAAAATCAAAAGAAACAGTCAGTATCTGGTGTGGCCACCAGCTGCATTAAATACTGCAGTGCATCTCCTCCTCATGGACTGCACCAGATGTACAAGTTCTTGCTGTGAGATGGTACCCCACTCTTCCACCAAGGCACCTGCAAGTTCCTGGACATTTCTGGGGGGAAAGGCCCTAGCCCTCACTCTCTGATCCAACAGGTCCCAGACGTGCTCAATGGGATTGAGATCCGGGCTCTTCGCTGGCCATGGCAGAACACCGACATTCCTGTCTTGCAGGAAATCACGCACAGAACGAGCAGTATGGCTGGTGGCATTGTCATGCTGGAGGGTCATATCAGGATGAGCCTGCAGGAAGGGTACCACATGAGGGAGGAGGATGTCTACCCTGTAACGCACAGCATTGAGATTGCCTGCAATGATTGCCTGCAAACAAGCTCGTCAGTAAAGAGCACTTCTTGACAGTCCTGTCTGGTCCAGCGACGGTGGGTTTGTGCCCATAGGCAACGTTGTTGTCGGTGATGTCTGGTGAGGACCTGCCTTACAACAGGCCTACAAGCCCTCAGTCCAGCCTCTCTCAGCCTACTGCGGACAGTCTGAGCACTTATGGAGGGATTGTGCATTCCTGGTGTAACTTAGGCAGTTGTTGATGCCATCCTGTACCTGTCCCGTAGGTGTGATGTTCGGATGTACCGATCCTGTGCATGTCTTGTTACACGTGGTCTGCCACTGCGAGGACGATCAGCTGTCCGTCCTGTCTCCCTGTAGCGCTGTCTTAGGCGTCTCACAGTACGGACATTGCAATTTATTGCCCTGGCCACATCTGCAGTCCTAATGCCTCCTTGCAGAATGCCTAAGGCACGTTCACACAGATGAGCAGGGACCCTGGGAATCTTTCTTTTGGTGTTTTTCAGAGTCAGTAGAAAGGCCTCTTTAGTGTCCTAAGTTTTCATAACTGTGACCTTAATTGCCTACCGTCTGTAAGCTGTTAGTGTCTTAATGACTGTTCCACAGGTGCATGTTCATTATTTGTTTATGGTTCATTGAACAAGCATGGGAGTTATTTAGATTTTTACGAACTATCTTTGAAAGACAGGGTCCTGAAAAAGGGATGTTTCTTTTTTTGCTGAGTTTATTATATACAGTGCATTTGGAAAGTATTCAGACCCCTTAACTTTTTCCACATTTTGTTACATTACAGCCATATTCTAAAATGTATTAAATCGTTTTTTCCCCTCATCAATCTACACACAATACCCCAAATGAATAAAAAATAAAAAAACTGAAATATCACATTTACAGTTGAAGTCGGAAGAATACATACACCTTAGCCAAATACATTTAAACTCAGTTTTCACAATTCCTGTGTCACGGCCGTCGAATGAAGTAGACCAAAGCGCAGCGTGGTGAGTGTACATATTCCTTTTTACTAGGATGACGCCGAGAAAAACAATAAACAATACAAAACCAACCGTGAAGCTTAAGGCATATATGCCACAAACAAAGTTAACTTCCCACAAAGAAAGGAGGGAAAAGGGCTACCTAAGTATGGTTCCCAATCAGAGACAACGATAGACAGCTGTCCCTGATTGAGAACCATACCCGGCCAAAACATAGAAATAGAAAATCATAGCATGCCAACCCCAAATCACACCCTGACCAAACCAAATAGAGACATAAAAAGGCTCTCGTAAGGTCAGGGCCGTGACAGTACCCCCCCCCCCCCCCCCCCAAAAGTGCGGACTCCGGCGCAAAACCTGTACCTATAGGGAGGGTCTGGGTGGGCATCTATCCGCGGTGGCGGCTCAGGTGCGGACGCAGACCCCGTCCACCCCTGGCTCACCCACTTTGGTGCACCTCTGGTGCGTGGACCCTCGCGCCGACCCCGGACTGGGGACCCTCGTTGCGGGCCCCGGACTGGGGACCCTCGTTGCCGGCTGGAGGCTCCGGACTGTAGGCCGTTGTGGGAGGCTTCGTGCCGCGACTCCTCACTGGAGGCTTCGTGCCATGGATCATCACTGGAGGCTTCTTGCCATGGATCATCACTGGAGGCTTCGTGCTATGGATCACCACTGGGCTTTCTTGCCATGGATCATCACTGGAGGCTTCTTGCCATGGATTCATCACTGGAGGCTTTGTGACATGGATCCACTGGAGGCTTCTTGCCATGGATCATCACTGGAGGCTTTGTGCCATGGATCATCACTGGAGGCTTCATGTCATGGATCATCACTGGAGGCTTCTTGCCATGGATCCTCACTGGAGTGAGGAGACGTATGGGCAGTCTGGTACGTGGAGCTGCCACAGGGCTCACCAGGCTGGGGAGACATACTGACCTCTCTAAGGTCAGGGCGTGACATCCTGACCTCTCTAAGATCAGGGCGTGACATCCTGACATTTAATCCTAGTAAAAAATCGCAGTCTTAGGTCAGTTAGGATCACCACTTTATTTTAAGAATGTTAAATGTCAGAATAATAGTAGAGAGAATGATTTATCTCAGCTTTAATTTCTTTCATCACATTCCCAGTGGGTCAGAAGTTTACATACACTCAACTAGTATTTGGTAGCATTGCCTTTAAATTGTTTAACTTGGGTCAAATGTTTTGGGTAGCCTTCCACAAGGTTCCCACAATAAGGGGTGAATTTTGGCCCATTCCTCCTGACAGAGCTGATGTAACTGAGTCAGGTTTGTAGGCCTCCTTGCTCAAACATGCTTTTACAGTTCTGCCCACAAGCTTTCTATTGGATTGAGGTCAGGGCTTTGTGATGGCTACTCCAATACCCTGACTTTGTTGTCCTTAAGACATTTTGCCACAACTTTGGAAGTATGCTTGGGGTCATGGCAATAGGACCACAGAAACCTACCCACATCTTGGTTCACTCTCTCCACCTGCCCGTTACTGAAAACCCGAGGTAAGGCTGACCAAGACCCCCAGACGTTCCATGAACGCCCTCCAGACCCTTGACGTGAACTGGGGACCTCGATCAGATACTATGTCCTCAGGCACCCCGTAGTGCCGGAAGACGTGTGTAAACAGGGCCTCCGCAGTATGTAGGGCCGTAGGGAGACCGGGCAAAGGGAGGAGACGACAGGACTTAGAAAACCGATCCACAATGACCAGGATTGTGGTGTTACCCTGTGATGGAGGAAGATCCGTTAGGAAATCCACCGACAGGTGCGAACATGGCCGTTGTGGAACGGGTAAGGGTTGCAACTTCCCTCTAGGCAAGTGCCTAGGGGCCTTGCACTGGGCGCACACCGAGCAGGAGGAGACATAAACCCTCACGTCCTTAGCTAAAGTGGACCACCAGTACTTCCCACTAAGACAGCGCACTGTCCGACCGATGCCCGGATGACCAGAGGAGGGTGACGTGTGGGCCCAATAGATCAAACGGTTGTGGACAGCAGACGGAACGTACAGATGCCCAGCTGGACATTGGGGGGGAGTGGGCTCTGTACGTAACGCCCGCTCGATGTCCGTGTACAGCTGCCACACTACCGGTGCCACCAGCCAAGAGGCCGGGAGTATGGGAGTGTGATCCATGGCCCGCTCCTCCGTTTCATACATCCGGGACAGTGTGTCTGCCTTCGCGTTCTGGGAACCTGGTCTGTAGGATAGGGTGAAAACAAAACGGGTAAAAAACATGGCCCACCTTACCTGGCGAGGATTCAGTCTCCTCGCCGCCCGGATGTACTCCAGATTGCGGTGGTCAGTCCAGATGAGAAAAGAGTGTCTAGCCCCCTCAAGCTAATGTCTCCATGCCTTCAAGGCCTTGACGACAGCCAACAACTCCCGGTCCCCCACATCATAGTTTCGCTCCGCCGGGCTGAGCTTCTTCGAAAAGAAGGCACAGGGAAAGAGCTTTGGTGGCGTACCCGAGCGCTGAGAGAGCACGGCTCCTATCCCAGCCTCGGACGCGTCCACCTCTACTATGAACGCCAAAGAGGGATCCGGATGAGCCAGCACGGAGCCGAGGTAAACAGAGCGCTCAGCTGACCAAAATCCCTGTCCGCCTCAGCTGACCACTGCAAACGCACCGGTCCCCCCTTCAGCAGTGAGGCAATGGGAGCCGCTACCTGACCAAAACAGACATTTCTCAGCGTTGACGTACAGGTCATGCTCCAACAGCCGACCAAGCACCCTGCGCACCATGGACACATGTTCGGCGCATGTAGCGGAGTATATCAGGATGTCATCAATATACACCACTACACCCTGTCCGTGCAGGTCCCTGAAAATCTCGTCTTCAAAGGCCTGGAAGACTGATGGAGCATTCATAAAACCGTACGGCATGACGAGGTACTCATRGTGCCCTGAGGTGGTACTGAAAGCTGTCTTCCACTCGTCTCCCCCCCGGATATGCACCAGGTTGTAAGCGCTCCTGAGATCCAATTTGGTGAAGAAGCGCGCCCCGTGCATTGACTCAATCGCACTGTCTATGAGAGGTAGCGGGTAACTGTACCTAACAGTGATCTGGTTGATACCTCGATAGTCAATACACGGGCGCAGACCTCCATCCTTCTTCTTCACAAAAAATAAACTCGAGGAGGCAGGTGAAGTGGAGGGCCGAATGTACCCCTGCCTTAGGGATTCAGAGACATATGTTTCCATAGCCGCCATCTCCTCCTGTGACAGGGGATACACGTGACTCCTGGGAAGTGCTGCATCTACCAGGAGATTTATCGCACAATCCCCACGTCGATGGGGTGGTAATTGAGTCACCTTCTTTTTACAGAAGGCGAGCGCAAAATAGGCATTTTCAGAGGGGATGCGCACGGTGGAGACCTGGTATGGACTTTCCACCGTAGTCGCACCAACAAAAACCCCATAACACCTCCCCGAGCACTCTCGTGACCACCCCGTGAGAGCCCTCTGTTGCCACGAAATAGTGGGGTCATGACTGGCCAACCAGGGTATATCCAGCACCATGGGAAACGCAGGAGAATCAATAAGGGAAAAAATGATTTTCTACCTGTGATCCTCCCGCGTCACCATGCCCAGTGGAGCGGTGGCCTCCCTAATTAGCCCTGACCCCAATGGTCGACTATCTAGGGCGTGAACTGGGAAGGGCATATCCACTGGAACAATAGGGATCCCTAAACTATGGTCAAATGATCTGTCAATAAAGTTCCCAGCTGCGCCTGAATTTACAAGCGCCTTATGCTGGGAATGAGGGGAAAACTAAGGAAAATGAATATACACAAACATGTGTGGGGGGGGCTCTGGGTGAGCCTGGTGCCGACTCACAGAGGAACCTCTCCAGCACCGACCGGCAGTGTGCCCTCTGCGGCTACAGATGGTGCATGGACCGGCCCCTCCTCCGGTCGCCCTACGTGCAGCACCTCCCAGCTCCATGGGCATAGGAGCTGTGGTGCTGGGGGATGAAATCGACAGACCCCGATCTGGACGTCCACGGGTAGCCAGCAGGTTATCCAACCGGATGGACAGGTCCACCAGCTGGTCAAAGGTGAGAGTGGTGTCCCTGCAGGCCAACTTTCGACGGACGTCCTCGCTCAAACTACAACGGTAGTGATTGCTCAGGGCCCTGTCGTTCCATCCCGCGCTGATGGCCAGGTTCCGAAAGTCCAGAGAGAACTCCTGTGTGCTCCTCGTCCCCTGCCTAAGTTGGACGAGACATGGTCGAAAACTGCCCGGAAACAGGTGAATTCCTCGAATTGGTCCAACACCGCTTCTGCTTCCTCCCAAACGGCGTTGGCCCACTCCAGGGCTTTCCTTGAGAGACAGGAGACGAGGGCGGACACACTCTCACGGCCCGAAGGAGCCGGGTGGACGGTTGCTAGGTAGAGCTCCAGCTGGAGTAGGAACCCCTGACATCCCGCAGCTGTCCCATCATACTCCCTCGGAAGATCGAGCTGAATCCCACTGGGACCGGGTGAAGGAGGGGTGAGTAGTGATGCCCTTGGTGGTGCTGGTGGAGGCGCTGGAGGAACTCCTCTTCTCTCCCAGTGATCCATATTCTGCAGGACGCGATCCATGGCGATGCCAAGATGTTGTATCATGGCCGCATGCTGCTGGACGCGCTCCTCGACCCCTAATCCGGGGGTGTCTGCTCCTGCTGACTCCATATTTCTGGTGCGTGATTCTGTCAGAAGGTGAGTGTAGCTGGTGCATGAAGTCAGGCGCAGGAGAGCAAAATGAGTGAGCAACGTACTTTACTAAAAAATAAAGGCACAAGGTAACAAATACACTTGACCAAATACAAACGGAAAATATTACGCACATGTGAAAACAGCACCCGTCGAAAAACCAGCCATCATGAACCGAAATGAACATAGAAAAAATCACGCACAAAAACATGGGGGAAAACAGAGGGTTAAATACATGAACATGTAATTGGGGAATGAAAACCAGGCGTGTAGAAAACAAAGACAAAACCAATGGTGGATCAGCGATGGCTAGAAGACCGGTGATGTCGACCGCCGAACGCCCCCCGAACAAGGAGAGGGACCGACTTCGGCGGAAGTCGTGACACCCAGTCCCTGTTGCTGAAAAACATTCCCACAGCATGATGCTGCCACCACCATGCTTCACCGTAGGGATAGTGAAAGGTTTCCTCCAGATGTGACTCTTGGCATTCAGGCCAAAGAGTTCAATCTTGGTTTCATCAGACCAGAGTCTTTTAGGTGCCTTTTGGCAAACTTCAAGCGGGCTGTCATGTGCCTTTAACTGAGGAGTGGCTTCCGTCTGGCCACTCTACCATAAAGGCCTGATTGGTAGATTTTTACAATACAAGATTTTTTGTTTTTATTAAATTTGAATATATAATTTGTATATATATACAGTATCAGTCAAAAGTTTGAACACACTTCTCCTTTTTCAAGGATTTTCTTTATTTTAACTTTTTTCTACATTGTAGAGTAATAGTGAAGACATCAAAACTATGAAGACATCAGATCTATCAGTTGTGTTGTGACAAGGTAGGGTTGGTATACAGAAGATATACCTATTTGTTAAAAGACCACATCCATATTATGGCAAGAACTGCTCAAAAAAGCAAAGAGAAACGATAGTCCATTATTACTTTAAGACATGAAGGAAATTTGTCCTTTGGTCTGAGATTTTTGGTTCCAACCGCTGTGACTTTGTGAGACGCAGAGTAGGTGAATGGATGATCTCTGCATGTGTGGTTCCCACTGTGAAGCATGAAAGAGGAGTTGTGATGGTGTGGGGGTGCTTTGCTGGTGACACTGTCTGTGAGTTATTTAGAATTCAAGGCACACTTAACCAGCGTTGCTACCACAGCATTCTGCAGCAATACACCATCCCATCTGGTATGCGCTTAGTGGGACTATCATTTGTTTTTCAACAGGACAATGACCCAACACACATCCCGTCTGTGTAAGGGCTATTTGACAAAGAAGGAGAGTGATGGAGTGCTGCATCAGATGACCTGGCCTCCACAATCACCCGACCTCAACCCAATTGAGATGGTTTGGGATGAGTTGAACCGCAGAGTAAAGGAAAAGCAGCCAACAAATGCTCAGCATATGTGGGAACTCCTTCAAGACTTCAAAAGCATTCCAGGTGAAGCTGGTTCAGAGAATACCAAGAGTGTGCAAAGCTTAGGGTGGCTACTTTGAAGAATCTCAAACATAAAATATATTTTGATTTGACTTCTTTTGTTACTACATGATTCCATATGTGTTATTTCATAGCTTTGATGTCTTCACTACTTTTCTACAATGTAGAAAATAGTAAAAATAAGAAAAACCCTTGAATGAGTAGGTGTGTCCAAACTTTTGACTGGTACTGTACTGTATATATATATATATACTTTGTTATGTCAGTCACCAGCAGTCACTCAATTAGCCATGCCAGCTACCATTTTGTAGATTTGTAAGTTAGTCGAGCCAGCTATCTAAACTTGAAGTACTCATGGCCGAATACCAACCGGGCACGCAGGGCACTTACCCAGAGGCCCTGACCTCCAGGGGGTCCCCATTACTTTTGTTAAGTCACTCTCACTCAGATATCAAATTAAAGGGAAAGGGGAATACCTAGTCAGTTGTACAACTGAATGCCTGCAACTTAAATGTGTCTTCCGCATTTAACCCAACCCCTCGCATGGCATAGGTCATCTCAAAATGGTTAGAATTGCAGGACATTTGGTGTAAAACAGCAAAGAAATCTCTGCCCCATGGCAAAATGAGTAGAATTGCATTATAATTTTGTTTTTATTGCACAATTCTCTCCCCGCCTCATGGAATAATGTGTAGAATTGCAGAAAACGCGCCTTAAAACAGCAACATTTTCTTTACGCCCCATGGCAAAATGTGTAGAATTACAGGAAATTAACTTTGAAACTTAGGGCCCCAAAAGGGGGCATGTTGTCATGAGATTGGGTCCCCAGAAAACACAGAATTTCTAAATTGGGTCCCAGGTTGAAAAAGTTTAAGGTAGTTTAAGGTGATATTTGGCCGTTTCAGGCCAGGTAGGTACTGAAGGACTTACCTAGGTTTGAATTTTGTGTCCTTTTTATGTGCTGCTCAAATCACATGTAAACAGAGCAAGTTTTCCACATACTGGGAATTCCCTTGCATGGTTGAGGATGAAGTGATCTAACTCCGAGAAAAGGTAGAATGTCCTTCCCAGATGGGGACAGTGCAGTGTACAGTAGCCTTAAGCAATGTACTGACAACCATCACCTAATGCTCAGTTCCACATGGACCCCTATCCCCTACCACTGGGCACATCATGTAGATCTGAGAAGAATTAGCAATATGGTAATAACCCCCACTCTGATAGACTGGGAGGGGTGACTTTTTGCCTTAATGCTTATACAGTAGCCAATCCGTTCAGATCTACACAAATGCCTAGGGATTGGGAACAGGGGGCAAGGGACTAGTGGCTGATTTTGGAACAGGCCACCTGATTACATAACAAATAGAAAGTCAGTCAACCAGCAGTCAGTCAACAGAAAAGTAAATGATTTGATTTCACTAAACCCAATTTAACTCAATCCACCTCAGGAGTGCTAAGGTTTGGGCACACTGGCTAAATCCAGGTGAATCTTTTAAATTCACATAACTGCATTCCCAACTGAACACAGTAGATAGATCATGCTGGCCGATATTATTCTAGCACCCTCCATTCACGTAGCCTTGTATGAACCATCCTGATCTCGCGATCTTACATTCTGTTTTGCTACAAACATTCTGTTAAGCTACACACAGAATGTAAGCTCTCGAGATCAGGATGGTTCATACGAGGCTACCACTAAAGTGCTTTTGTTTTCTTCTCTCTCTCTCTCTCTCTCTCTCTCTCTCTCTCTCTCTCTCTCTCTCTCTCTCTCTCTCTCTCTCTCCTCTCTCTCTCTCTCTCTCTCTCACCTATAGTTTCTCACTCGTAGCGTTATGCTTCATCCCTCACTCTCCCGCTGAATATTAATGACTTCTACGCTAATGTGCTTACAGCGGCTGAGGTCGAGCAGACCCCTCCTCTGAATGGTAATCCGACTCCTCATTTGCATATCCGCTTAAGTGTCAGATTCCCCCACAACCCCTAAATCACGGCAGTGTGTGAGTGTGCGGAGAGGCTTCATACGGAGGCCAGTGGCCCCTGAGCAACGGTCCATAATCAATGCAGTCGAACCGTACGTTCCGTACGTATACGGTCACATAACAATCAAAGGCTGTTTTGATTGGGAAAGGGAAAGTGAAAGGGGGATACCTAGCCAGTTGAACACTGAATGTATTCAACTGAAATGTGTCTTCCGCATTTAACCCAACCCCTCTGGTAGGTCAGAAAAGGTTTGCTGTGTAAAATGAAAGGTAATAGGACAATGGCAAGCCGTGTGTTGAAGAACAAGTGATGGGGTTTAGTCGTTAGTAAACGTCCAGTCGTCTATCATAGTGGATTCCAAATACAGTTTACAGTGTGACCTACAGTTGTTCATTCAAAGGTAATCATGATGACAAACAAAAACAGAGATTATGAATGTAAGATGATACAATAGAAACTGTAAGCTTATTATGACTTATTGATGTTTATTCAAATCCATTTATGTTTTTTATGACTGAACCTGATGGGATTATATCAGGGATGAAAACACCAATATGATATCAGCGATAAACAGCATTTAACAGTTGGGCTGAATGTATTAAGAGTCGTAAATGTTGTACAATAAGATGTACTGAGGATTGTCATCTAACAGGTTAATTTTGAATAGGCTGACTTCTCAGCAACATGCTTGAGAAACTGAACTTAATTTGATATCACTTCAGGTGATTAATAGTTTATATAAACTTCATCATATAGCATACCACAATGTTTACTGCATCAACAACCTTAAAGTATGCATGCATAAGTAACATATGAGATCTTCATCCAGCAAAAAGCATAGTTTACCGGAAAAACAACACAACTATTACTTGTCTAAAACAGCTCCATAATGTCAAACAGATGCTACTGAGGTTCAAAGACACTACGATTCAAAATTGCTGCCGAGACTCAAAGTAATGCTGCAGCATATGCTGTTCTCTGGGCCAAATTATTCTCATCAGCTGGGCAGTGCATGGACATTAGTGACTCATATTAGTTGCCCGCCAACAACAACTTAATGTAAAAACTGAATCCCAGCAGACACATGTCTGGGGTTGGTAACTCAACAACAAACATCAATACAGACCAATCAACAAATCTAAAGGCACACCCATCATAATGGTTTCTGTCTGGTAGAGAACATATTCAGAATGGTTGGCATCACTGTATATCTATTTACCTTTTCTAAATACAAAATATGGTAGATAAAAAGGCTGATTAATTGTAGGCTACCTGACATGTTCCTATACAAGCCATATAGTCCTTCTACTGAATAGTGGTTGGCATGATTCAACAGCCATATCCTCACTAATATTTCTGACAGGAAAATGACACAACTGTTCTGAAAAAACAACCAAAAAAACCTATACCCATCCAATTGACCAATTCTTGATGGTTTTTTAAAATGATCAACCAGGACATCATCAGCTAGACAGGAAATGCTTCCACAACAGCTGGCAGGATGTGATGTCGGATGAAATATTAAAGAACAAGTCTAAGACACATATTCAGGGTACACTACTATGAAGGGAATAGGGTGTCATTTGGGACGCAAACACAAGTCCTATTCAGCAATTTTCATTTAATGGCCCATTTTATAAAACATGACAATCAAGGCTAAAAAATAATACCCAACTGAGATGAATCTCACGAATAAAGTCCTTAAGTTTTCATAAACAATCTCTATTGTTTCTGCCTCTTTTATTGTTGGTTGAGAGATTCAAAATGCAAAGTTCCCCAAAATATTATTATCTGGGCCATTTTTGATCTCCATGCATGTAGAACACTTTGTCATTACCCAGATTTTCCCCATTAAATCCATCATAAAAATTAAGGAAATTAATGCAAACAAAATTATATTTACTACCTTTATGGCTGAAATGATGGCTATGATGACAGTAATATATTGGTTGTATATATATATATATTGGTGGTGTGTAGAGTATGTTCCTGGGAGTTGTTGCAGGCTTGGTATCTGAGGTAGGCTACAGGAGTGGAAGTCCACCGGGGCTTGGACCACTCCTGTTGAATAATTCATGAATGGTGTGCCATTGCATCTCTGCAACATTGCCTTGGTCTTCTTAAAGTTGCAACACCCCTATACACAGGAAAGTCTACATCTACACTGTAAAGCATAACCATTGAACTCACTGAGTGAATTGAGTAAAATGTATTTAAATTGTAATAGTCAAATTGATTGTTTTACGTTGTACATACACAATTATTACTTGCTCCATTACTTTCAACCATTCTTACAGATATAACCAATATCTATCACCATTGTTATAAAAACAACCAATATCTATTACCATTCTAACAGATATAACCAATATCTATCACCATTCTTACAGATATAACCAATATCTATCACCATTCTTATAGATTTAACCAATATCTATCACGATCTTTACTGTGGTTCAACCATTCGTACAGATATAACCAATTTCTATCACCATTCTTACAGACATAACCAATATCTATCAATCACAATCTTTAGTGTGGTTCCGATTAAAAATCCCAGTGGTGGAGTTAAATGCAGTTGTACAAAACAATGGTGATACTAAAATGAACTGTGTAACTGGTGTTCAAGTTTAAAATACGAAGACAAGTTAGTAGATTCTTGGTTCTCTCTTCAATTCCCCAAATGGCCAAACAGACTTAAAGCCAACCACTGTCAAATCCTTGCAACTTGACGTCTTCTCAGAACTTCTTATTCATGGTCATTTAGCATAATGCTAATTCAGTGTAACCCAGTAGTTTGAACCATAACATACGGTAACATACGGACAGCAATGCCAGCCATGACAGCCATACCCATAACAAGTAGACATGGGGACTGTTCAGCTTCAATTCTATTCTAAAGCAGCACGGTTTTACTGTGATTGTTCATTATAATTGGCAAACATATCCATGTATGACTTTTTAAACAAATGTATCAAAACAACTACTTCTAAATTAATGTCTTTAACCATCAATCTGTCATGTTCAATATTTGATGCTTCAGTTGAAGTGGCCCAAATCCAAGGTGGCACAAACCTGATTGATGGCCAAGTACATAATTCTTACATGTTTTGAAAAAATATAATTTTTCCTAATTGAACTTTAACTGAACTGATAAAGACAACTGATAAAGACAACCTGACAACTAAAATAACAAACATACATTTTGTTGTTACTAATGATCTATTTAGTAAGTGTTTGTGTTCGAGCCTACTGTTAAATTTTTTTTAGGAATCTTCCAATATCAGTGAAATATGAAACCAAAACTCACTGAACTGAACATATTTCCTTGCTCAGTCATTTTACATGATAGCCCTATCCAAATAAAAAAAAATGTTCTCCTTGAAAATGAAAATGTTATGTAAAATGATCTGTCCTTCATGTAATTTAGGATAATAAAAAACTACACCTAACATGGCTATGACATACTTGGAAGGTTGGACACATCTACAACATTAACACATCTGTATTTACAAATATAACCACTTTCCAGGTTAAACTACTGAGCCGACCCAAACAGCACGAAAACCTGTGCCGCAACACTTCAATTTCTACCCCCAAAACAAACATCCCAACACCTTTAATTAACAGGACAACCCCGTTCATAGCATACACTGAGCAGAACTAACTCACCTCTGTACGAGATTGTAGTCGTTTGTTCATCTCGTAGATCCTATACTCGGGTTGGACCATGTAGGGCGAGTGCCTTCTGTAGAAGGGTCCGAATGGGGAGGAATAGAACGGGTCGTTGGGAGGGTTCGACATGTTGAGTTCTTGCCGCGGTTACAAGCTGCACAGCGCAATTTCAACATCCACGCAACGCACATGGAGTGCGATGCTCTTGAAAGCGCTGTGGTACCAGCCGCTATACAAGGCTGAGCTACTCTGCACGTTGGGCTGACTAGTTCGCTGCTATAGCGGGGAGGTGAGGATGGGAAGGGGGAGGAAGGGACGGGGGACTGGAAGGCAGGGTAGGAGAGAGGGAGGGGGAGCGCATGTTCATTGGACGGGTGTGAGGGCTGCATGGTTCCAGTCTAAGGGTCGTTTCCTGCTTCTATCCTTGTATTGGAGTCGATCCCAGTTCCGATCAGACAGTTTTTGCTTTGGGGACTTTTTTTGTTACCACACAGTAAATTTATCTGAGTAAATGTTACTCAGATTGAATACAATTATACTCTACAAAAGATAAAATTTGGTCCCAGTCTAAAAAGAGTAAAAATTACTCTTGTTGCAGAGTTCAATTTTCAAAGTTATTTCTACTCTATTCAGTGTTTATATTTAACTCTACAAACTGTAATATACTCTATTTAGAGTAACATGGAAACAACTCTACTGCCAATTCACTCAATACACTGAGCAAGGCTGCCGGCCCAGACGGCATCCCCAGCCGCGTCCTCAGAGCATGCGCAGACCACCTGGCTGGTGTGTTTACAGACATATTCATTCAATCCTTATCCCAGTCTGCTGTTCCCACATGCTTCAAAAGGGCCACCATTATTCCTGTTCCCAAGAAAGCGAAGGTAACTGAGCTAAATTACTATCACCCTGTAGCACTCACTTCCGTCATCATGAAGTGCTTTGAGAGACTAGTCAAGGACCATATCACCTCCACCCTACCTGACACCCTAGACACCCTACAATTTGCTTACCGCCCCAATAGGTCCACAGACGACGCAATCGCAATCACACTGCACACTGCCCTAACCCATCTGGACAAGAGGAATACCTATGTAAGAATGCTGTTCATCGACTACAGCTCAGCATTTAACAGCATAGTACCCTCCAAACTCGTCACTAAGCTCGAGACCCTGGGTCTCGACCCTGCCCTGTGCAACTGGGTCCTGGACTTTCTGATGGGACGCCCCCAGGTGGTGAGGGTAGGAAACAACATCTCCACCCCGCTGATCCTCAACACTGGGGCCCCACAATTGTGCGTTCTCAGCCCTCTCCTGTACTCCCTGTTCACCCATCACTGCGTGGCCATGCACGCCTCCAACTCAATCATCAAGTTTGCAGACGATACTACAGTGGTAGGCTTGATTACCAACAATGACGAGACGGCCTACATGGAGGAGGTGAGGGCCCTCTGAGTGTGGTATCAGGAAAATAACCTCACACTCAATGTCAACAAATCAAAGGAGATGATCGTGGACTTCAGGAAACAGCAGAGGGAGCACCCCCCTAGCCACATCGACGGGACAGTAGTGGAGAAGGTGGAAAGGGTTAAGTTCCTCGGCGTACACATCACGGACAAACTGAAATGGTCCACCCACACAGACAACGTGGTGAAGAAGGCGCAGCAGCGCATCTTCAACCTCAGGAGGCTGAAGAAATGCGGCTTGTCACCAAAAACACTCACAAACTTTTACAGATGCACAATCGAGAGCATCCTGTCGGGCTGTATCACCACCTGGTATGGCAACTGCTCCACCCACAACCTCACAAGGCTCTCCAGAGGGTAGTGAGGTCTGCACAACGCATCACCGGGGGCAAACTACCTATCCTCCAGGACACCTACACCACCCGATGTCACAGGAAGGCCAAAAAGATCATCAAGGACAACAACCACCCGAGCCACTGCCTGTTCACCCCACTACCATCCAGAAGGCGAGGTCAGTACAGGTGCATCAAAGCGGGGACCGAGAGACTGAAAAACAGCTTCTATCTCAAGACCATCAGACTGTTAAACAGCTATCACTAACATTGAGTGGCTGCTGTCAACATACTGACTCATCTCTAGCCACTTTAATAATGAAAAATGTATGTAATAAATGTATCACTAGCCACCTTAAACAATGCCACTTTATATAATGTTTACATACCCTACATTACTCATCTCATATGTATATACTGTACTCTATACCATCTACTGCATCTTGCCTATGCCGTTCGGCCATCGCTCATTCATATATTTTTATGTACATATTCTTATTCATTCCTTTACACTTGTGTGTACAGTATAAGGTAGTTGTTGTGAAACTGTTAGGTTAGATTACTTGTTACGTATTACTGCATGGTCGGAACTAGAAGCACAAGCATTTCGCTACACTCGCATTAACATCTGCTAACCATGTGTATGTGACAAATAACATTTGATTTGAATATAGAATTAAGTATTATCTGTGCACTATTTCATGCCCTTATAGCCATGTCTGATTTAGAGCAGTTCAGTCAATAATTGCAACACTGACACAACCAACAAATTCACCTAATTGACAATGTAACCTCAAGAGATGTTAAACCTAAGCTGCAAATACATATCTTGACATAGTAAGCAAATATGATCACTGAGTAACCCACAATAGATTGAATATATGAAAAAGAAAACGGCATCTTTCATGTCACTGTGGATGACACCAACTACATAGCCTACTATTACAACAGCAATCCAACAGACAAAATAGGTAACTTCTTCTGTGTCTAAGAAACTGTCAGTTTGACATGCAGAGCTGTGTGCAATGATCTTTTATTGATTAGATTGCTATCAGATAAATAATACTCAACCTGTACAGAATTTCAACAAGCCCATATGAATTTCAACAAGCCCATATCTGAATGGCCTATTGTGACTTACAAGTCAAGTTGACCAAAATGTCAACATCCTATATAATGATTCCTCATCCAGATTGTGAAGTTTATGGCCCCCTTGAATACTCAGTATAATCAAGTATACACCCTCCACTGCACTGAATACTTTCAGACTACTTGCTTCCCCTCTGTTTTCCAGAGATGCATTGAAAAGCCAGAGATTTTACTTCTTCAATTGACTCCAGCTATATCAACAACATACCAAATACAGAGACAGATAGAGAAATAGACAAACAAGCAGGCCGGCACTCCAGGCAGACATACCCACTATCATCCACCATAACAACTGAATATAACATTAATTGCCCAAGATGGATGAATTAATGTACTGATGCTCCAAAGGTCTTGTATAATTTCAGCCAGTCATTTTGAAAGTTGTGCTCACAAGCCAAAACGGGTCCCTGAAAATTGTGCACAATTGTGTACTACATCCTCCATTTTGAATGATATGTAAAATATATACAGTACCAGTCAAAAGTTTGGACACACCTACTCGTTCAAGGGTTTTTCTTTATTTTTACTATTTTCTACACTGTAGAATAATAGTGAAGACATCAGAACTATGAAATAACACATATTGAATCATGTAGTAAGCAAAAAAAGTGTTAAACCAATCAAAATATATTTTATACTTGAGATTCTTCAAAGTAGCCCCCTTTTGCCTTGATGACAGCTTTACATTCTCTCAACCAGCTTCATGGGGAATGCTTTTCCAAAAGACTTGAAGGAGTTCCCACATATGCCGAGCACTTGTTGGCTGCTTTTCCTTCACTCTGCGGTCCAACTCATCCCAAACCATCTCGATCATTTCTCTCAAATTTGGTTCACAAATTTAGTTACATCCTTGTTAGTGAGCATTTCTCATTTGCCAAGGTAATCCATCCACCTAACAGGTGTGGCATATCAAGAAGCTGATTAAACAGCATGATCATTACACAGGTGCACCTTGTGCTGGGAACGATAAAACGCTGCTCTAAAATGTGAAGTTTTGTCACACAAAACAATGCCACAGATGTCTCAAATGTTGAGGGAGTGTGCAATTGGCATGTTGGCTGCAGGAATGTCCACCAGAGCTGTTGCCAGAGAATTTAATGTTAATTTCTCTACCAATGTCATTTTAGAGAATTTGGCAGTACCACGTGTAACCACACCAGCCCGGGACTTCCACATCTGCCTTCTTCACCTGCGGGATTGCCTGAGACCAGCCACCCAGACAGCTGATGAAACTGTGGGTTTCCACAACCAAATCATTTCTACATAAACTGTCAGAAACCTTCTCAGGGAAGCTCATCTGCATGCTCGTCGTCCTCACCAGGGTCTTGACCTGACTGCAGTTTGGCGTTATAACCAACTTTAGTCGGCAAACGCTCACCTTCGATGGCCCCTGGTATGCTGGATAAGTGTGCTCTTTAAGGATGAATCCCGGTTTCAAATCAAATCACATCAAATTGTATTTGTCACATCTGCCGAATACAACAGGTGTATACCTTACAGTGAAACGCTTACTTACAAGTCCTTAACCAACAATGCAGTTTTAAGAAAATACCAACATAAAAAAGTAAGAGAGAAGAATAACAAACAATTAAAGAGCAACAGTAAATAACAATAGCGGGGCAATATACAGGTGGTACCGGTATAGAGTCAATGTGCGGGGCACCGGTGTCGAGGTAATTGAGGTAATATGTATATGTAGGTAGAGTTATTAAAGTGACTATTCATAGATAATAACAGAGAGTAGCAGCAGCGTATAATGGGGGGGGGGGGGGGGGGGCAATGCAAATAGTCTGCGGTAGCCATTTGATTTAGCTGTGTCTTATGGCTTGGGGGTAGAAGCTGTTTAGAAGCCTCTTGAACGTAGACTTGGCACTCCGGTACTGGGCCGTACGCACTACCTCCTGTAGTGCCTTGCGGTCGGAGGCCGAGCATTTGCCATACCAGGCAGTGATGCAACCAGTCAGGATGCTCTCGATGTTGCAGCTGTAGAACCTTTTGAGGATCTGAGGACCCATGCCAAATCTTTTCAGTCTCCTGAGGGGGAATAGGTTTTGTCGTGCCCTCTTCACGACTATCTTGGTGTGCTTGGACCATGTTAGTTTGTTGGTGATGTGGACGCCAAGGAACTTGAAGCTCTCAACCTGCTCCACAACAGCCCCGTCGATGAGAATGGAGGCATGCTCGGTCCTCCTTTTCCTGTAGTCCACAATAATTTCCTGTAGTCCACAATCAACTGTACCGTGCAGATGGCAGACAGAGTGTATGGCGTCGTGTGGGTTCGAGGTTTGCTGATGTCGACTTTGTGAACAGAGTGCCCCAAGATGGCGGTGGGATTATGGTATGGGTAGGCATATACAGACAATGAACACAATTGCATTTTATTGATGGCAATTTGAATGCACAGAGATACCGTGACAAAATCCTGAGGCCCATTGTCGTGCCATTCATCCGCCACCATCCCCTCATGTTTCAGCATGATAATGCACGGCCACATGTCACAAAGATCTGTACACAAATCCCGGAAGCTAAAAATATCCCAGTTCTTCCATGGCCTTCATACTCACCAGACATGTCACCCATTGAGCATGTATGGAATGCTCTGGATCGACATGTATGACAGCATGTTCCAGTTCCCTTCAATATACAGCAACTTCGCCATTGAAGAAGAGTGGGACAACATTCCACAGTTCACAATCAATATTCTGATCA
Organism: Salvelinus sp. IW2-2015; assembly: GCF_002910315.2. Taxonomy (NCBI): domain Eukaryota; kingdom Metazoa; phylum Chordata; class Actinopteri; order Salmoniformes; family Salmonidae; genus Salvelinus; species Salvelinus sp. IW2-2015. The sequence goes on along the minus strand of NC_036846.1, from coordinate 13,321,312 downwards.
ACTCTATGTGAAGGAGATGTGTTGCATTGCATGAGGCAAATTCTGGTCACACCAGATACTGACTGGTTTTCTGACCCACGCCGCTACTTTTTTTTAAAGGTATCTGTAACCAACAGATGCATATCTGTATTCCCAGTCATGTGAAATCCATAGATTAGGGCCTAATAAATTCATTTCAATTGACTGATTTCCTTGTATGAACTGTAACTCAGCAAAATCTTTGAAATTGTTTTATGTTGCGTTTATATTTGTGTTCAGTTTATATTATTATTGTTATTTATATTTTTTGCAATTTGTGATCATGTTACAAATTTGTACAAGTGCTTAGATCCCGGACTGTGTCAGACATTTTAATCCAAGATGCCCTTCTGAGTTGGAGCAGTCTGAATCCATCGAGATAAAAGTTGTAATCCAAATGCCTCAGGCATTGAGTTGGGTAATTAAAAAAACTTTTTAAAAATCTATTAATACACCCTTAATTAAAAACTACATTTTTTATATCTCAAGACCTTTTCAATTGACATTTCTAACAGCATTTGGTATCGCCTAAAGCGCTTACCATTGAAGTGTGGTTGCAGTATATTGAATTGAGCAACTAACAGATTCCAGCATTTACTGTGTTCTTACAGATTGTGATAAATGTACATGTGGGGTGACTAGGAGAGAGAATCTGCATGGTTGTACGCCTCTTCTAAATGTGAATGGTGGAGGAGACGAAGAAGAGGAGAGAGGAGACGAGAGACGTGGCTTAGTTGGAAAATGCCAAGGTGAGGGAGACAAAACACAAAACACTTCTGGATGAAAATCGAAATGGGTCAGGACACATATAGATAGACACTCTCCTTTGCTGGGTTCCCTTCTTGGTGTTACTATGGTAACATACCCTACTGCACAAAGTATAGCAAAAGCCGCCTCACCACAGGTTTGCACCTGAACACACCACTGCTGTTCTGTTCCTGTTGAGAAGAACGAACGCTTTCGCAGAACCATCTACTAACTCATTTACTATCTTACAACAGAGGATGATGGAATACAGAATCACCTTTCTTTCAGATGTTGTGTGTTTGGCTAGTTTGTCAGCAAGTTTGTCTTTTGCATCATGTAAAGTGCTGTTTCCTGTTTGAATTTCATAAGCACTTGTGTTTTGTATTGCATAAGATAGTACATTGATTAAGTTTGTTACATGTGCAACAGAAGTTGGTATGCAATTCACCATTTTACTTATTAACTGTTACATTTGGGTGACTATAAATATGGCAGCATAGTCTCTCATCTAACATTTGTGAAATGGCCCTAAAATATTAGGAAGAGTTAGTCTACAGATGTCTGATGTGAGAAAAAGGGAATAATGAGCCAATCTTTCAGATCTACCTGGTTTGGTATGAGGTGCTAGGTATTAAGGGTTAGGTATTAAGGGAAGGTATGAGGTGCTAGGTATTAAGGGTTAGGTATTAGGGGAAGGTATTAGGGGCTTGGTATTAGGGGGAAGGTATTGGGCTAAGGGCTTGGTTTAGGGGAAGGTATTAGGGCGGTTTGGTATTAGGGGAAGGTATTAGGGGTCTTGGTATTAGGGGAAGTATTAGGGCTTGGTATTAGGGGAAGGTATTAGGGGCTTGGTATTAGGGAAGGTATTAGGGAATGGTATTAGGGGAAGGTATTAAGGTTACGTATTAAGGAAGGTATTGGGCATGTATTAGGGGAAGGTATTAGGGCTTGGTATTAGGGGAAGAGGTATTAGGGGCTTGTATTAGGGAAGTATAGGCTGGTATTAGGGGAAGGTATTAGGGGCTTGGTATTAGGGAAGATATTAGGGGCTTGGTATTAGGGGAAGGTATTAGGGGCTCGGTATTAGGAAGGTATTAGGGGCTTGGTATTAGGGAAGGTATTAGGGGCTTGGTATTAGGGGAAGGTATTAGGGGCTTGGTATTAGGGAAGGTATTAGGGAAGAATCAGGGGAAGGTATTAGGGCTTGGTATTAGGGCTAGGGGTAGGTATTAGGGGAAGGTATTTAGGGCTAGGTATTAGGGATATGGCATTAGGGGAAGGTATCAGGGCTAGGTATAAGGGAAGGTATTAGGGAAGGTATTAAGGGCTAGGTATTAGGGGCTAGATATTAGGGGAAGTATTAAGGGCTAGGTATTAGGGCTAGTATTAGGGGCTAGGTATTAGGGCTAGGTATTAGGGAAGGTATTAAGGCTAGGTATTAGGGCTAGGTATTAGGGAAGGTATTAGCGGAAGTATTAGGGGCTAGGTATTAGGTGAATGATTAGGGGAATCAAATCAAATCAAAGTATATTTGTCACGTGCGCCGAATACAACAGGTGTAGACCTTACAGTGAAATGCTTACTTACTGGCTCTAACCAATAGTGTGAACAAAAAAGGATGTGTTGTGTGTGTTGTGTGTTGTGTGTGGGTTGTGTGTGTGTGTGTAGTAAGTAAAGAAATAAAACAACAGTAAAAATACATTTGAAAATAGAGTAGCAAGGCTATATACAGACACCGGTTTGTCAGGTTTATTGAGGTAGTATGTACATGTAGGTATGGTTAAAGTGACTATGCATATATGATGAACGAGACTAGCAGTAGCGTAAAAGGAGGGGTTGCGGGAGGTGGGACACAATGCAGATAGCCCAGTTAGCCAATGTGCAGGAGCACTGGTTGGTCGGGCCAATTGAGGTAGTATGTACATGGATGTATGGTTAAAGTGACTATGCATATAAGATTAACAGAGAGTTGCAGCAGCGTAAAAGAGGGGATGGGGGGGCACGCAATGTAAATAGTCCGGGTAACCATTGGTTACCTGTTCAGAAGTCTTATGGCTTGGGGGTAAAAACTGTTGAGAAGCCTTTTTGTCCTAGACTTGGCACTCCGGTACCGCTTGCCATGCGGTAGTAGAGAGAACAGTCTATGACTGGGGTGGCTGGGATCTTTGACAATTTTTAGGGCCTTCCTCTGACACCGCCTGGTGTAGAGGTCCTGGATGGCAGGCAGCTTTGCCCCAGTGATGTATTGGGCCGTACGCACTACCCTCTGAAGTGCCTTGCGTCAGAGGCCGAGCAATTGCTGTACCAGGCTGCTGGTCATCCGGTCAGGATGCTCTCGATGTTGCAGCTGGAGAACCTTTTGAGGATCTCAGGACCCATGCCAAATCTTTTAGTTTCCTGAGGGGGAATAGGCTTGTCGTGCCCCTTCACGACTGTCTTGGTGTGTTTTGGACCATTTTAGTTATTTGTTGATATGGACACCAAGCATTTGAAGCTCTCAACCTGCTCCCACTACAGCCCCGTCGATGAGAAGGGGACGTGCTCGGTGCTCCTTTTCCTGTAGTCCACAATCATCTCCTTAGTTGGTTACGTTGAGGGATAGGTTGTTATTCTGGCACCACACGGCCAGGTCGCTGACCTCCTCCTATAGGCTGTCTCGTCGTTGTCGGTGATCAGGCCTACCACTGTGTGTGTCGTCTGCAAACTTAATTATGGTGTTGGACTCGTGCCTGGCCATGCAGTCGTGGGTGAACAGGGAGTACAGGAGGGGACTGAGCACGCACCCCTGGGGAGCTCCAGTGTTGAGGATCAGTGTGGCAGATGTGTTGCTACCTACCCTCACCCCCTGGGGGCGACCCGTCAGGAAGTCCAGGATCCAGTTGCAGAGGGAGTGTTTAGTCCCAGTCCTTAGCTTAGTAATGAGCTTGAAGGTACTATGGTTGTCACGATTGTCCAAGGGAGAGAGAGAGGACCAAGGCGCAGCGTGTAAAAAATACATCTTCTCTTTATTTAGGAGATAACGAACGAAGCAAAACAACAAATAGACGACCGTGAAGCTATAACCGAACAAAATGCAACCTAGACACAGACACAGACCTAGACAATGACACAACAAAAACATGATGCCTATGGCTGCCTAAAATAGGCTCCCAATCAGAGACAAATGAACGACATCTCTCTGATTGAGAACCACTCAGGCAAACCATAGACATACCTAGAAACATTCACACAACACAAACCCATACACTAAACCAACACCCCCTTTCCATATAACCACCGAAACGAGACAAAACAACAAACATTCCCCATGTCACACCCTGACCTAACTAAAATAATAAAGAAAACAAAGATAACTAAGGCCAGGGTGTGACAATGTGTTGAACGCTGACGTGTAGTCAATGATAGCATTCTCACATAGGTGTTCTTTTTGTCAGGTGGGAAAGGGCAGTGTGGAGTGCAATAGAGATTGCATCATCAGTGGATCTGTTTGGGCGGTTTATGCAAATTGGAGTGGGTCTAGGGTTTCTGGGATAATGGTGTTGATGTGAGCCATTACCAGCCTTTCAAAGCACTTCATGGCTACAGACGTGAGTGCTACGGGTCTGTAGTCATTTGGGCAGGTTGCCTTTGTGTTCTTGGGCACAGGGACTATGGTGGTCTGCTTGAAGCATGTTGGTATTACAGACTCAATCAGGGACATGTTGAAAATGTCAGTGAAGACACCTGCCAGTTGGTCAGCACATGCCCGGAGCACACGTCCTGGTAATCCGTCTGGCCCAGCAGCCTTGTGTATGTTGACCTGTTTAAAAGTTTTACTCACGTCGGCTACGAAGAGCGTGATCACACAGTCGTCCGGAACAGCTGATGCTCTCATGCATGCCTCAGTGTTGCTTGCCTCGAACCGAGCATAGAAGTGATTTAGCTCGTCTGGTAGGCTCTTGTCACTGGGCAGCTCGCGGCTGTGCTTCCCTTTGTATTAGAGGTATTAGAGGAAGGTCTTAGAGGAAGGTATTAAGGGCTAGGTATTAGAGCTTAGGTATTAGGGGGAGGTATTAGGGGAAGGTATTTGTGGAAGGTATTAGGGGCTATGTATTAGGGGAAAATATTAGGGGAAAGTATTAGGTGCTAGGTATTAGAGGCTAGGTATTAGGGGCTAGGTATTAGGGGCTAGGTGGGATCCAATATGGCGTAGCAGTGCAGATGTTGTTTGTCGGTCACCCTTGTCATATGAGTTTTTTTGGTATTTTTTTGTATATATTTCAATATATTTTCTATCTCTTTTTCCATTTTTTTATTAAATATTCCTTCCGGCAACCGGCCTTACCCAATGTGATACGGATCTGCTATTTTTAGACCTTATAGCCAGAACCTCCATCAGAAGCTAGCCATCAGAAGCTAACCAGCTAATTAGCTACTAGCTATTTAGTCATTTTTAGCCACTGCCTTTACCTTTAGCACAGACACCAGCCCCTTTTAGCCTGGATAATACTTGCCAGCCTGCCAGTCTGCACAGTGCGTTATCAACCCTGAGCATATCAAACTGTTTTTCTCCACTACAACACCGGATTCCTACCGTAAGCCCTGGACCATTATATTTTTAGCTGTCCCAGCCCCGAAGCTAGCCTTGGGCCAGGCCCATCTCCCGGCCTGCTCAGTGGACCCTATGATCACTCGGCTACACAGCTGATGCCTCCCGGACTCTACACTAACTCGAATAGAATCCACTACACCACCGGATTCTTGCCGTAAGCTCTGGACCTTTGCATCGGATCATTGCTGCTAGCTAGCTGCTACCGAGTGGCTATAGTGGCTAAAGCCCTTGTCCCGAAGCTAGCACCAGTTAGCCGCGAGCCAGGCGCATCTCCCGGCCAGTAAACAAAATTACTCCAGCTACAATACCTCATTTGCCAACTGGCCTGGACCCTTTGTCGACACAGAGCCCCGTCGTTCCATCACGACGGGTCTGCCGACGTAATTCCATCTGTTGTGTCTTCAACCGGCCTTTGCCGGACGTCGGAGCAAACGCTTCTACTAGCCCCGGCCTGCATTATATTTTTTGAACGCCGTGTCTCCCGCTTACTAGCACAGTAACGACTACCTAGCGGCTTCCCTGTTTCATCTATTGCTGTTCACTGGACCCTATGATCACTTGGCTACATAGCTGATGCCTGCTGGACTGTTCATTAATCACGGTACTCTATTTTGTTTATTTTGTTTATCTGTCGGCCCCAGCCTCGAACTCAGGCCCTGTGTGTAGTTAACTGACCCTCTCTGCCCATTCATCGCCATTTTACCTGTTGTTGTTGTCTTAGCTGATTAGCTGTTGTTGTCCTACCCGTTGTTGTCTTAGCTAGCTCTCCCAATCAACACCTGTGATTGCTTTATGCCTCACTTTATGTCTCTCTCTAATGTCAAAATGCCTTGTATACTGTTGTTCAGGATAGTTATCATTGTTTAAGTTCACTGCGGAGCCCCTAGTCCCACTCAACATGCCTCAGATACCTCTTTTGTCTCACCTCCCACACATGCTGTGACCTCAACCAGCATAACTAGTGCGTCCAGAGATGCAACCTCTCTTATCGTCACTCAATGCCTAGGTTTACCTCCACTGTACCCGCATCCTACCATACCCCTGTCGGTACATTGTGTCCTGAATCTATCCCACCACGCATAGAAATCTGCTCCTTTTATTCTCTGTCCCCAATGCACTAGACAACCAGTTTTGAAAGCCTTCAGCCGTACCCGTATCCTACTCCTCCTCTTTTCCTCGGGTGATGTGGAGGTTAACCCAGGCCCTGCGTGTCCCCAGGCGCTCTCATTTGTTGACTTCTGTAACCATAAAAGCCTTGGTTTCATGCATGTTAACATCAGAAGCCTCCTCCCTAAGTTTGTTTTAGTCACTGCTTAAAGCACACTCCGCCAACCCTGATGTCCTTGCCGTGTCTGAATCCTGGCTTAGGAAGGCCACTAAAAATTCAGAGATTTCCATCCCCAACTACAACATTTTCCATCAAGATTGAACTGCCAAAGGGGGAGGAGTTGCAATCTACTGCAGAGATAGCCTGCAAAGTTCTGTCATACTTTCCAGGTCTACGCCCAAACAGTTCGGGTCTTCTAATTTTAAATATTTAATCTGTTCAGAAATAAGTCTCTCACTGTTGCCGCCTGTTATAGACCCCCCTCAGCTCCCAGCTGTGCCCTGGACACCATATGTGAATTGATTGCCCCCCATCTATCTTCAGAGATCGTTCTGTTAGGTGACCTAAACTGGGATATGCCTAACACACCGGCAGTCCTACAATCTAAGCTAGATGCCCTCAATCTCACACAAATTATCAAGGAACCCACCAGGTACAATCCTCAATCCGTAAACATGGGCACCCTCATAGATATTATCGTGACCAACTTCTCCTCCAAATACACCTCTGCTGTTTTCAATCAGGATCTCAGCGATCACTGCCTCCTTGCCTGGATCCGCTATGGGTCCGCGGTCAAATGACCACCCCTCATCACTGTCAAACGCTCCCTAAAACACTTCTGCGAGCAGGCCTTTCTAATCAATCTGGTCCTGGGTATCCTGGAAGGATATTGACCTCATCCCGTCAGTAGAGGATGCCTGGTCGTTCTATAAAAGTAATTTCCTCACCATCTTAAATAAGCATGCCCCTTTCAAAAAATGTAGAACTAGGAACAGATATAGCACTTGGTTCACTCCTGACCTGACTGCCTTCGACCAGCACAAAAACATCCTGTGGCGCACTGCACTAGCATCGAATAGTCCCCGCGATATGCAACTTTTCAGGGAAGTCAGGAATCAATACACGCAGTCAGTTAGGAAGCAAAGGCTAGCTTTTTCAAACAGAAATTTGCATCCTGTAGCTCTAACTCCAAAAAGTTGTGGGACACTGTAAAGTCCATGGAGAATAAGAGCACCTCCTCCCAGCTGTCCATTGCACTGAGGCTAGGAAACATTGTCACCACCGATAAATCCACGATAATCGAGAATTTCAATAAGCATTTCTCTACGGCTGGCCATGCTTTCCTCCTTGCTACCCCAACCCCGGCCAACAGCTCCGCACCCCCCGCAGATACTTGCCCAAGCCTCCCCAGCTTCTCCTTCACCCAAATCCAGATAGCAGATGTTCTGAAAGAGCAGCAAAACCTGGACCCGTACAAATCAGCTGGGCTTGACAATCTGGAACCTCTCTTTCTAAAATGATCCGCCGCCATTGTTGCAACCCCTATTACCAGTCTGTTCAACCTCTCTTTCATATCGTCTGAGATCCCTAAAGATTGGAAAGCTGCCGCGGTCATCCCCCTCTTCAAAGGGGGTGACACTCTAGACCCAAACTGTTATAGACCTATATCCATCCTGCCCTTCTAAAGTCTTCGAAAGCCAAGTTAACAAACAGATCACTGACCTATTCGAATCCCACCGTACCTTCTCCGCTGTGCAATCCGGTTTCCGAGCTGGTCACGGGTGCACCTCAGCCACGCTCAATGTACTAAATGATAGCATAACCGCCATCGATAAAAGACAGTACTGTGCAGCCGTCTCCATCGACCTGGCCAATCCTTTCGACTCTGTCAATAATCGTATTCTTATCGGCAGACTCAACAGCCTTGGTTTCTCAAATGACTGCCTCGCCTGGTTCACCAACTACTTCTCCGATAGAGTTCAGTATGTCAAATCGGAGGGCCTGTTGTCCGGACCTCTGGCAGTCTCTATGGGGGTACCACAGGGTTGAATTTTCGGGCTGACTATTTTCTCTGTATATATCAGTGATGTCGCTCTTGCTGCGGTTGATTCCCTGATCCACCTCTACGCAGAAGACACCACTCTGTATACAACTGGCCCTTCTTTGGACACTGTGTTAACAAACCTCCAAACGAGCATCAATGCCATACAACACTCCTTCCGTGGCCTCCAACTGCTCATAAACGCTAGTAAAACTAAATGCATGCTTTTCCACCAATCGCTGCCCGCACCCGCTAGCATCACTACTCTGGACGGTTCTGAATATGTTGACAACTACAAATACCTAGGTGTCTGGCTAGACTGTAAACTCTCCTTCCAGACTCATATTAAACATCTCTAATCCAAAATTAAATCTAGAATCGGCATCCTATTTCACAACAAAGCCTCCTTCACTTACGCTGCCAAACATACCCTCGTAAAACTGACTATCCTACCAATCCTCGACTTCGGGGATGTAATTTACAAAATAGCCTCCAACACTCTACTCAGCAAACTGGATCCAGTCTATCACAGTGCCATCCGTTTTGTCACCAAAGCCCCATATACCACCCACCACTGCGACCTGTATGCTCTCGTCGGCTGGCCCTCGCTTGATATTCGTCGCCAGACCAACTGGCTCCATGTCATCTATAAGTCTTTGCTAGGTAAAGCTCCGCCTTATCTCAGCTCACTGGTCACCATAACAACACCCACCCGTAGCACGCGCTCCAGCAGGTATATCTCACTGGTCATCCCCAAAGCCAACACCTCTTTGGCCGCCTTTCCTTCCAGTTCTCTGCTGCCAATGACTGGAACGAATTGCAAAAATCGCTGAAGTTGGAGACTTATATCTCCCTCACTAACTTTAAGCATCAGCTATCTGAGCAACTTACCGATCGCTGCAGCTGTATACATCCAATTTGTATATAGCCCATCCAATCTACCTACCTCATCCCCATATTGTTTTTATTACCTTTTTTACTCTTTTGCACACCAGTATTTCCAATATTTCTACTTGCACATCATCATTTGCACATCTATGAATCCAGTGTTAATTTGCTAAATTGTAATTACTTCGCTACTAAATAATAAAAAAATTAGGGGAAGGTATTAGTGGCTAGGTATTAGGGGCTAGGTGTTAGGGGCTAGGTATTAGGGTCTAGATTGTGGGGGAAGGTATTAGGGGCTAGGTATTAGTGGCTAGGTATTAGTGGCTAGGTATTAGGGGCTAGGTATTAGGGGAAGGTATTAGGGGAAGGTATTATGGCCTAGATATTAAGGGAAGGTATTAGGGGCTAGGCATTGGGGGAAGGTATTAGGGGAAGGTATTAGGGGCAATGAATTATGGGAAAATATTATTGAAAAGTATTAGGGGCTAGGTATTAGGGGAAGGTATTAGGGGAAGGTGTTAGGGGCAATGAATTATGGGAAAATATTATTGAAAAGTATTAGGGGCTAGGTATTAGGTTTTCAACTCTCTAGAGACCGCTGGAGCGGTAGAGATACTCTTAATGATCGGCTATGAAAAGCCAACTGGCATTTACTCCTGAGGTGCTGACTTGCACACCCTCGATAACTACTGTGATTATTATTATTTGACCATGCTGGTCATTTATGAACATTTGAACATCTTGGCTATGTCTTTATAATCTCCACCCGGCACAGCCAGAAGAGGACTGGCCACCCCTCATAGCCTGGTTCCTCTCTAGGTTTCTTTCCTAGGTTTTGGCCTTTCTAGGGAGTTTTCCTAGCCACCGTGCTTCTACACCTGCATTGCTTGCTGTTTGGGGTTTTAGCTGGGTTTCTGTACAGCACTTCGAATATTAGCTGATGTACAGAGGGCTATGTAAAATAAACTTGATTTGATTTGATTTGAATGTATTAGGGAAGTATTAGGGGCTATGTATTAGGGGAAAATATTAGGAAAATTAGGGCTAGGTATTAGGGACGGTTTAGGGACTAGTATTGGGATGGTGTTAGGGACTAGGAATTAGGGGAAGAATTAGGGGCTAGGTATTAGGGACAGTGTTAGGGCAATGTATTAGGGGAAGGTAGTCAGGGTAGGTATTAGTGGAAGGTATTAGGACTAGGTATTAGGGGAAGGTATTGGGGTAGGGAAGGTAGTCGGGGCTAGCTATTAGTGGAAGGTATTAGGGACTAGGTATTAGGGGAAGGTATTGGGGCTAGTATTAGTGGAAGTATTAGGGACTAGGTATTAGGGAAGTATTGGGGGCTAGGTATTAGGAGCTAAGTATTAGGCTTGGTATTAGGGGAAGATATTAGGGCTAGTATTAGGGGCTAGGTATTAGGGTCTAATATTAGGGGAAGGTATTAGGAGCTAAGTATTAGGGCTAGGTATTAGGGGAAGTTTTAGGGGCTAGGTATTAGGGGCTAGATATTAAGAAGGCTATTAGAGCTTGTTTTAGGGGCTAGGTATTAGGGGCTAGGTATTAGGGGCTAGATATTAGGGGAAGTTATTAGGGCTAGGTATTAGGGGCTAGATATTAGGGAAGGTATTGGGGTAGGTATATAGGCTATATTAGGGCTAGGTATTAGTGGGCTAGGTATTAGGGCTAGATATTAGGGGAAGTTATTAGGGGCTAGGTATTAGGAGCTAAGTATTAATGGCTAGGTATTGGGGGCTAGGTATTAGGGGAAGTTATTAGGGGCTAGGTATTAGGGGAAGGTATTAGGGGCTAGGTATAGGGAAGGTATTAAGGGCTAGGTATTAGTGGAAGGTATTAGGGACTAGGTATTAGGGGAAGGTATAAGGGGCTAGGTATTGGGGCTAGTATTAGGGAAGGTGTTAGGGGCAATGTATTAGTGGAAGGTAATAGGGACTAGGTATTAGGGGAAGGTATTAGGGGCTAGATATTAGGAGTAGGTATTAGGGGCAAGGTATAAGGGGCTAGGTATGTTAGGGGAAGGTGTTTAGGGCAATGTATAGTGGAAGGTAATAGGGACTAGGTATAGGAAGGTATTAGGGGCTAGATATTGGGAGCTAGGTATTAGGGGCAAGGTATTAGGGGCTAGATATTAATGGGAAGTATTAGGGCAGTGTAGGCTAGGTATTAGGGGAAGGTATTAGGGGCTAGATATTAGGAGCTAGGTATTAGGGGCAAGGTATTAGGGGCTAGATATTAAGGGAAGGTATTAGGGGATAGGTAGTAGGGGCTAGGTATTAGGGGAAGATATTTGGGGGAGGTATTATGGCCTAGATATTAGGGGAAGGTATTAGTGGCTAGGTATTAGGGGCTAGATATTAGGGGAAGTTATTAGGGGCTAGGTGTTAGGAGCTAAGTATTAATGGCTAGGTATTAGGGGAAGTTATTAGGGGCTAGGTATTAGGGGAAAGTATTAGGGGCTAGGTAATAGGGGAAGGTATTAGGGGCTAGGTATTAGTGGAAGGTATTAGGGGCTAGGTATTAGTGGAAGGTATTAGGGACTAGGTATTAGGGGCTAGGTATTAGGGGCTAGGTATTAGGGGCTAGGTATTAGGGGAAGGTATTGGTGGCTAGGTATTAGGAGCTAAGTATTAGGGGCTAGGTTTTAGGGGCTAGGTATTAGGGGCTAGATATTAGGGGACGGTATTAGGTGCTAGGTGTTAGGGGCTAGGTATTAGTGGCTAGGTATTAGGGGCTAGGTATTAGGGGAAGGTATTAGGGGCTAGGTATTAGGGGATAGGTATTAGGGAAGGTATTAGGGGCTAGGTATTAGGGGCTAGGTATTAGGGGCTAGAATTTAGGGGCTAGTGGTAGTTTCAGGACCAGAGTTGTCGTTGAGAGCAATGAGGGAGAGTGTATGACAGGACTAGTACGTGGGAACTAGAACGAGATAATTTAAACAAGCTGATGGTGACCTCCATTCCGAGCCCACAAATGTTTTCCAAATATGTACGAAGTATACCTCGGATGCCGGAGCAGCACTACGTTCTATGGCAGAATCTCATTACCATCCTAATAGCTTGCAGCTTCATTTGCATTTTGCCGTGAGTGATATGCCCCCCTCGCTGCTGGATAAAAATAAAAAAAGATTTTAAAAAAAACTTTGAAGCACCATTTTATTTCATTATTGAAGTTATTCAAATACGCATTTTCCTCATACTTGGGGACAATGAGCATTACGAACATGTTGAACAATTAGGGAAAAACACACAAAACCACAAACTAAAATGTGCACATTCTGATGATGAATTGCTCCAAATAGAGGGGCTAGGTATTAGGGCCTAGCTATTAGGGGAAGGTATTAGGGGCTAGGTATTAGGGGATGGTATTAGGGGGAAGGTATTAGGGGAAGATATTAGGGGCTAGGTATTAGGGGAAGGTATTAGAGGCTAGGTATTAGGGGATGGTATTAGGGGGAAGGTATTAGGGAAAGATATTAGGGGCTGGTATTTAGGGGCTAGGTATTAGGGGGAATGTATTAGGGGAAGGTATTAGGGGAAGATATTAGGGGTATCTAGGTATTAGGGGATAGGGTATATCAGGAGGCTAGGTATTAGGGGATGGTATTAGGGGCTGGTATTTAAGCGGGGAAGATATTAGGGGCTAGGTTATTAGGGGCTAGGTATTAGGGGGCTAGTATTAGGGAAAGGTATTAGAGGCTAGGTATTAGGGGATGGTATTAGGGGAAGGTATTAGGGGAAAATATTAGGGCTAGGTATTAGGGGAAGGTATTAGGGGCTTGGTATTAGGGGTAAGGTATTAGAGGGCTAGGTATTAGGCGCTAGGTATTAGGGGGAAGGTAATAAGGGGCTAGGTAATTAGGGGCTAGGTATTAGGGGCTAGGTATTAGGGGAAGGTATTAGGCGAAGATATTAGGGGCTAGGTATTAGAGGATACGTATTAGGGGAAGGTATTAGGCGAAGATATTAGGGGCTAGGTATTAGGGGCTAGGTATTAGGGGAAGGTATTAGGGGAAGATATTAGGGGCTAGGTATTAGGGGCTAAGTATTAGAGGCTAGGTATTAGAGGAAGATATTAAGGGCTAGGTATTAGTGGCTATGTATTAAAGGCTAGGTATTAGGGGCTAGGTAATAGGGGATAGGATTTAGTGGCAAAGTATACCTCAGCATGCCGGAGCAGCTATAAGTTCTATGGCAGAATCTCAATGCCATCCTAACAGCTTGCAGCTTCATTTGCATTTTGCCGTGAGTGATATCCCCCCCTTGCTGCTGGATAAAAAACAAAAATAACAAATGAAAACTTTGAAGCACCATTGTTTTGAAGTTATTCAATTTTGCTTTTCCCTCATACTTGGGGACAAATTAGTATTACGGATATATTGAGCAATTAGGGAAAAACACACAAAACTACAAACTAATATTTGCACATTCTGATGATGAATTACACCAAATAGAATAATTCAGCAATTTTAGCCATTTATTCACATTTCAAAACATAAGGTTAATGCAGTCTGGAATGGTAAAATAACATTTGCTACTTAACATACACTGTAATAAGGGAGTTAATGTACTGTAGGATCACTTTACATTTACATTTACATTTAAGTCATTTAGCAGATATGGGTACTGTCTGAAGTACATGACATGTGTGAATCAGATTATGTCAACAACTGCAGTTAGAAAATGAAATTAAAATGAAATAAATTTACCATTCTGGGATTCTTCTTGACATACAGTAAGCATTATTGTTAACGTAGATCATATAAACAGTTTATTAGGTACAGCCATCTAGTACCGGGTCGGACCCCCCTTTGCCTCCAGAACAGCTTGGTATCAACGGACATAACGTGTGCCAGGAATACATACACAATCAGCCTTTACCATTGACACCAGGCTGGATGGGTCCATGGAGTCATGCTGCTTACGGCAAATGCTGACTCTCCCATTACCATGACGCAACAGGAACCAGGATTCGTCGGACCAGACAATGTTTTTCCACTTCTCAATTGTCCAGTGTTGGTGATCGCGTCCCCACACGAGCTGCTTCTTCTTGTTTTTAGCTGATATGAGTGGAACCCGGTGAGGTCGTCTGCTGCAATAGCCCATCCGTGACAAGGATTAATGAGGTGTGCGTTCCGAGTAGCCTTTCTGCACGCCACTGTTGTACTGCGCCGTTGTACTGCGCCGTTATTTGTCTTTTGGTGGCCCGCCTGTGAGCTTGCACGATTCTTGCCATTCTCCTTCGACGTCTCATCAAAGAGCTATTTTCGCCCACAAGACTGCCGCCAACTGGAGTTGTTTAGTTTGTTGCACCGTTCTTGGTAAACCCTAGACACTGTCGTGTGTGAAAAGCCCAGGAGAATGGATGTTTCTGAGATATTGGAACCGGTGTGCCTGGCACCGACGATCATACAATGCTAAAAGTCACTTAGGTCAATCATTTAGCCCATTCTAACATTCAATCGAACAGTAACTTAATGCCTCGATGCCTTTCTGCATGCTTTATATAGTGAGCCACGGCCACGTGACTCACTGTGTGTAGGGACAAACCATTTTCTTGAACGGGGTGGTGTACCTAATAAACTGGTCACTGAGGGTACGTTTTGGGCCCTTAGTGACACAGAGGACTTACTGAATGACTGACTTATGCTGGGCATACAATACACAACTTCTAAAATCTTAACAACTTGGAAGGGCTCACATTTCGTGATTTCGTTGTCCCAAATATTTCAGTCCGTCCATCCTCAACCCCAGGACATGGGTGCTCACATTACACGATGATTCCCTACAGTAGTTGATCCTGTACTGTGTTCCTCGGTTGTCGTAGGAAAAATATACCGACACGCAAACAATGAGCTGACTTACAATCATGACTTACAGTTAGGAATAACAGCCATGACTTACAGTTAGCAATAACAACCATGAATTATAGTTAGAAATAACAGCCACAACTTACAATTAGCAATAACAGCCTTGACCTACAATTAGCAATAACAGCTTGACTTACAGTTAGCAATAACAGCCATGAATAACAGTTAGCCATAACAGCCATGACTTACAGTTAGCAATAACAGCCATGACTTACAGTCAGTAATAACAGCCATGACTTACAGTTAGCAATAACAGCCATGACTTACAATTAGCAATAATAGCCATGACTTACAATTAGCAATAATAGCCATGACTTACAATTAGCAATAACAGCCATGACTTTACAGTTAGCAATAATAGCCATGACTTACAGTTAGCAATAAAAGCCATGACTTACAGTTAGCAATAACAGCCATGACTTACAGTTAGCAATAATAGCCAATGACAGCCGTTTTGGGCCCCTAGTGACACAGAGGAGTTACTGAATGACTGACTTATGCTGGGCATACACTACACGACTTCTAAAATCTTAACAACAGCCATAACTTACTTTTAGCAATAACAGCCATGACGTACAGTTAGCAATAACAGCCACGACTTACATTTAGCAATAACAGCAACGACTTACATTTAGCAATAAAAGCCACGACTTACAGTTAGCAATAACAGCCATGACTTAGTTAGCAATAACAGCCATGACTTAGTTAGCAATAACATCCATGACTTACAGTTAGCAATAACAGCCATGATTTACAGTTAACAATAATAGCCGTGATTACAGTTATTCTTGTCTATTAAAAGCCAACTGACATTTACCCCTGAGTGTCACAATACAGAGGCGGATGCAAGATGCAAGCAACGATGGTTTAATGAAACAGTTTACAGCATCAACAGGACAGACAGAATATACTCAGACGGAATCCAACCCAGGGCCTAGGGCGCATCCTCTGATGATAGCGTGCTGAGAAATCCAAGGGAGTGTGTCCSGCTGGGTAGGAAGGAGCACAGCAGATAATCCACACAAGGGCGGCGAGAGAATGAGCACTGACACACGACACAACCTCAGGGAAGAAACAACGATCTGACAACAAGAAACACAGGTTACAGAACATATAAAGGGGAAGATAATTAATTCCAGCTGGCGCAGACAATCAGGCCAAGATTGGGAACCACGCCCACACAAACACGGGAGAGAGAGAGAGAGAGAAAAGAGAGAGTGAGGCAGTGGATTCATGAACCGTGACACTGAGGTGCTGACGTCTACAACCACTGTTATTATTATTATTTGACCCTGCTGGTCAGCTATGAACGTTTGAACATCTTGGCCAAGTACTGTTATAATCTCCACCCGGCACAGCCAGAAGAGGACTGGTCACCCCTCAGAGCCTGGTTCCTCTCTAGGTTTCTTCATAGGTTCCTGCCTTTCTAGGGAGATTTTACTAGCCACCATGCTTCTACATCTGCATTGCTTGCTGTTTGGGGTTTTAGGTTGGGTTTCTGTATAGCACTTTGTGACATCGGCTGATGTAAAAAGGGTTTCATAAATACATTTGATTGCATAACAGCCATGACTGACAGTTAGCAATAACAGCCATGAGTTACAGTTAACAGTAAAAGCCATGACTTACAGTTAGCAATAACAGCCCTGACTGACAGTTAGCAATAACAGCTATGACTTACAGTTAGAAATCACAGCCATGACTTACAGCTAGCAATAACAGCCATGACTGACAGTTAGCAATAACAGGCATGACTTACAGTTAGCAATAACAGCCATGACTGACAGTTAGCAATAACAGCTATGACTTACAGTTAGAAATCACAGCCATGACTGACAGTTAGCAATAACAGCCATGACTTTACAGTTAGAAATAACAGACATGACTTACAGTTAGAAATAACAGCCATAACTGTATTTTGTAGTATTCTTTTCATTTAGTATTTCTAAAGAGTGAATTGTCTCTCCCCAGTTGTTCAGTTAGGAAAGAGTTAATATTTTCAACCAGCTCTTACACACATATAGCACACACATACACCCCCACAACTCACCATCACCACCATCCTTGATCACGCACACACACACGCACACACGCACACACACACTTTCCACCCGCCTACCCTTGAACACACTCTCCCCCAACCCCACACACAAACCCATAACTCCCTGCTCACTCACCACCCCCCCCCCCCCCCACCCCACCCTCCCCCCCCCCCCCCCCCCCCTCCCTCCATCCTTCTCCCCTCCCCCTCAGGTCAGTTAATAAGCGAGCCTGTGCCTGAGCCTGGCTGTCTGGAGGACATGCAGAGCAATGTCTCCTGGGAATTGCCTCATGCAGAATGCTGCTCCGCTGAGAGAATGGAATTTTATCCTCACTAGACTAGACCCTCACTAGACTCCCAGTCTCACCGCTCAGCAGGAAACCTGAGACACACACACACACACACACATATTCTCCTTGCATGTGAGTATTTGTGTAGACACCCGTGTTTTCCCTGAAGTAGAGTGTTCCAATATGTCAGAACACCCATTATATCCACTCACAATCATTACATTTCATCATTAAATTAATGAAGATGCCACATCTTTGGGGACTTGTGATGATGTGGCAAACTGTATCCATTTCAGCTTTGATAAGCGAAACACTCCCAGAGACAAAAGCTACAACAGTCTATGCCATTCTATCAGTTTATAGAGGCAAGAATGTTTATTATTTTATTTTATTATCTTTATTGATCTTTAATTGATCATATAAATTTAAATAGTTCACATAAACACAATTCAACTTTAACATCAATTAATTTTATAATACAGTACACATAATTACATAACATGATTTACATATGTAATAGTGTCCATGGAAGTTGTTGGAGTCTTACTTTTTCTTTTTAGTTCCGTTTTGATTTGTAAAAGAATATATACAAAAATTAACGTGTGCATAAAGTTGAACGTTAGGAACTTCACTTTACTCCTTAAACCCACAGCTCCACCTATTGGTGTCTTGTATTACAGTAAAAGGCAATGGGGAAAGACGTGTGCTAGAGAGGAGTGATCACTGTGGTCTGGACCTGTGTGAAGGTGTTAGTCACACAAAAACATGGATGCATGCACGGATGCAGGGAAACACACACACGCCCACACACGCACACACACACACACACACACACACACACACACACACACACACACACACACACACACACACACACACACGTACCACACAGGTACGCACGTGCACACACACATAAGAACTAAAACAGATCAATTGAACTATCACAACAAACACAGTCACTGTGTATAGGGATGCCATCAAATATAAGTCTGTTCCCACAGAAACATGCATTATTATGGGATATGAACTCATACACAGTGGTCCAAAAAGGAATGACTGAAAAGACGTTCCAGTACCATTATAGCTCCCATCCCAATTAATTTAGCAGCATCCCAATCCCAATTAATTTAGCAGCATCCCAATCCATGGTAGATTACTGCATGGTGCTTCAGCCTGCAGTGTGATCCACAAGGAGTGGTGGGATATGACGGCAGAGGAGCCACAGAGCAGCCAGAGCCCCATGTGCAGATTATTCCTGCAATTCCAAGGGGATTACCATGTATGCAGATTGTAAACCCGTGTCGCAGCCCGATCCCGTCACATGGCTGGTTTATGGACGTGATGCAGCATGTTGGGTTCTGCTCAACACTGAAAGTGGATCTCATTATTAGCTGTGCTGTTGAAAGTTCAACAATCTTTTGTGGTGGATTATGTTTTTGTTGTTTTTGTTTATATTATTTGCTGAGCAAGGGGAGTGTTTTCCATTGACGCTTTTTAGTGATATAATTTATTTTAATTGAAATATATATATATTTACTTTCACCCCTCCAATTTCGTGGTATCCAATTGGTTGTTACAGTCTTGTCTTATCGCTGCAACTCCCATACGGACTCGGGAGAGGCGAAGGTCGAGAGCCATGCGTCCTCTGAAACATGACCCAACCAAGCCGCACTGCCCGCTTAACCCAGAAGCCAGCTACACCAATGTGTCGGAGGAAACACCGTACATCTGGCGACCGTGGTAGCGTGCATGCGCCCGGCCCGCCACGGGAGTCACTAGATCGCGATGGGACAAGGACATCCCGGCCGGCCAATTGTGCCCCACCCCATAGGTCTCCCGGTCTCGGCCGGCTGCGACAGAGCCTGGACTCGAACCAGGATCTCTAGTGGCACAGCTTGCAACTGCGATGCAGTGCCTTAGATCACTGTGCCACTCGGGAGGCCCGATATAATTTCTAAAGGGAAATAGTATTTTTTATTCTGTATGAAAAATGTTGCTCTGTTTAATAAAACCTTGAGATGTTAAGTATGCAGGCAAATTTTATACAATCGCAAAGCATTAGTATTTTCCATATGGCATCAGAAATCCAAAACATGTTATGGCATCAGAAATCCAGAACATGTTATGACATCAGAAATCCAGAACATGTTATGACATCAGAAATCCAGAAGGTGTGTGTGTGTGTGTGTGTGTGTGTGTGTGTGTGTGTGTGTGTGTGGTGTGTGTGTGTGTGTGTGTGTGTGTGTGTGTGTGTGTGTCCGCATCTGCAGGGAGTTGCCATGCTTGTGAGATGAATGATGGAGCAAAGATTGTTATTTTTCTTTTCTCTGCGAATGTGAGATTTGGTCTCATTTTGACTTTGTATGACTGAATATTCCATCTCCCTACATCTCTGTATTCCAAAGGCTTCCCCCAAACTAAATATTGACTAAACATAAACCCAGTTGTAGCCAGTTAAAGTCTCTAAAATATTCTGTTCTTCACCTACATCATAATTTATCTCCTATCTCCTCTATTCATCCCCTAGGTTTGTTGTTGTAATGAGAATGTGTTATCAATCAACTAATCAAGCTGGTCAAATAAAGGTCAAATAAATAGATGGAGTATTGTATCCACCTTAGTATATCCCCTAGCAACCTCGTCAAGAGGATTGATACTCTTGGTGTAATTGCTATGGTGGTGGACAGACACTTGCAGGGACCTGGGTTCGAAACTCAGTCGGGCTACAGTTTGGTGCCTAATGGAATTTGAATTCATAAACATGTAGGGTAGGAGCTTACTTCTGCAGAGGGCCCAGATTGGAGGGGGATGTGGATGTGGATGAAAAAGAGGGGGGGGGAGAGTAGAGGAAAGAGAAGAGCGGAGGGGAGGGAGGGAGAGAGAGAGCGAAACAGACGAGAGGGGAGGAGGGATGGGGGATTGGGGCGGCAAGCAAAAACTATGTCTGCGCTGCCTGCAAATCCAAGAGGAATTTGAAAAAGGCTTAAATCCAGAGATGGGATGGACCCTCTGCTTGTTTCACTACAAACAGGAGAGGAATAGGCGCTGCTAGGAGAGGGTTGTCAGTGTGTTGAGGTAGTTTTAACAAACCAAACCAGCTCCTGTGACTAAAATGTCTATATTTTTTACCAAACAAATGTTACAGCTGGCAAACAATCCAAACAGTGTATACAGCACATTAGAGTATCTGTAGCTGATGTCATAAACATGTTCTGGATTTCTGATGTCATAACCAGTGGTGGAAAAAGTACTCAATTGTTATAACTTGAGTAAAAGTAAAGATACCTTAATAGAAAAATTACTCAAGGAAAAGTGAAAGTCACCCAGTAAAATACTACTTGAGTAAAAGTGTAAAAGTATTTGGTTTTAAATATACTTAAGTATCAAAGTAAAAGTATAAATCATTGCAAATTCCTTATATTAAGCAAACCAGATAGCACAATTATCTTGTTTTTTATTTATTTATGGATAGCCAGGGGCACACTACAACACTCAGATATCATTTACAAATGAAGCATTTGTGTTTAGTGAGTCATCTGTCACGTTCCTGACCTGTTTTCTCTTGTTTTGTATGTCTTTATTGGTCAGGGCGTGAGTGTTGGGTGGGTAGTCTATGTTTTGTATTTCTATGTTGGGTTTTGTGTTCGGCCTGGTATGATTCTCAATTAGAGACAGGTGTGTATCGTTTGTCTCTGATTGAGAGTCATACTAAGGCAGCCAGGGTTTCCCTGGGGTTTTGTGGGTGTTTGTTCCTGTGTCAGTGTTTGGGCCACACAGGACGGTTGAAGGTTAGTCACGTTTGTTGTTTTGTAGTTTTGTAGTGTCTTGTTTGCTGTTTTCATTAAAAGTATGATTAATCACCAATCCGCATCTTGGTCCGATCCATGCTCCTCCTCGTCTGAGGAGGAGAACAACAATGACTGCCTTTACAGAAACACCCACCACAAAGGACCAAGCGGATTGGAGCGGAGGAAAGGAACTAAAGCAATGGAGAGAGAGGAATGGAGTTGGGAACAAATATTCAACGGAGAAGGACCCTGGGCTAAGGTTGGTGTGAATCGCCGCTCGCGGGAGGAGAAGAAGGCAGCCACAGCCCAGGAGCGGTGGATTGAGGAGGCAGCACGTATGAGAGGCTGGAAGCCCGAGAGGCTCACCAAAAAATTTATTGGGGGGGGGCTAAAGGGGAGTGTGGCGAAGCCGGGTTGGATACCTGAGCCAACTCCCCGGGCTTGCCGTGGAGTAAGAGGGCGTTGTACTGGTCAGACACCGTGTTATGCGGTAAAGCGCACGGTGTCCCCAGTACGCGTGCTTAGCCCAGTGCGGGCTATTCCACCTTA
>NC_036846.1:13246400-13299342 GCF_002910315.2 Salvelinus sp. IW2-2015 | reverse complement strand
GTGCTAGCCCAGTGCGGGCTTTTTTATTTTTCCCCCCCCCACCACCTTTGTTTTGGCCCCCCGGGCCCCACTTTGGCACGGGGGCATAGGTTGGGCATCGAGCCGAGTGCCATGAAGCCGGCCCAACGTATCTGGTCTCCAGTACGTCTCCTCGGGCCGGCGTACATGGCACCAGCCTTACAGGTGGTGTCCCCGGTTCGCCTGCATAGCCCAGTGCGGGCTATTCCACCTCGCCGCACTGGCAGGGCTACGGGGACCATTCAACCTGGTAAGGTTGGGGAGGCTCGGTGCTCAAGAGCACGTGTCCTCCTTCACGGTCCGTATATCCGGCGCCACCTTCCCACCCCAGCTCAGTACCACCAGTGCCTACACCACGCACCAGGCTTCCAGTGCATCTCCAGAGCCCTGTTTCCTCTTCCAGCACTCTCCCTACGGTGCGTGTCTCCAGCCCAGTGCCTCCAGTCCGGCACCACGCACCAAGCCTCCTGTGCGTCTCCAGAGCCCTGGACGCACTGTTCCTTCTCCCCGCACTCGCCCTGAGGTGCGTGCCCTCAGCCCGGTACCTCCAGTTCCGGTACCACGCACCAGGCCTAGAGTGCGCCACGAGAGTCCAGTGTGCCCTGTTCCTGTCCCCGCACTCCGCCTGAGGTGCGTGCCCTCAGCCCGGTACCTCCAGTTCCGGTCCACGCACCAGGCCTATAGTGCGTCTCAGCCGGCCAGAGTCTGCCGTCTGCCCAGCGGTGCCTGAACGGCCCGTCTGCCCAGCGGTGCCTGAACTGCCCGTCTGCCCACGGCGCCTGAACTGCCCGTCTGCCAAGCGCCATCTGAGCCATCCGTCTCCATAGGCCATCTGAGCCATCCGTCTCCATAGCGCCATCTGAGCCATCCGTCTCCCCAGCGCCATCTGAGCCATCCGTCTCCCCAGTGCCGTCTGAGCCATCCGTCTCCCCAGTGCCGTCTGAGCCATCGTCTCCCCAGTGCCGTCTGAGCCATCCGTCTGCCCAGTGCCGTCTGAGCCATCCGTCTGTCCCGAGCCATTAGAGCCGCCCGTCTGTCCCGAGCCGTCAGAGCCGATAGTCAGTCAGGAGCCGCTAGAGCCAGTCGTCAGTCAGGATCTGCCAGGGCGCCAACAGACAGGATCTGCAGAGACCCAACCAGACAGGATCTGCCAGAGACGCCAACCAGACAGGATCTGCCAGAGACGCCAACCAGACAGGATCTGCCAGAGACGCCAACCAGACAGGATCTGCCGGAGCCGTCAGACAGTCATGAGCTGCCCTACAGTCATGAGCTGCCCTACAGTCATGAGCTGCCCTACAGTCATGAGCTGCCCTACAGTCATGAGCTGCCCTACATCATGAGCTGCCCTACAGTCATGAGCTGCCCTACAGTCATGAGCTGCCCTACAGTCAGGAGCTGCCAGTCAGTCCGGAGCTGCTGCCCTTATCCCGGAGCTGCTGCCCCTTATCCGGAGCTGCTGCCCTTATCCCGGAGCTGCTGCCCCTTATCCCGGAGCTGCTGCCCCTTATCCCGATGCTGCCCCTTTATTTAGGTGGGTTGAGTTGGAGGGTGGTCATTGGAGGGGGATACGGAAGCGGGGAGTGACTATGGTGGGTGGGGACCTCGTCCACCGCCAGAGCCGCCACCGTGGACAGACGCCCACCCAGACCCTCCCTAGACTTTGTTCGGTGCGCCCGGAGTTCGCACCTTAAGGGGGGGGTTCTGTCACGTTCCTGACCTGTTTTCTCTGTTTTGTATCTTTATTGGTCAGGGCGTGGAGTGTTGGGTGGGTAGTCTATGTTTTGTATTTCTATGTTGGGTTTTGTGTTCGGCTGGTATGATTCTCAATTAGAGACAGGTGTGTATCGTTTGTCTCTGATTGAGAGTCATACTAAGGCAGCCAGGGTTTCACTGGGGTTTTGTGGGTGTTTGTTCCTGTGTCAGTGGTTGGGCCACACAGGACGGTTGAAGGTTAGTCACTTTTTGTTTTTGTAGTTTTGTAGTGTCTTGTTTGCTTTTTTATTAAAAGATTGATTAATCACCAATCCGCATCTTGGTCCGATCCATGCTCCTCCTCGTCTGAGGAGGAGAACAACAATGACTGCCTTTACACCATCAGATCCGAGACAGAAGGGATGACCAGGGATGTTCTCTTGATAAGTGAATTGGGCCATTTTCCTGTCCTGCTAAGCAATCAAAATGTAATGAGTACTTTTGGGTGTCAGGAAAAATTTATGGAGTAAAAAGTACATTATTTTCTTTAGGAATGTAGTGAAGTAAAAGTAAAAGTTGTCAAAAATATAAATAGTAAAGTACAGATACTGAAAAAACGACTTAATAGTACTTAAAGTATTTTTACTTAAGTACTGTACACCACTGGTCATAACATGTTCTGGAGTTCTGATGTCACAAACATGTTCTGGATTTCTGATGCCATAACATGTTCTGTATTTCTGATGCCATAACATGTTCTGGTTCTGATGTCACAACATGTTCTGGATTTCTGATGCCATAACATGTTATGTATTTCTGATGTCACAACATGTTCTGGATTTCTGATGCCAAAACATGTTCTGTATTTCTGATGCCATAACATGTTCTGGAGTTCTGATGCCATAACATATCTTGTATTTCTGATGTCATAACATGTTTCTGGATTTCTGATGCCATAACATGTTCTGGATTTCTGATGCCATAACATGTTCTGGATTTCTGATGCCATAACATGTCTGGATTTCTGATGCCATAACATGTTCTGGATTTCTGATTCATAACATGTTCTGGATTTCTGATGTCATAACATGTTCTGGATTCTGATGTCATAACATGTTCTGGATTTCTGATGCCATAACATGTTCTGGATTTCTGATGCCATAACATGTTCTGGAGTCTGATGTCACAAACATGTTCTGAGGTTCTGATGTCATAACATGTTCTGGATTTCTGATGTTCATAACATGTTCTGGATTTCTGATGCCATAACATGTTCTGATTTCTGATGCCATAACATGTTCTGGATTTCTGATGCCATAACATGTGCTGGATTTCTGATGCCATAACATGTTCTGGATTTCTGATCCATAACATGTTCTGGATTTCTGATGCCATAACATGTTCTGATTTCTGATGCCTAAACATGTTCTGGATTCTTTGATGCCATAACATGTTTACACACACACACACACACACACACACACACACACGCTGAAAACAACAACTCTCACCTCTTTGACACTTGGATACACACATATCCATACTTACTACACACATTCTTCAATATGATTTCTAAAGAACCAAAAAATCAAAACATTTTGTACTTGACAGTTCAAAGACCATCAATCGAGGTATGGTATGGTATGTCAAAGTCGTCATTCCCATTACCCCCAACATGGTACCCCCAATTTCATCCATTTGTATGATAATAATACAAGATGTAGTTAGAATTAATTCAAGGCCTTCAACCACCCCCCACCCCTAAAGAAATGAAGTGGCTCTGACATCATCAGTCACAGGAACTTTGAACTGCCAGTAGACCATGCATCTTACTGAACTCAGATCAGTTGGGCCAACCAGTTTATTGCTGCTGAGGCCTATTCCTAACAGTACCCAGGTGTGACATCGGAATGGATAGATGCTTGAATGGGAGCCAACAGCTTCCTGGAATCCACATCCAAATCAATGTGTGGACCGAAGCAATGGACAAATTGTTCTCCAGCCAGAGCTTGATTCTCAGTGGGTTCCATGGGAAGCTGGAGTAATATTGTGTGTGTCCCAAATGGTACCCAATTCCTATATAGTGCACTATTTTTTACCAGGGTTCAGTAGTGTATTATAAAGGGAACAGGATGCCATTTGGGAAGTAAGCTTCTTCAAGCATCTCTGGACTGATTTCCATTTCCCAGCTTTTCTCCAAAACTGAGATGAGTCAAAAGTGCAACAAACTTGTGTCTTTCTGCTTTCCTAGTTTGTAACAAGCTGCTGTATCAGACTGGATTTGCCTCTTTAAAAAAAGACCTCCCACAGAATATGAATACCAGCAAAAATGCAAATGAGCTCAACAGAATTTATTATTCTGCATAGGCTTTGCAAAACAGGGAGAGAGAGTCAATTTTTTTTTAAACAACGCTCCAGTCCTCTCGCCGAAAAAAGCGAGAGAGAGAGAGAGGGAGAGAGAGAGAAAGGGAGAGAGAAAACAAAACAAGATTCCCGGGCCCTGGGTTTTCACAACGGCATCCTGTGTTCTTGGATGTGTCGTTGCCATGGAAACCAAAAACTTGGTGACCTCGTTATTTCTGCCTAATCCGGCGCTGAAATTATGGTTCCTCCACCCTTTTCCCTGGCTGGCCTGATAACATAATCATTGCAAATGAGGCAAAAAAAAAGAAAGAAAAAGGCAAAGCATTTCACCCAGCAGTGACAGAGCTAGATCATGACTACAGACACCATATAACAACTATAATAGACTACAGAGACACCACATAATAACTATCATAGACTACAGAGACACCACATAATAACTATCATAGACTACAGAGACACCANCAGAACATGTTATGGCATCAGAAATCCAGAACATGTTGTGACATCAGAACTCCAGAACATGTTATGACCAGTGGTGTACAGTACTTAAGTAAAAATACTTTAAAGTACTACTTAAGTCGTTTTTTCAGTATCTGTACTTTACTATTTATATTTTTGACAACTTTTACTTTTACTTCACTACATTCCTAAAGAAAATAATGTACTTTTTACTCCATAAATTTTTCCTGACACCCAAAAGTACTCATTACATTTTGATTGCTTAGCAGGACAGGAAAATGGCCCAATTCACTTATCAAGAGAACATCCCTGGTCATCCCTTCTGTCTCGGATCTGATGGTGTAAAGGCAGTCATTGTTGTTCTCCTCCTCAGACGAGGAGGAGCATGGATCGGACCAAGATGCGGATTGGTGATTAATCATACTTTTAATGAAAACAGCAAACAAGACACTACAAAACTACAAAACAACAAACGTGACTAACCTTCAACCGTCCTGTGTGGCCCAAACACTGACACAGGAACAAACACCCACAAAACCCCAGTGAAACCCTGGCTGCCTTAGTATGACTCTCAATCAGAGACAAACGATACACACCTGTCTCTAATTGAGAATCATACCAGGCCGAACACAAAACCCAACATAGAAATACAAAACATAGACTACCCACCCAACACTCACGCCCTGACCAATAAAGACATACAAAACAAGAGAAAACAGGTCAGGAACGTGACAGATGGACTCACTAAACACAAATGCTTCATTTGTAAATGATATCTGAGTGTTGTAGTGTGCCCCTGGCTATCCATAAATAAATAAAAAACAAGATAATTGTGCTATCTGGTTTGCTTAATATAAGGAATTTGCAATGATTTATACTTTTACTTTGATACTTAAGTATATTTAAAACCAAATACTTTTACACTTTTACTCAAGTAGTATTTTACTGGGTGACTTTCACTTTTCCTTGAGTAATTTTCTATTAAGGTATCTTTACTTTTACTCAAGTATAACAATTGAGTACTTTTTCCACCACTGGTTATGACATCAGAAATCCAGAACATGTTATGACATCAGCTACAGATACTCTAATGTGCTGTATACACTGTTTGGATTGTTTGCCAGCTGTAACATTTGTTTGGTAAAAAATATAGACATTTTAGTCACAGGAGCTGGTTTGGTTTGTTAAAACTACCTCAACACACTGACAACCCTCTCCTAGCAGCGCCTATTCCTCTCCTGTTTGTAGTGAAACAAGCAGAGGGTCCATCCCATCTCTGGATTTAAGCCTTTTTTCAAATTCCTCTTTGGATTTGCAGGCAGCGCAGACATAGTTTTTGCTTGCCGCCCCCAATCCCCCATCCCTCCTCCCCCTCTCGTCTGTTTCGCTCTCTCTCTCCCTCCCTCCCCTCCGCTCTTCTCTTTCCTCTACTCTCCCCCCCCTCTTTTTCATCCACATCCACATCCCCCTCCAATCTGGGCCCTCTGCAGAAGTAAGCTCCTACCCTACATGTTTATGAATTCAAATTCCATTAGGCACCAAACTGTAGCCCGACTGAGTTTCGAACCCAGGTCCCTGCAAGTGTCTGTCCACCACCATAGCAATTACACCAAGAGTATCAATCCTCTTGACGAGGTTGCTAGGGGATATACTAAGGTGGATACAATACTCCATCTATTTATTTGACCTTTATTTGACCAGCTTGATTAAGTTGATTGATAACACATTCTCATTACAACAACAACCTAGGGATGAATAGAGGAGATAGGAGATAAATTATGATGTAGGTGAAGAACAGAATATTTTAGAGACTTTAACTGGCTACAACTGGGTTTATGTTTAGTCAATATTTAGTTTGGAGGGAAGCCTTTGGAATACAGAGATGTAGGGAGATGGGAATATTCAGTCATACAAAGTCAAAATGAGACCAAATCTCACATTCGCAGAGAAAGAAAAATAACAATCTTTGCTCCCATCATTCATCTCACAAGCATGGCAACTCCCTGCAGATGCGGACACACACACACACACACACACACACACACACACACACCACACACACACACACACAACCACAAAACACACACACACACACACACACACACACACACACACACACACACACACACACACACACACACACACACACACACACACACACACACACACACACACACACACACACACACGCTGAAAACAACAACTCTCACCTCTTTGACACTTGGATACACACATATCCATACTTACTACAACACATTCTTCAATATGATTTCTAAAGAACCAAAAAATCAAAACATTTTGTACTTGACAGTTCAAAGACCATCAATCGAGGTATGGTATGGTATGTCAAAGTCGTCATTCCCATTACCCCCAACATGGTACCCCCAATTTCATCCATTTGTATGATAATAATACAAGATGTAGTTAGAATTAATTCAAGGCCTTCAACCACCCCCCACCCCTAAAGAATGAAGTGGCTCTGACATCATCAGTCACAGGAACTTTGAACTGCCAGTAGACCATGCATCTTACTGAACTCAGATCAGTTGGGCCAACCAGTTTATTGCTGCTGAGGCCTATTCCTAACAGTACCCAGGTGTGACATCGGAATGGATAGATGCTTGAATGGGAGCAACAGCTTCCTGGGATCCACATCCAAATCAATGTGTGGACCGAAGCAATGGACAAATTGTTCTCCAGCCAGAGCTTGATTCTCAGTGGGTTCCATGGGAAGCTGGAGTAATATTGTGTGTGTCCCAAATGGTACCCAATTCCTATATAGTGCACTATTTTTTACCAGGGTTCAGTAGTGTATTATAAAGGGAACAGGATGCCATTTGGGAAGTAAGCTTCTTCAAGCATCTCTGGACTGATTTCCATTTCCCAGCTTTTCTCCAAAACTGAGATGAGTCAAAAGTGCAACAAACTTGTGTCTTTCTGCTTTCCTAGTTTGTAACAAGCTGCTGTATCAGACTGGATTTGCCTCTTTAAAAAAAGACCTCCCACAGAATATGAATACCAGCAAAAATGCAAATGAGCTCAACAGAATTATTATTCTGCATAGGCTTTGCAAAACAGGAGAGAGAGGTCAATTTTTTTTAAACAACGCTCCAGTCCTCTCGCCGAAAAAAGCGAGAGAGAGAGAGAGGGAGAGAGAGAGAAAGGGAGAGAGAAAACAAAAACAAGATTCCCGGGCCCTGGGTTTTCACAACGGCATCCTGTGTTCTTGGATGTGTCGTTGCCATGGAAACCAAAAACTTGGTGACCTCGTTATTTCTGCCTAATCCGGCGCTGAAATTATGGTTCCTCCACCCTTTTCCCTGGCTGGCCTGATAACATAATCATTGCAAATGAGGCAAAAAAAAAGAAAGAAAAAGGCAAAGCATTTCACCCAGCAGTGACAGAGCTAGATCATGACTACAGACACCATATAACAACTATAATAGACTACAGAGACACCACATAATAACTATCATAGACACAGAGACACCACATAATAACTATCATAGACTACAGAGACACCACATAATAACTATCATGACTACAGAGACACCACATAATAACTATCATAGACTACAGAGACACCACATAATAACTATCATAGACTACAGAGACACCACATAATAACTATCATAGACTACAGAGACACCACATACTAACTATCATAGACTACAGAGACACACATACTAAACTATCATAGACTACAAGACACCACATACTAACTATCATAGACTACAGAGACACCACATACTAACTATCATAGACTACAGAGACACTACATAATAACTATCATATACTACAGAGACACCACATACTAACTATCATAGACTACGAGACACCACATAACTAACTCTCATAGACTACAAGGCACCACATAACAACTTTCATAGACTACAGACACCACATAACAAATATAATAGACTACAGAGACACCACATAATAACTATCATAGACTACAGAGACACCACATACTAACTATCATAGACTACAGACACCCACATAACAACTATAAAGACTACAGAGACACCACATAATAACTATCATATACTACAGAGACACCACATACTAACTATCATAGACTACAGAGACACCACATAAAACAACTTCATAGACTACAGACACCACATAACAACTATATAGACTACAGAGACACACATAATAACTATCATACTACAGAGACACCACATACTAACTATCATAGACTACGGAGACACCACATAACAACTATAATAGACTACAGAGACACCACATACTAACTATCATATAGACTACAGAGACACCACATAACAACTATATAGACTACAGAGACACCACATAATAACTACTCATAGACTACAGAGACACCACATAATAACTATCATAGACTACAGAGACACACTAATAACTATCATAGACTACAGAGACACCACATACTAACTATCATAGACTACAGAGACACCACATAATAACTCCATAGACTACAGAGGCACCACATAACAACTTCATAGACTACAGACACCACATAACAACTATAATAGACTACAGAGACACCACAAATAACTATCATAGACTACAGAGACACCCACATAATAACTATCATAGACTACAGAGACCACATAACCAACTATCAAAAATCTAGACTAAAATACCCTTTGACTACAGAGACACCACATAA
This sequence comes from Salvelinus sp. IW2-2015, assembly GCF_002910315.2. Lineage (NCBI taxonomy): Eukaryota > Metazoa > Chordata > Actinopteri > Salmoniformes > Salmonidae > Salvelinus > Salvelinus sp. IW2-2015. The sequence continues at coordinate 13,290,149 of NC_036846.1, read as the reverse complement.
TAAAACTATCATAGACTACAGAGACACCACATACTAAACTATCATAGACTACAGAGCCCACATAAAACAACTTTCATAGACTACAGAGACACCACATAAATAACTATCATAGACTACAGACAAGACACCACATACTAACTATCATCAAGACTACAGAGAACACACATAATAACTATCATAGACTACAGAGACACCACATAATAACTTTCATAGACTACAGAGACACCACATACTACCTCTATCATCAAGACTACAGAGACACCACATAATAACTATCATAGACTACAGAGACACCACTAATATACTTTCATAGACTACAGAGACACCACATAATAACTATCATAGACTACAGAGACACCACATAATAACTTTTCATAGACTACAGAGACCACACATAATAACTATCATAGACTACAGAGACACCACATAATAACTATCATAGAGACTACAGAGGCACCACATAACAACTTTCATAGACTAACAGAGACACCACATAATAACTATTCTAGACTACAAGAGACACCACATAATAACTATCATAGACTACAGAGACACCACATAATAACTATCATAGACTACAGAGACACCACATAATAAACTATCATAGACTACAGAGACACCACATACTAACTATCATAGACTACAGAGGCACCACATAACAACTTCATAGACTACAGACACCACATAACAACTATAATAGACTACAGAGACACCACATAATAATAACTATCATAGACTACAGGAGACACCACATAATAACTATCATAGACTACAGAGAAACCACATAACAACTATCATAGACTACAGAGACACCACATAATAACTATCATAGACTACAGAGACACCACATACTAACTATCATAGACTACAGAGCACCACATAACAACTTTCATAGACTACAGAGACACCACATAATAACTATCATAGACTACAGAGACACCACATACTAACTATTCTAGACTACAGAGACACCACATAATAACTATCATAGACTACAGAGACACCACATAATAACTATCATAGACTACAGAGACAACCAAACATACTAACTATCATAGACTACAGAGACACAACCACAATAACTATCATAGACTACAGAGACACCACATACTAACTTCATAACTACAGAGAACCACATATAAACTATCATAGACTACAGAGACACCCACATAATAACTTCATAGACTACAGAGACACCACATAACTAAAACTATCATAGACTACAGAGACACCACATAATAAACTATCATAGACTACAGAGCACACATAACAACTATCATAGACTACAGAGACACCACATAATAACTATTCATAGACTACAGAGACACCACATAATAACTATCATAGACTACAGAGACACCACATAATAAACTATCATAGACTACAGAGACCACATAATAACTATCATAGACTACAGAGACACCACATTACTACACTATCATAGACTACAGAGCACCACATAAAACAACTTTCATAGACTACAGAGAAACCACATAACAACTATCATAGACTACAGAGAAACCACATAACAACTATCATAGACTACAGAGACACCACATAATAACTATCATAACTACAGAGACACCACATAATAACTATCATAGACGACAGAGAAACCACATAACTTATCATAGACTACAGAGAAACCACATAACAACTATCATAGACTACAGAGACACCACATATAACTATCATAGACTACAGAGACACCACATAATAACTATCATAGACTACAGAGACACCAACATAATAACTATCATAGACTACAGAGACACCACATAATAACTACTCATAGACTACAGAGACACACATACTAACTATCATAGACTACAGAGACACTACATAATAACTATCATAGACTACAGAGACACCACATAATAACTATCATAGACTACAGAGACACCACATACTAACTATCATAGACTACAGAGACACCACATAAAAACTATTCATAGACTACAGGCACCATATAACAACTATAATAGACTACAGAGACACCACATAATAACTATCATATACTACAGAGACACCACATACTAACTATCATAGACTACAGAGAAACCACATAACAACTATCATAGACTACAGGCCACCATAAAACTATAATAGACTACAGAGACACCACATAAAACTATCATAGACTACAGAGACACCACATACTAACTATCATAGACTACAGAGACACCACATACTAACTATCATAGACTACAAGAGAAACCACATAACAACTATCATAGACTACAGAAGACACCACATAATAACTATCATAGACTACAGAGACACCACATAACTAACTATCATAGACTACAGAGACAACACATAACTAACTATCATAGACTACAGAGAAACCACATAACAACTTCATCATAGACTACAGGCACCATATAACAAACTTACATAGGACTACAAGACGCACCATATAACAACTATCATAGACTACAGAGAAACCACATAACAACTATCATAGACTAACAGAGACAACCACATAACAACTATCATAGACTACAGAGACACCACATAATAAACTATCAATGACTACAGAAACACACATAACTAACTATCCTAGACTACAGAGACACCACATAATAAACTCTCATAGACTACAGAGGCACCACATAACAACTATCATAGACTACAGAGGCACTACATAACAACTATCATAGACTACAGAGACACCACATAATAACTATCATGACTACAGAGACACCACATAATAACTATCATGACTACAGAGACACCACATAATAACAACATTCAATCTCATCTTTTTCCAAAATAACTGTAATAGTTATTATTGGAGGTTGTTTTGGCCTAATAATGTATGGGTTTTGCTTATCGTTGTGATTGAAAACAAATCAGAAATCATAACCAATATAAGGGCATATGAATTATGAACTTAGTTAGATGATGACGAAGTGAAACATTCAATTTATTATAATGAGTTGTGCCTAAAGTTGTAGCTAAGATACAAAGTTTGCAAGTTCATAAAGTACTGCTGTTGTCTTAAAGAACTACTGCTGTCACTTACACAATGTGAAAAAAGAACATGCCATAGGCTTACTGTACACAGACACAGACGCGCACATGCACACACACTAACTTAAATTATTGATTTGTACGTTTGATTACATTCAGTTATCGAATAGGGCACGAGGAGCATTTTGAAAAATGTATGTCCTTTGAAATAAACATGAAAACTAATATAAAATCTTCAGTCATGCCTTTTCAATAATTCACCCAATTTACATATTATTATTGGCATATCTCATTACTCCTGACTGAGACACACTTACATATTCAAAACTATCATTACTCTGGTATTCTGTTGCATAAATTAACATGAATAATGAAGAACGAGGGCCCTTTAAAGTCATGATTTGAAGGAATGCCCTTGTTGTAGGATACATGTATGAACATGAGGCTACATGCCTGTGAAAATGATATCAATGGCCATTAAAGGAGCACTGCACTCAGCAGTTACTACATCCATATTTGGACTAATAAATGTATTATATGTACTCATTGATTCTTGAAGAATATAACGTATACATGTCTCATGAGTTTAGTTCAACTGTTGTACCCCACCAGAACCCAACATATAAGCTTGTTTTATGCCAATGTTTGTAAACAAAGTAAATGTAAACAAACACTATATAGCCTCAAAACATGGTTAAAAACTATAATTGTAATATCATGATGGTCAGTCCTTGCATCCATAGCTCTGTCAATGAATTTGAGAGTGGTTACATTTCTCCAGCACCATCCCACAGCTTTTTACCAAAACAGGGACGGGGAGGACACTTTGTTCAACTGCTGATTGACGCTTTAAGACCAAATAACCCTGGAAAATACGTAGTCAAGGGCCTAAGCTTAAACTAAAAACATCACAACAAAGAATGCAGAAATTAATATTTGTAGTTTTCAATCCAATGGTGACATAGGAAAGCTACATTTAGCCTGACATCCTATTTAACATGGGTTGTACTATGCATTTCTTGTAAAATAAAACAAACCATCTGTATCAAAACATTACCTGTGTTTGTAAAAAGAGCAAAACTATTAATTCCCCAACTTTCACCCCCCTTCTCAGACCTTACACACAGGATCTGTGTGCTTTGGAGAAGAGCCAAATGAGAAACATATGTTAGGGTGTGTGTGTGTGTGGGGGTTCTGGTGTGTGTGTGTGTGTGTGTGTGTGTGTGTGTGTGTGTGTGTGTGTGTGTGTGTGTGTGTGTGTGTGTGTGTGTGTGTGTGTGTGTGTGTGTGTGTGTGTGTGTGTGTGTGTGTGTGTGTGTGTGTGTGCGTGTTGTATCTGTGGTGGTGTGCGCTGTGTATCTGTGTGTGTGTGCGCATGTGTATCTGTGAGTGTGTTTGTGTTGGTGTGTGTATGTGTGTGCATCTGTGCTTGTGTGTGTGTGGACATGTTTAACTATACTTGTGGGGACCAGAAGTCCCCCCAAGAATAGTAAAGAAACAAACATTTGACCAACTGGGGACATTTTGTTAGTCCCCACAAGGTCAAAAGCTATTTCTAGGGGGTTTAGGTTTAGGGTTAAGATTAGGTTTTCTGGTTAAGGTTAGGGTAATGGTACGGGTTAGGTTTAGGGTTTGGGGAAAATATGATTTTGAATGGGACTGAATTGTGTGTCCCCACAAGGTTAGTTGTACAAGACTGTGTGTGTGTGTGCGAAAATTTCAAGCTGGTTGAGAAAATGCCAAGAGTGTGCAAAGCTGTCAGCAACGGGTGGCTACTTTGAAGAATCTCAAATATAAAATATATATTTGATTTGTTTAACAATGTTTTGGTTACTACATGATTCCATATGTGTTATTTAATGTAGAATGGAATGAGAAGGTCTGTCCAAATATTTGACTGGTACTGTATATACAGTTGAAGTCGGATGTTTACATACACCTCAGCCAAATACAGTACATTTAAACTCAGTTTTTCACAATTCCTGACATTTAATCCTAGTAAAAATTCCCTGTCTTAGGTCAGTTAGGATCACCACTTTATTTTAAGAATGTGAAATGTCAGAATAATACTGGAGAGAATTATTTATTTCAGCTTTTATTTTTTTCATCACATACCCAGTGGGTTAAAAGTTTACATACACTCAATTAGTATTTGGTAGCATTGCCTTTAAATTGTTTAACTTGGGTCAAACGTTCCGGGTAGCCTTCCACAAATTTTGGCCCATTCCTCCTGACAGAGCTGGTGTAACTGAGTCAGGTTTGTAGGCCTCCTTGCTCGCATCAGCTTTTTCAGTTCTGCCCACACATTTTCTATGGGATTGAGGTCAGGGCTTTGTGATGGCCACTCCAAAACCTTGACTTTATTGTCCTTAAACATTTTTCCACAACTTTGGAAGTATATTTGGGGTCATTGTCCACTTCCAGACTCACATCAAACATCTCCAATCCAAAGTTAAATCTAGAATTGGCTTCCTATTTCGCAACAAAGCATCCTTCACTCATGCTGCCAAACATACCCTCATAAAACTGACCATCTTACCGATCCTCAACTTCGCCGATGTCATTTACAAAATAGCCTCCAATACCCTACTCAATAAATTGGATGCAGTCTATCACAGTGCCATCCGTTTTGTCCCCAAAGCCCCATATACTACCCACCACTGCGACCTTTATATGTGCGGATTGGTTGGGTTGTGTTTTGGAGGACGCATGGCTCTCGACCTTCGCCTCTCCCGAGTCCGTACGGGAGTTGCAGCGATGAGACAAGACTGTAACTACTACCAATTGGATACCACAAAATTGGGGAGAAAAAAGGGGTGAACCCCCCCCCCCCCAAAAAAAATAAACAACAAGKCCTATATCAACATAACCTGAAAGGCCACTCAGCAAGGAAGAAGCCACTGCTCCAAAACCGCCATAAAAAAAGCCTGACTACGGTTTGCAACTGCACATGGGGACAAAGATCATACTTTTTGGAGAAATGTCCTCTGGTCTGATGAAACAAAAATAGAACTGTTTGGCCATAATGACCATCGTTATGTTTGGAGGAAAAAGGGGGAGGCTTGCAAGCCGAAGAATGCCATCCCAACCGTGAAGCACGAGGGTGGCAGCATCAGGTTGTGGGGGTGCTTTGCTGCAGGAAGGACAGGTGCACTTCACAAAATAGATGGCATCATGAGGTAGGAAAATGATGTGGATATATTGAAGCAACATCTCAAGACATCAGTCAGGAAGTTAAAGCTTGGTCGCAAATGGGTCTTCCCAAATAAATGTATTTGGCTAAGGTGTATGTAAACTTCCGACTTCAACTGTATATAATTTATAAGACCAAAAATGGATGAAGCAACTACATATTGCCCCTTTAATTCTATCAAAAGTATGTGAGTTTGAACATGTGTCCATTAGGCCTATGTTTTTTTTATTAGCATGAATTAGATTGAGCAATAAAAGCCCCACTTTTATTCCATAGGCTTGGATCCGCACTATGCAGCTGTTGCAAGAGCACATTTTTCACTGGCAGTCCACTGGTTTCAAAAACAATGATTGACAGGCAGCTTAAATTTCTTGAATTCAACCATTATTGGGTTCAAATGCACATTTAGATTTGTTAACAGCCATCCACAATCCGTAAGGCGCAAATAGCTAAATGAGAGAGCAGCAGTATGATTCACATCAATGTGCTATGTAGATATCAATAATAAGTGATATCTGTATCGCTGTAGACTACACCCCTGTTGTCATCCTTAACTCCAAGCGTTTATTCAAGTTGGATAATCTTTGGATGCCAACAGCAGTCGCACCATTGGAAGACATAGCTTGAACTGTAGCCAACAAAAGCCTATTCCTGCTCGCGATCCATCAAACACATTTGGTGTGCCATCATAGTGGTCTCTGACTTCTGGTCAGACTCGCTCAGGTGGAACAAACTTAAACTTGCGCTTTTTTTCAATGCTGATTTGAATGTAATTGAGAAAAAAAAGGTCAACGATTTTCTTCCGCAAACATCCTTTCTGAATTTAAAAGTCATCCTTGAAGTAATCATCTAGTTTTTCAAAAGTATCTGTAATCTGATTACAATATTTTTGCTGGTAACGTAACGGATTACAGTTACCTTTTTTTTGTAATTCCTTACATGTCCATCACTCCCCAACCCTGGACGTTACAGGGAAGTTTGTGCTTCCAAACTGAGGAATAACTTCTTAGGAACCAAGGGAGTCTCCTTGCCCTCCAAATCTTTTTGGACGCTCCATTCTCATGTTGGGAGAAAGATGTCCATCCATAGCTAAGCCCTTGAGTGGACCAGAGAGGACCATGCACACAACTCCCAAGAGGCTTATCTTGGGTCCCATAGTGTAGCTGCTAGAAAGTCTCAATCCGGTCACAGCAGCATCAGATCACCCCCCACACATGACCTGGACAGATCACCCTCTACACATGACCTGGAGTCTACTAGCTTGTTGCATTGACACATCCACATCACCTTTTGCTGCTCTGTAGTTGGATATACAAGCAGAGTGTGTCTCAAATGGCACCCTATTCTCTATAGTGTACTACTTTTGACCAGAGTCCTATGGGCCCTATGGGCACTACATAGGAAATAGGGTTCCATTTGGGATGCTGATGCAGAGTTCAAGCTCTGAAAACAAAATGGCAACATCAGATTCCCATTATGGTTGTATGGTTGTGAAGACTTGAAAATTAAATAATTATTGGTCCATGGTTTATTGGTTTGTGTCATTTTAGGACCACATTTGATACTACTACATTAACATGGTTGTGTGTTGTATAATGGTTGTACAATGGTTGAATGGTTGTTGTAGTGCTGTGTACATTGTGTTATGGTCAAACAGGATTCTGAAGGAAAACACCCAGGACCCCTCATCAGATGTGTTTCCCTATTCAAAGCATATTAACATGCCATTATTGTCACGTTCCTGACCTATTGTTCCTTTTTCTGTTATTTATTTAGTTGGTCAGGGCATGAGTTGGGGTGGGTTGTCTTTGTGTGTTTTTGTTTAGTCTAGGGGTGTTGTATGTGTATGGGGTAGAGAAGAGTGAGGTTGTCTAGTTATGTCTATGGCTACCTGGATTGGGTCTCAATCAGAGACAGCTGTCATTCATTGTCTCTGATTGGGAGCCATATTTAAGGCAGCCATAGGCAGTAGGCTTTTGTGGGTAGTTGTCTATGTTGAACGTTTGTTGCTTGTCTGTGCACTTACGTTATTTAGCTTCACGGTCGTTTGTTGTTTTGTTAGTTTGTATATAGTGTTCGTTTTGTGTTTTCTCTCTCTTCTCAATAAAAGAAGATGTATTTTGCACACGCTGCGCCTTGGTCCAATCTCTGTCAAGAAGACGATCGTGACAATTATACATGACGTGGATGACTTCAAATCAAAGAGGCCTGAATTACTGAGTGTTTCCACTAGTACAGAGTTTTTCCCAGTAGGAATAAAATGTAACAAGTAGAAAGACAGGTAAAATAAAGATGGATCCTGTTTTATTTATTCTCTATGAATTTTTCTTTGATGACAGTAGGCTACATCTACTTTTGTAAATATGGCTCTAAAAAACAGAAATCTTATTAATTGCAGACTGCTGGACTGTCAGGTGAAAGTGAGCCTGTTATGAAGGCCCTCCYCCACCTCCCCTCACCATCACCATATTAATAAGAACTCCTATTGTCTTTCATTTCTGCATCCTCTTCACCTCTCCGGTGATGCGACCTGTAACTGTTCGGGGTTCAAGGAGAGGTTTTGGTGATCTTTTTTTTGCCAGGGGTGTAAGTAAGTATTAGTTTACTGCCTCAGGCATATTCTCTCCAAGTGGCCCTGTTACGTGAGCCAAGTGCCCTCCACATTTAGCTGGGCCAAGAGGGGAGCGGGGAACTAATATCCTTAATTGTCCTAACTGCGTCTAGAGTCGTGTGGAACCGCCCAAAAACTGCAGTAGTAGAACTGACTGCAGTGACCGCTATTATAATCTCTTTTCAAATTTTTTAGGAAAACTTCAATACGAGGGTGTGATTCAGTGCTTAAAGAAAAATCTTATATTAGAAAATGATCTTTCTAGCTATATCTTGTGGTACAATGCATTACATTTCCTCTGTATGTTCTAATTATACATGGTTCCTGACCAATAAAGTTTATAAAATAAATAAATAAACTTGACCAAAGCATTAAGAGGATTAACACTCACTTACATGTCAATCCTACTTTTAAGGCTTTCCATCGAATTGAGTCATAATTCTACACTACCTACAGCATGGTAACTTGCTATGGTATTGTAATAAAAGGCTGTGATCTTAAATTCGACCTAAATATGACAACATCTGCTAATATGACGTGTGGCATCTATGTAACAACTTATGATAAATGCTTTCAACCCTAAGCCATGCACAATCTATTAATAAGATAGCTAATATGTTTGTCTTTAATAAATAAGCCATCACGACAAGAAGCCACACCAATAAAGTAACAATAATACCATTGTGATGGTGTTGTTAGCTGTTATATCATTCCATTCATGTGCTTTATGTGATAGGCTATGTGTGCACACAAGAGGTACTCATACATCAAAGCATTGCCTTGGGTATCAGCGTTGTGTATTTCAGTGTATTGTTTATGGTTGCATCCCAAGGATATGAGCTGAATACAACATTGCCACCATTTTTCCCCCAGACAGTATTCTCCTTGCAAACATATCACAGCAAACCAAATGGAAGACAACCGAATATGAGCAAAATCATGAGTTTGATTAAGCACTGCAGAAATCTATGTCTAGGGCAACGTATGATGCTAATGTCCTGACTTTTATTTTAAGGAACAGGAGGAAGTATTCAAGGTATTCAAGAAAATAAAGTCTAGCAATTATCATCCTGTGTAATGATTTAATGTGATACTCAATATGTTACAGCTTCAGTTATTATATGATTATATTATCAATATTACAAATATTCCTATAGGAGAAAGGAGGATAATTGTTGTGAGTGATTTTTCCATACACAGATATTAAACAGGTTAAACATATATAGTCTTCATTCAGGTTATTTCACTCAAGATCTTGTCCCCCAAAATCACCCCCACCTCCTCCTCTCTCAAACACAACATGTGTGCTTAGGTTCTAGGTTCTCATAGGTAGGGCTGGGGTCTACTCACATGCAAGCCATATAACCCTGTAGCAGGCAGGCTAAGGGGGCTAACCACTACCATCTGTCCTCACGTTATGCCCACCCCACCGCACTCTCTTTCAGGTCTCAATGGCTTCCACATGGCACCCTGCCATCTCAGACATAACCTCCCCTCTCTAACCCCCTACCCACCCCCCAATAACAACAACATTCAAAGGGGGGTGGGAAAATGGGTCTAGGGATAGGAGGGGGTCCGTTTAATCAGGATATTCATCTCCAGGGGGTTTGCTTCAGGCCTGTGCTGGTGGAGGGGCCTCAGATGGGGCTATGCAGGATACTTGGGGCTATGCAGGATACTTGGGGCTATGGAGAATAATTGGGGCTATGGAGAATACTTGTCTCAACTACAGGGGGAACCCAAGGGGAATTTTCTGTTCTGTTCTATTCTATGGCTGGTGTCACCTAACGGTGTATCTTGGTTAATTCTCCATGTCTATCTTGTAGAGAGACCATGAGACAGTAAGGGGGTCAAAACTGCAATAATGTGTCCAATATGATATCAGCTAAATAGTCATAATCATTGATTCACAATACTAAGTTTTAAAACTGAGTGGTCACACAACTAGTTTCCTTCAGTCCACTTTAGTCTTGCAAGCAAGACTCCTTAGTCTTGTTTCGTGAGGAAGCTGGAGATTGAGATTAAAGTCTCACAAAACAGAACGTAAGCTGGAGATCGAGGTTATTCTCTCAATAAACAGAATAGAAGCTGGAAATCGAGGTTATTGTCTCACTAAACTGAATAAAAGCTGGAGATAGAGGTTAATGTCTCACTAAACTGAATGGAAGCTGGAGATAGAGGTTAAGGTCTCACTAAACTGAATGGAAGCTGGAGATAGAGGTTAATGTCTCACTAAACTGAATGGAAGCTGGAGATAGAGGTTAATGTCTCACTAAACTGAATGGAAGCTGGAGATAGAGGTTAAGGTCTCACTAAACTGAATGGAAGCTGGAGATTGAGGTTAAACTGAATGGAAGCTGGAGATCCGAGGTTAAGGTCTCATTATCAGAATGGAAGCTGGAGATCGAGGTTAAGGTCTCACTAAACAAAATGAACAAATCACTCAGGCATTTCATCTTGGCAAATGCAAATTTCCCAATCCCGCAATGGCAAACGGGAAAACAAAAATTTCAAAAATTTTAACCAATTACTCTTGTCCTGTCATCCTATATATCGTCCTTACATTGTCCCATACATCACCCTATATATCATCCTTTGAAAAATCCATCATCCTATATATAATCCTATACATAATCCTATATACCATCCTATACGTAATTCTATACATCATCCAATACATCATCCTATTTATCATCATACAGTTGAAGTCGGAAGTTTACATACACCTTAGCCAAATACATTTAAACTCAGTTTTTCACAATTTCTGACATTTAATCCCAGTAAAAATTCCCTGTTTTAGGTCAGTTAGGATCACCACTTTATTTTAAGAATGTGAAATGTCAGAATATTAGTAGAGAGAATGATTTATTTCAGCTTTATTTCTTTCATCACATTCCCAATGGGTCAGAAGTTTACATACACTCAATTACTATTTGGTAGCATTGCATTTAAACTGTTTAACTTGGGTCAAATGTTTCGGGTAGCCTTCCACAAGCTTCCCACAATAAGTTGGGTGAATTTTGGCCCATTCTGGTGTAACTGAGTCAGGTTTGTAGGCCTCCTTGCTCGCATATGCTTTTTCAGTTCTGCCCACACATTTTCTATGGGATTGAGTTCTGGGCTTTGTGATGTCCACTTCAATACCTTGACTTTGTTGTCCTTAAGCCATTTTGCCACAACTTTGGAAGTATGCTTGGGGTCATTGTCCATTTGGAAGACCCATTTGCGACCAAGCTTTAACTTCCTGACTGATGTCTTGAGATGTTGCTTCAATATATCCACATAATTTTCCTACCTCATGATGCCATCTATTTTGTGAAGTGCACCAGCCCCTGCTGCAGCAAAGCACCCCCACAACATGATGCTGCCACCCCCGTGCTTCACGGTTGGGATGGTGTTCTTCGGCTTGCAAGCCTCCCCCTTTTTCCTCCAAACATAACGATGGTCATTATGGCCAAACAATTCTATTTTTGTTTCATCAGACCAGAGGACATTTCTCCAAAAAGTACGATCTTTGTCCCCATGTGCAGTTGCAAATCCCAGTCTGGCTTTTTTATGGCTGTTTTGGAGCAGTGGCTTCTTCCTTGCTGAGCGGCCTTTCAGGTTATGTCAATATAGAACTCGTTTTACTGTGGATATATACTTTTGTACCTTTTTCCTCCAGCATTTTCACAAGGTCCTTTGCTGTTGTTCTGGGATTGATTTGAACTTTTCGCACCAAAGTACGTTCACCTCTAGGGGACAGAACACGTCTCCTTCCTGAGCAGTATGACGGCTGCGTGGTCCCATGGTGTTTATACTTGCGTACTATTGTTTGTACAGATGAACGTGGTACCTTCAGGCGTTTGGAAATTGCTCCCAAGGATGAACCAGACTTGTGGAGGTCTACAGTTTTTTTTCTGAGGTCTTGGCTGATTTCTTTTGATTTTCCCATGATGTCAAGCAAAGAGGCACTGAGTTTGAAGGTAGGCCTTTGAAATAATTCCACAGGGGTACACCTCCAATTGACTCAAATTATGTCAATTGGCCTATCAGAAGCTTCTAAAGCCATGACATCATTTTCTGGAAATTTCCAAGCTGTTTAAAGGCACAGTCAACTTAGTGTATGTAAACTTCTGACCCACTGGAATTGTCATACAGTGAATTATAAGTGAAATAATCTGTCTGTAAACAATTGTTGGAAAAATTACTTGTGTCACGCACAAAGTAGATGTACTAACCGACTTGCCAAAACTATAGTTTGTTGACAAGAAATTTGTGGAGTGGTTGAAAAACAAGTTTTAATGACTCCAACCTAAGTGTATGTAAACTTCCAACTTCAATTGTATATATCATCCTATACATCATCCTATTTATCATCCTATACATCATCCTATACACCATCCTATACATCATCCTATTTATCATCCTATACACCATCCTATACATCATACTATACATAATCCTATATATCATCATATACATCATCCTATATATCATCCCATATATCATCCTATTCATCATCCTATTGGCTTAGCGGCTAAGTGTGAATACAAATTCACCCTACGACAATTATTACGCCATAGGTTTAAACTCTGCTATTTTTCACAGTGAGCTGCAGGAGCAATGATAATAAGGCTTGGGACCTGTTGATGACACACTATAATAAATCACAATGCCTGCAATGAATAGAAGAGAACAAGGAGGTGGTGTTCAGTCCTGCTGATATAGGGTGGCGGAGGGCAATTCATCTAGATGTGTGAGGGCCCCAGGCACATTCAACACGTCCCGGCTGCATACTGTACATTAGCTCATGATGTTGTAGTGCTACAGAGTGATTGCCCGTGGGAATACATACAGCCATTGTTTATCACAGAAGATATTTCACTTGATCAAAGATATCTCCCTGTGATAGTCCTTGTTGCTCTTATTGTCAAGTAGCTATCTTGACATAATGCTACTGATGCTATTGTTCTGTGTAATATGTGGTAGGCGTATGGGGATCTCCCGTTGTATTGTGTCATGTTGCTGCAATTGTTCTTAGGAAGGATATTCGCTGTTCAGTAATTTTTTTCAGCAACCTGGGCTTATCATATACAGTGAAACCAAGACATTTGAATATGGCACAATGAAAATAAGATTCTGACTTTATTGTGTTTTCCCTGTCACCTTTTTAAAATGTATGTACTGTGTGTATGTATTTATTTAACTGGCAAATAAAATCAATCAATCAAGCAATGTCCAGATTTTCAGTGGAGCCCATTTACTGTGCGTTGTCTTTTCCAAATCCACTCATCTATTGTAAGTGTTAACATCAATCTATAGTTAGTTTTGTAACCAACACATATTCCATTGAATCATATTGGATAATTTGTGACCTGTTTCAGAAAGCTGGTGTCGCACGTAAATACTTCACAGGAGAGGCAAATGCATTTCATCAAAAAGCATTTTTTGGCAGAATTACCTTCTTGAACATATTAACTATCATGTGCCTTATTTTTTATTAGCCCTTTTTCTCCCCAATTTCGTGGTATCCAATTGGTAGTTACAGTCTTGTCACATCGCTGCAACTCCCGTACGGACTCGGGAGAGGCAAAGGTCAAGAGCCGTGCGTCCTCCGAAGCACGACCCAGCCAAGCCGCACTGCTTCTTAACACAATGCCCGCTTAACCCGAAAGCCAGCCGCACCAATGTGTCGGAGGAAACACTGTACCCCTGGCGACCGTGTCAGCGTGCATGCGCCCAGACTGCCACAGGAGTCGATAGAGCACAATGGGACAAGGACATCCTGCAACAGAGTCTGGACTCGAACCAGGATCTCTAGTTGCACAGCTGCGATGCAGTGCCTTAGATCACTGCACCACTCGGGAGGCCCTTTTCATGTGCCTTATTAACAAACTTGTATGCCATCTGTAAATACAAATAAAATTGTTAAATTACGAGCCTAGTTGGTTTAGCCATGGATTGGCTGAGATAATGGATGGGCTGGACATGCCAGAGATAAGTTCGGATTGGTCTGCCATGTAGCATGATTCTGTCTATAACGTGAGCTGCTCAATATGTGTAGATAGTCTTTGCTACTGCGGCTTTTTTGAAATATATAACATTTGCCATGGAGAACTGCAAAAGTGTTGCTACTGCTCCCAACAACATTGCTGCATGAATTTAGCAGGCGCTATCAACAAAGATCAGAGGGAAAAACTTGTCATGACCTACTTTGTGCACACGGTCAGTGTGAACCGGAGTGACTTGAAACAACGCGGTCCAAACAAGATGTATCTAGCTACAAATAAACATTCTTCCATGTATACGGGTAAGAGTCTAGCTACATTTTCAGATATTATACATTTCAAATTTTTCAGAAAGTCGCTTTAATTTCAAGTTAAAGTGTACTGTTAGCTAGCAAGCAAACGTTAGCTTGCTGGCATGTTAGCTAACGTTACATGCATGATCTGTGTAGTAATATTATTCGTATCTCAGGAATCCATTTGCATTGCTAGTTATAGCCTAATGTTAGCTAGCTAGCTAACATTGAACCTAGTTGGTTAGCTTTATCTACCTGCACATTCATACTACAGCATTTCATGCATGGTGGCTAGCTATGACAATCAGTTTGTATTACTAGTAGTATGGGTTGGGATTATGGTTCATTGTTTAGCTAGCTAGCTAGTTACATGTCTATACAAAAGACTACACTTCGCCAGATGATTACATGACCCATCAAGTTAGCCAGGTGTGTCTGGGGGTGATTACGGCCATCTATTGTATTTCATGAATATGTGTACATGTCTCGACAATAGCAACCCATCCACTTAGCTAGATGTGGTTGGGGGGGTGGTTATAGCATTTCCTTCACATGACCAATCAATTTAGACAAGTGTGTCTCTGGGTGAGCATCATCTAATAATTAGAAAATATTTATAAATATTTTTACCTGGACTCTTTCTATTTTCTATATTGCTACTATGCAAATATGCAAGTAAGCATTTAATTGTACCGTTTACACCTTCTGTATCCTGTGCATGGGGCAAATAAACTTTGATTTTAATTTATATAGTCTGTGTTTACCAGATAAGGTAATGTGAAGAACAACATGACCTGCACCAAAGTCAGATTAGGATATAGGCCAAGGACTAGATAAAGTGTATTTTTACCTGGAGTTTTTCCTTAATTGTAGGCTACTACTTTCACCACTTTTAGTCTTGAAATCTTTGGTTGTTTAGTACACTACCTTCCACCTGTTCAGCACATGGCCTCACATGTGAATCCTTAAAGAGACGGGTGGGGCTAAGGCTTAAGAGTGTGTGATCGATGCTGAATAGGTGTAGATAAAGAAGAGCTCTCCAGTAGGTGTACAAAATCATTCAAGGGTAATTTTCTCAAAAGTGGGGTTAGAAGTTTATCTACCTTCAAAGCAGAATTACTTTCACATTGTTCCTCAACTGGAGTGTATGATATACCATTTTGTAGCTCTGAGTCTCTACTTTTATCCAAAGTAAAAAACCCATTTCAAATTCTGCTACACAAGACCGAATCGAGGTGGTCGGTCACATTTGACTGGTGAATTGAGTTGTTATCTAGGAGCACCACCTGGTGGGGAAGGCTACAGTATGTCACTGGAAATGACCATGAGTGAGCTAGATCAAGTCAAGGCAGGTAAATAATTTAACTGGTCTCCAACCCCATTCAAAATAGTATGTCTTTAATGGTAGGCGAATACATCTAATTATGACCAGTGAAGTTCAATGAAATATAATATTATTGTGGATGAGGGGGAGGTGGGCAGGGATCTGGATTTTAGTGTTGGTGGAACTGCTACAAATCCCTGATCCCCAAAATGTGTTTATTCTCTATAATAGTTTTCAGCAGATCTGTATTCAATTCAAGGTGATGGTGATTTTTATTACTAGGCAAGTCAGTTAGTTAAGAACAAATTCTTATTTACAATGACGGCCTACACCTGCCAAACCCTAACCCGGACGACACTGGGCCAATTGTGCGCCGCCATATGGGACTCCCAATCACAGCCGTTTGTGATACAGCCTGGAATCGAACCAGGGTCTGTAGTGATGCTTCTAGCACTGAGATTCAGTGCCTTAGACCGCTGTGCCACTCAGGAGCCCGAGTGATGCTGTAGTGCTTTGATTGTTTCTCACAAATTATGAAATCAGATTGTTATTAATGTGGATTTTTATTCAAATTGAGACAGAGGTAAAACCACATCAAACAGCACAAAATAAAAGAAAATTGTTATGAGATACTGATAATAGTACTTAGACAGTACAGTACATCTTCAACCAACAATTCACACGCATATTGAGTACACTCGACACAAGACACAGAGTATGGCAAATCTACTGAAATGTATTGTACGTTTGACATTAGGACAGCGGCTTACTTCATTTTCATCAATCTCAAACTGGATCTAACTAAAAGAGTTCAAAATAAGTAAATGTACTTGAGGTTCATGTTTCCTTTGCAACTGATTCATTCTACCACAAGATGGTACTGTGGGCATATTTTTCTTCCCCTCCCCGCTCTCCTACCTTCCCCTCCCTCCTCTCCATCTCTCTATACCAGGGATAATCAACTATATTCAGCCATTTATCGACGGTAAATCGACCACAAGAAGTCCAAACAGATATAATATTTGACTAAAACATAATCATTTCAAACCTTGCTTATATTTCTATAAGGTCACATACACTGACTGTACAAAATAGCCTCAATTCGTCGATGCATGGACTCTACAAGGTGTCAAAAGCGTGCTGGCCCATGTTGACTCCAATGCTTCCCACAGTTGTGTCAAGTTGGCTGGATGTCCTTTGGGTGGTGGACCATTTTTAATACACATGGGAAACTGTTGAGTGTTGCAGTTCTTGACACAAACCGGTGCGTCTGGCACCTACTACCATACCCCGTTCAAAAGCACTTAAATATTTTTTATTGCCCATTCACCCTCTGAACGGTACACACACACAATCCATGTCTCAATTGTCTCAAGGCTTAAAAATCCTTCTTTAACCTGTCTCCTCCCCCTCATCTACACTGATTGAAGTGGATTTAACAAGTGGCATCAATAAGGGATCATAGCTTTTACCTAGATTCACCTGGTCAGTCTATGTCATGGACAGAGGTAGGATATAGAGGTAGGATATAGAGGTAGGGTATAGAGATAGGGTTCCCCAACTGGCGGCCCGCAGGCCAAATTTTATTTGGCCCCCCAAGCTTTCTTAAAAAAATATATACTGTATATATCCTTTTCCCTCTCGCTCTCATCCAACACTTCCCACACTGCCCCTACTCGGATGGTATCGCGCCGTCCCAACCTTCGCTCTCTCTCCCCCGCTACTCTCTCCTCTTCCATCCTATCATCTCTTCCCTCTGCCTCAAACCTTCTCCAACCTATCTCCTGATTCTGCCTCCTCAACCCTCCTCTCCTCCCTTTCTGCATCCTTTGACTCTCTATGTCCCCTATCCTCCAGGCCGGCTCGGTCCTCCCCCCCTGCTCCGTGGCTCGACGACTCATTGCGAGCTCACAGAACAGGGCTCCGGGCAGCCGAGCGGAAATGGAGGAAAACTCGCCTCCCTGCGGACCTGGCATCCTTTCACTCCCTCCTCTCTACATTCTCCTCTTCTGTCTCTGCTGCTAAAGCCAATTTCTACCACTCTAAATTCCAAGCATCTGCCTCTAACCTAGGAAGCTCTTTGCCACCTTCTCCTCCCTCCTGAATCCTCCCCCCCTCCTCCCCCTCCTCCCTCTCTGCTGATGACTTCGTCAACCATTTTGAAAAGAAGGTCGACGACATCCGATCCTCGTTTGCTAAGTCAAACGACACCGCTGGTTCTGCTCACACTGCCCTACCCGGCTTTGACCTCTTCTCCCCTCTCTCTCCAGATGAAATCTCGCGTCTTGTGACGGCCGGCCGCCCAACAACCTGCCCGCTTGACCCTATCCCTCCTCTTCTTCTCCAGACCATTTCCGGAGACCTTCTCCCTTACCTCACTCGCTCATCAACTCATCCTTGACCGCTGGCTACGTCCCTTCCGTCTTCAAGAGAGCGAGAGTTGCACCCCTCTGAAAAAACCTACACTCGATCCCTCCGATGTCAACAACTACAGACCAGTATCCTTCTTTTTCTTTTCTCTCCAAAACTCTTGAACGTGCCGTCCTTGGCCAGCTCTCCTGCTATCTCTCTCAGAATGACCTTCTGTATCCAAATCAGTCAGGTTCAAGACTAGTCATTCAACTGAGACTGCTCTTCTCTGTGTCACGGAGGCGCTCCGCACTGCTAAAGCTAACTCTCTCTCCTCTGCTCTCATCCTTCTAGACCTATCGGCTGCCTTTGATACTGTGAACCATCAGATCCTCCTCTCCACCCTCTCCGAGCTGGGCATCTCCGGCGCGGCCCACGCTTGGATTGCGTCCTACCTGACAGGTCGCTCCTACCAGGTGGCGTGGCGAGAATCTGTCTCCGCACCACGTGCTCTCACCACTGGTGTCCCCCAGGGCTCTGTTCTAGGCCCTCTCCTATTCTCGCTATACACCAAGTCACTTGGCTCTGTCATATCCTCACATGGTCTCTCCTATCATTGCTATGCAGACGACACACAATTAATCTTCTCCTTTCCCCTCTGATAACCAGGTGGTGAATCGCATCTCTGCATGTCTGGCAGACATATCAGTGTGGATGACGGATCACCACCTCAAGCTGAACCTCGGCAAGACGGAGCTGCTCTTCCTCCCAGGGAAGGACTGCCCGTTCCATGATCTCGCCATCACCGGTTGACAACTCCATTGTGTCCTCCTCCCAGAGTGCTAAGAACCTTGGCGTGATCCTGGACAACACCCTGTCGTTCTCAACTAACATCAAGGCGGTGACCCGTTCCTGTAGGTTCATGCTCACAACATTCGCAGAGTACGACCCTGCCTCACGCAGGAAGCGGCGCAGGTCCTAATCCAGGCACTTGTCATCTCCCGTCTGGATTACTGCAACTCGCTGTTGGCTGGGCTCCCTGCCTGTGCCATTAACCCCTACAACTCATCCAGAACGCCGCAGCCCGTCTGGTGTTCAACTTTCCCAAGTTCTCTCACGTCACCCCGCTCCTCCGCTCTCTCCACTGGCTTCCAGTTGAAGCTCGCATCCGCTACAAGACCATGGTGCTTGCCTACGGAGCGTGAGGGGAACGGCACCTCCGTACCTTCAGGCTCTGATCAGGCCCTACACCCAAACAAGGGCACTGCGTTCATCCACCTCTGGCTGCCGCCTCCCTACCTCTGAGGAAGTACAGTTCCCGCTCAGCCCAGTCAAAACTGTTCGCTGCTCTGGCACCCCAATGGTGGAACAAACTCCCTCACGACGCCAGGTCAGCGGAGTCAATCACACACCTTCCGGAGACACCTGAAACCCCACCTCTTTAAGGAATACCTAGGATAGGATAAAGTAATCCTTCTAACCCCCCCCCTTTAAAAGAGTTAGATGCACTATTGTAAAGTGGTTGTTCCACTGGATATCATAAGGTGAATGCACCAATTTGTAAGTCGCTCTGGATAAGAGCGTCTGCTAAATGACTTAAATGTAAATGTAAATATATATTGTTTTAATTATTGTTGGACATAAAATACTCTAAAAACACCAGCAAATCAGCTCCAAGTGATTGTAATTTTGGAAATCTGTTCCAAAGTATTCCCACACATAATAGAGAGATATACACTGAGTGTACAAAACATTAAGAACACCTGCTCTTTCCATGACATAGACTGACCAGGTGAATCTAGGTGAATGCTATGTTCCCTTATTGATGCCACTTGGTAAATCCACTTCAATCAGTGTAGATGAGGGGGAGGAGACAGGTTAAAGGAGGATTTTTAAGCCTTGAGACAATTGAGACATGGATTGTGTGTGTGTACCATTCAGAAGGTGAATGGGCAATAAACATATTTAAGTGCTTTTGAACGGGGTATGGTAGTAGGTGCCAGGTGCACCGGTTTGTGTCAAGAACTGCAACACTCAACAGTTTCCGGTGTGTATCAAAAATGGTCCACCACCCAAAGGTTAACCATCTTGCAGTCCGATGGACGCATCTGGGTTTGGCGGATGACAGGAGAACGTTACCTGAACGAATGCATTGTGCCAACTGTAAAGTTTGGTGGTGAATGGTCCTTGCTGTCCCCAGTCCACCTGGCCGTGCTGCTGCTCCAGTTTCAACTGTTCTGCCTGCGGCTATGGAAACCTGACCTGTTCACCGGACGTGCTACCTGTCCCAGACCTGCTGTTTTCAACTCTCTAGAGACAGCAGGAGCGGTAGAGATACTCTCAATGATTGGCTATGAAAAGACAACTGACATTTACTCCTGAGGTGCTAACTTGTTGCACCCTCGACAACTACTGTGATTATTATTATTTGACCATGCTGGTCATTTGTGAACATCTTGGCCATGTTCTGTTATTATCTCGGCACAGCCAGAAGAGGACTGGCCACCCCTCATAGCCTGGTTCCTCTCTAGGTTTCTTCCTAGGTTTTGGCCTTTCTAGGGAGTTTTTCCTAGCCACCGTGCTTCTACACCTGCATTGCTTGCTGTTGGGGTTTTAGGCTGGGTTTCTGTACAGCACTTTGATATATCAGCTGATGTAAGAAGGGCTATATAAATCAATTTGATTTGATTTGAATGAATGAATAATTGGTCTGGGGCAGTTTTTCATGGTTCGGGCTAGGCCCCTTAGTTCCAGTGAAGGGAAATCTTAATGCTACAGCATACAATGACATTCTAGACGATTCTGTGCTTCCAACATTGTGGCAACAGTTTGGGGAAGGCCCTTTCCTGTTTCAGCATGACAAAGCCCCTTGTACAAAGGTGTGGAAGAACTTGACTGGCCTGCACAGAGCCCTGACCTCAACCCCATCGAAGACCTTTGGGATGAATTGGAATGCCGACTGCAAGCCAGGCCTAATCACCCAACATCAGTGCCGACGTCACTAATGCTCTTGTGGCTGAATGGAAGCAAGTCCCCGCAGCAATGTTCCAACATCTAGTGGAAAGCCTTCCCAGAAGAATGGAGGCTGTTATAGCAGCAATGGGTGGACCGACTCCATATTAATGCCCACAATTTTGGAATGAGATGATAAGCAGGTGTCCACATACTTTTGGTAATGTAGCGTATCTCATCCTTCAGTCTTCTTTCTCATTGACTAATTTCATCCTTCTCTCTCTCTCTTTCCCAACCCTCTCCACTTCTCCCTCCTCTATTTTGTGGGTAGGGCCTGTGTCTTATTGTGTGGGTAGGACCTGTGTCTTATTGTGATGGGTAGGGCCTGTGTCTTATTGTGTGGCTAGGTATAGGACTGTTGTTTATTGTGATGGTAAGGCCTGTGTCTTATTGTGTGGCTAGGTATTGTGTCGTATTATTTGTGTAGAAATGTGTCTTATAGTGTGGGTAGGGTCTATGTCTTATGTGTGGGTAGGAAATGTTTTTGTGGGTAGGGCCTGTGTCTTATTGTGTGGGTAGGGCCTGTGTCTTATTATGTGGGTAGGAAATGTGTCTTATTGTGTGGGTTGGGCCTGTGTCTTATTATGTGGGTAGGAAATGTGTGTTATTGTGTGGGTAGGGCCTGTGTCTTGCCTCCGGTGGTGGTGAGCTGCATCAGACTGCCCGATGCTGGACGATCCGCACCGGTGGCCCAACTGAAGAAAGTTCTAGACAGAAAAATAAGAAAAGTAAGAGAATGAGACTATGAAATGGCTAGACTATGGGTGCTAGCAGTTACTACTTGTAAGTGAGTACAAGTGAAACATGGTTGGCTTACAGTATATGATATAAGAGAGTCCACTTTTTAATTAAGCGCTGGATGAGATTAAGTTGTTTTCTATATGTCAAAGTCTAGAAGAAATTTCAAGAAGACAAAAAAAAAGGCCACAATATTGATGGCTTTTATGTATTTTATACCTCTGTGCTTCTTAGTGTGATTTGATTTATGTTGTTAGCCAATTGCCTATTTCAACAGCAACTATATCATGAGATTGCTTATTCACAATTCAAAGTCAACATTCTACACCAGTCCACCAAATGGACATTTGATAAGCAGATGAACTGAATCAAAGTGCTCATTTAAATTCCCCTCCCATTGCTTCTACTTATACTCTCAGAACCTCATCTGTTTCTACTGGTAATCTGCAGGGTTAATGTTGTCCAACCCTTCTGGGATTATAAAACTGGATCAAATCCCATCTAATCTCTACCGTGTACAGAGGAGAGACTGGAGACTATGTGCTCTGTGTCTAAACTGACATGAAAAGAGGAACACAAACTTTAGGGGCTCCATACACTAGTTTAGGGGCTCCATACACAAGTTTAGGGGCTCCATAAACAAGTTTAAGGGCTCCATACACTAGTTTAAGGGCTCCATACACTAGTTTAGTGGCTCCATACACTAGTTTAGTGTGTTAGTACAGTACATAGTTAACATTGCATTTACAACAAATTTGGGTAAATCCTGTAAAGAGTATCCAAGTAATAGATGCCAAGACTATATCCAGTCAAGAGTATTGAAGAAATGTAAGATTATAATTAGTTGATTGATATGTCCATCAAAATAACCTTTTGATCACATTACAGCATTATTCAAACCAGACATTTGGCTCTAAATATCTTTTGGCAAGATTTTAACAAGTAATACTGCAATACAATTGTGTAGGCCATTTTCCCAGGCCAAGTGACAGTATTGCCATCTTCTGGTGAAATACTGGTATACAAAAAAGATTGTCTATAATTATGGTCATATGTTGAACAAAGATATACATCTGTATGTTCTAAACCTTTAGAATAATTACATTTAATGATCGTCTTACAGCATAAATATACATATCATTTTAAATCTCAAGATTAACTAAATGATCAGTAAAAACATACAGTAATGAAAACAACCCATCATCCACCATATCACACTCACTCTGCAATGTACTCCAGTGGTGTCCAGGAACCAAAGTCTGCATCAGGCATGAACTTCCTGTTCATTGGAGTATCCAAGGTTACCCTGTGTAATCAAGTCACATGACAATGTTCTGGCGGTGGTAGGAACTGACTACCTGAGGCTTGAAGCTCTGGTCCTGGACTGATTGTAACAGGCCCATGTAAACCCCTTGTCAACAGACTAAAAGACAACAGTAAAGCTAAAGTGTAAAGATGATATTTACTACCAGCAAGCATCCAACAACCTCTGATGAAGGCCTTTCACTGTTATATTTTGAGATGAGCATTATAATTGATACCTAAATACTTGCATATATTGAAATATGATTTTACATTTCAGTTGTATTGGTTGTATGTTTGAATGTGCACAGTTGGAGTCTACAGTCTTTTGAATGTGCAGATGCAGCCTACAGTCTTTTGAATGTGCACAGATGCAGTCTACAGTCTTTTGAATGAGCACAGATGCAGTCTACAGTCTTTTGAATGAGCACAGATGCAGTCTACAGTCTTTTGAATGAGCACAGATGCATGTCTCAGTCTTTTGAATGAGCACAGTGCAGTCTACAGTCTTTTGAATGAGACAAGATGCAGTCTATAGTCTTTTGAATGAGCACAAGATGCAGTCTAAAGTCTTTTTGAATGAGCACAGATGCAGTCCTGCAGTCTTTTGAATGAGCACAGATGCAGTCTACAGTCTTTTGAATGAGCACAGATGCAGTCTACAGTGTCTTTTGAATGAGCACAGATGCAGTCTACAGTCTTTTGAATGAGCACAGATGCAGTCTACAGTCTTTTGAATGAGAGCCACAGATGCAGTCTATAGTCTTTTGATGAGCGCACAGATGCAGTCTACAGTCTTTTGAATGAGCACAGATGCAGTCTACAGTCTTTTGTGCACAGTTACAGTGAATAAAGCAACCCTCCTATTCGTATTGGTAGTGCAGAAGAATTGCTAGTCATGGGGGTAATGCTAACCATATGTGACAGCTATGTGACAGCTAATAGTAGCCTGGCAGGTGGTCTCAGTCCAACTTATGCAATTGGAATATACCATAACAGAGAACTGAGAATATTGACTACAAAACTTAGATACAGGCTTCTCATGCTGACAGTGCAAAAACGTGCTTTACATCCATTTGTTGATCAATGAAACGATGTATACAGATAGCTGCTCATGAGGTGAATACATGTAATATATAATGTATAATGTAACCTTTGACCTCCACTGTTGCAAATAAATTAAATTCCTAATGACTATTTCCAATGAGTGCAGGTTTTTCCTATTCCTATTCATAATTAGTAAGTAATAAACTGTAAAAATAACAAATGGTCTCTTTGGCAGGTTATAAACTGTAATAATAACAAATGGTATCTTAGGCAGGTTTCTCCTATTCCTAATAAGTTATTGATTAACTGTAATAAAAACAACAAGATACCTCACAATTTATTCATTTAGCAGACACTCTTTAGGCAGAGTAACTTACAAGAGCAATTAAGGTTAAGTGCCTTGCTCAAGGGTACATCAACTGATTTTTCAACTAGTTGGCTCAGGGATTTGAACCAGAGACCTGTCGGTTACTGGCCCAACGCTCTTAACTGCTAGGCTACTCACGGTAGTATGGCAACTGCCACAGCTCCAGGGGGCATCCCACTGTCTTCTCCTGCTAAACTCTGACAGAGCTGGTGGACTGCTGACTTGGCCATGCCATAGCCCACCATGCCTGAGGAGAGAGAGAAAGACGGAGGGATGGAAAGAGGGACAGTGAAATAGGAGAGATGGTTGGATAAAATCAGATAAACACCAATAAATCTTACCATAATAGCAAGGGACATGGAATGGAAATATACACAATACTAGAGTTACAAAGTAATTTGATGATTGTCGGATGTGGTAGGGCTTGCAAACTATTACAGACTACAAAGGGAAGCACAGCCACGAGCTGCCCAATGACACGAGCCTACCAGACGAGCTAAATAACTTCTTTGTTTGCTTCGAGGCAAGCAACACTGAACCTGTCCCTGACTGAGTCTGTAATACCAAGATGTTTCAAGCAGAGTCCGTGTGCCCAAGAACACTAAGGTAACCTGCCTAAATGACTACCAACCCGTAGCACTCACGTCTATAGCCACGAAGTGCTTTGAAAGGCTGGTCATGGCTCACATCAACACCATCATCCAAACAACCCTAGACCCAAATCAATTTGCATACCGCCCCAACAGATACACAGATGATGCAATCTCTACTGCACTCCACACTGCCCTTTACCACCTGGACAAAAGGAACCCCTATGTGAGAATGCTATTCATTGCTACAGCTCAGCGTTCAACACCATAGTGCCCTCAAAGCTCATCACTAAGCTAAGGACCCTGGGACTAAACACCTCCTTCTGCAACTGGATCCTGGACTTCCTGGCAAGCCGCCCCCAGGTGGTGAGGGTAGGTAACAACACAACTGCCACGCTGATCCTCAACACGAGGGCCCCTCACGGGTGCGTGCTCAGTCCCCTCCTGTACTCCCTGTTCACTCATGACTGCATGGCCAGGCACGACTCCAACACCATCATTCAGATTTCCAACAACACAACAGTGGTAGGCCACTGTTATTTTACTGCTGCTCTTTAATTATCCATTTTTTTACTTTCCACTTATTTTTCTTAAAACTGCATTGTTGGTTAAGGGCTAGTAAGCATTTCACTGTAAGGTCCACACCTGTTGTGTTCGGCGAATGTGACAAATACAATTTGATTTGATATACAGTACCAGTCAAAAGTTTGGACACACCTACTCATTCAAGGGTTTTTCTTTATTTTTACTATTTTCTACATTGTAGAATAATAGTGAAGACATGCCAAGAGTGTGCAAAGCTGTCATCAAGGCAAAGGGTGGCTACTTTGAAGAATTTCAAATATAAAATATATTTTGATTTGTTTAACACTTTTTTGGTCACTACATGATTCCATATGTGTTATTTCATAGTTTTGATTTTTTTTGAAATACCCTGGAATGAGTAGGTGTCCAAACTTCTGACTGTCACTGTATGTGATATTACAAACAGTATATTTTGAACTCAACATACATTCACTACACGTTTATAACTTCCTGTTTATATACTATGGACAAATATTCTGGGTGCTTTTGGTTCCCAAACTTTGCCCATGGCAGTATTGAGAGATGACTGCTTGTTTCACAGACATGCTTTTGATTTCCCATCAATGTTTGTGTTCATACAGTAGCATCTGGAAAGAATAAGCAGCATTTTCCAACACTTTTTGAAAGAAATGGCAGAGGCATGCCACAGCTACCTTTGAAAAATGGCCCAATGAGAGAAAGAGGTGGAGAGTAAGCTCTTTTTCATCCAATTACATTTTATCTTCAAGATACTAAACTGAAGAAATGGAACCTATTTCTCAATGGAACACATAGTCTTTGAGGGGAGAGTTTCAGTTGTATTTTTTTTTATTTTTTTTTTACATACAGTAGATGCACTCCAAATTGCTAACGTAAGATGGTTTATTGGAAATGCCTTCAGGATCTATTTCCCCAACGAGCATTAACAGACTAGCGTGCTGAATCCCCCAAGAGTCAAATCAATGTTATTTGACAGTTCAACCTGACTTTTAAATCCAAGGTCAAGGGTTAGGGTCATAGGGTGCACACATGGTTAACAAGCCTCAGTCTTTAACCCCAAATCTTTAAGTCCACAATGTGTGCATCTGGCTTTGCAAGACCAGTTGTTGCTAAGACACCACTGGCAAGACCAGCTGTCCTTAAGACACCATTGGCAAGACCAGCTGTCCCTAAGACACCACTGGACACCAAACTACCCAAAAGGCAGTATTTCACCATAGAGAACTCAGTAAAGCTGGTTGAGAATGTCTTTAGATCAGACACACTATTAGCCATTAAGCTCTTAAGTATTAAAGCTAATATTAAGCTAAAGATATAAGCACAAATAACCCCTAAACACATCCAATCTTTAAGCACTACTACTATCTTCCAAGGTCTTGTTTTTGTCAGTTATACAGACAATTTGTATTATGATATCATAAATACTTCAAGAGCAGCTTTTTTCCCATCTTCATAACATTAAATACATCTGAAACTTTTGGTCCAAAAAATATGCAGAACAACTAATCCATGCTTTTGTCACTTCAAGATTAGACTACTGCAATGCTCTATTCTCCAGCTACCCGGATAAAGCACTAGTGCTAAATACAGCTGCTAGAATCTTGACTAGAACCAAAACATTTGATCATATTACTCGAGTGCTAGCCTCTGGCTTCTTGTTAAGGCTAGGGCTGATTTCAAGGTTTTACGGCTGACCTACAAAGCATTACAAGGACTTGCTCCTACTTATCTCTCCGATTTGGTCCTGCCGGACATGCCTACACGTACACTTACGGTCACAAGATGCAGGCCTCCTTATTGTTCCTAGAATTTCTAAGCAAACAGCTGGAGACAGGGCTGTCTCCTACAAAGCTACATTTTTATGGAATGGTCTGCCGATCCATGTGAGAGATGCAGACTCGCTCTCAACCTTTAAATTCTTAAGGCTGCAGGGGCAGTATTGAGTAGCTTGGATGAAAGGTGCACAGAGGTGCCCAGAGTAAACGGCCTGCTCCTCAGTCATAGTTGCTAATATATGCATATTATTATTAGTATTGGATAGAAAACACTCTGAAGTTTCTAAAACTGTTTGAATTATGTCTGTGGGTATAACAGAACTCATATGGAAGGAAGTTCCACTTCCTGTTTAGATTTTTTCTGAGGCTGGTAGATTTTCAACCAAGCTCCCATTGAAATTACAGCGAGATATGGATGAGTTTTCACTTCCTACGTCTTCCACTAGATGTCTACAGTCAATAGAACTTTGATGACTCTACTGTGAAGGGGGGCCGAAGGAGACAGGAATGAGTAACCACTGCCAGGAGGTGACCACGCTTTGACGACGCACGTTCACGTGAGAGGCAGTGAATGCAACGCGCCAATGTAAACTCAGATTTTTTAAAATATAAATATGAACTTTATCAAACAAAACATGCATGTATTGTGTAACATGAAGTCCTATGAGTGTCATCTGATGAAGATCATCAAAGGTTAGTGATTCATTTTAGCTATATTTCTGCTTTTTGTGACTGCTATCTTTCGCTGGAAAAATGGCTGTGCTTATTGTGGTAAGGTGTGACCTAACATAATCGTTTGTAGTGCTTTCGCTGAAAAGCATATTTGAAATCGGACACTATGGTGGGATTAACAACAAGATTACCTTTTAAAATGGTATAAGACACATGTATGTCTGAGGAATTTTAATTATGAGATTTCTGTTGTTTTGAATTTGGCGCCCTGCACTTTCACTGGCTGTTGTCATATCATCCCGTCACCGGGATTGCAGCCATAAGAAGTCTTTACTGAAGACTCATCTCTTCAGTAGGTCCTATGATTGAGTGTAGTCTGGCCCAGGGGTGCGAAGGTGAAAGGCAAGGCACTGGAGTGACGAACCACCCTTGCTGTCTCTGCTTGACCGGCTCCCGTCTCTCGACAGGGATTCTCTGCCTCTGACCCTATTACAGGGGATGAGTCACAGGCTTGCTAGTGCACCCCCATGCCGTCCCTAGGAGGGGTGCGTCACGTTGTGCCAGGCTTTTTTCGCTATACTCGACTTGACTGATGTGACCTTCCTGTCTGGTTTTGCGACCCTTCGGACTCGTGCGGTGGGGGAGATCTTCATGGGCTATACTCGGCCCTGTCTCAGCGTACTAAGTTGGTGGTTAGTTGATATCCCTCTGGTAGTGTGAGGGCTGTGCTTTGGCAAAGTGGGTGGGGTTATATCCTGCCTGGTTGGCCCTATCCCCGGACAGGGCCAGAGTGTTCCCCGACCCCCCCGTCTCAGCCTCCGGTATCTATGCCGCAATAACCCTTGTGCCGGGGGGCTAGGGTCAGTCTGTCCTATCTGGTGTAATTCTCCTGTCTTATCTGGTGTCCCTGTTCAATCTTAAGTATGCTCCCTCTAATTCTCCCATCTCTGTCTCATGCTCTCTCTCTCCCCCCTCGGAAGACCTGAGCCCTAGGACCATGCCTCAGGACTACCTGGGCTGATGACTCCTGGCTGTCGCTGTCCCCAGTCCACCTGGTCGAGCTACTGATCCAGTTTCTGCTGTTCTGCTTGCGTCTATGGAACCCTGACCTGCTGTTTCGACCCTCTCTCTCTCTACCGCACCTGCTGTAACAACCTCTGAATGCTAGGCTATGATAAGACAACTGACATTTTCTCCTGAGGTGCTGACCTATAACCACTGTGATTACTATTTGACCCTGCTGGTCATCTATGAACATTTGAATGTCTTGAAGAATGATATGTCCTTAATGGCCATGTACTCTTAATCTCCACTGGGCACAGCCAGAAGAGGACTGGCCACCTCTCAGAGCCTGGTTCCTCTCTAGGTTTCTTCCTAGGTTCCTGCCTTTCTAGGTAGTTTTTAATAGCCACCGTGCTTCTACATCTGCATTGCTTGCTCTTTGCTGTTTTATGCTGTGTTTCTGTATAAGTACTTTGTGATTTCTGCTGATGTAAAAAGGGCTTTATAAATACATTTGATCAATTGAATAGGCATAAGGCAATCGACGCACTTGCAGTACCTGTTAATGGTCATATTAAAGATGTATTTCTAAGACTCACACACTTCTGCCACAAGGAAGCTCTGAGCGTTACTTGACATGAATTTAAGAGATCATGAAAATCTGTAAATCTTGTGGGTTATAGCATAGACTTTGTAAAACAGGGTAAATACTGTAGATCCTTTTTTCATTCAAATAAATACAGACATACTTTCTTCAATATCAAAACCTTATTCATATTTTATGGCGAAAAAACCCCACACAAGTGAGAGTTAAACTATAGGAAACATCCCCCAAAAATATTAGACATACCACTGTCAAAAAAGTAATCTAAACCAAGCCTGTGAGGGAAAATTTGTAAGTCGCTCTGGATAAGAGCGTCTGCTAAATGACTTAAATGTAAATGTAAATGTAAATCCCTACAATTTCCTGGCCTGTGTCTAGTGTAGCACTAGTTTCTACAGTAAGCTACATTCAATGGGAGAACAGCACAACACACTCTAACCATGTCTACACGTGGAGACCCAAATTCTGCTGACTCATTCTCTTCCCCAACCTAACAGCCAATGAGAGTGGGGGCTTTATACCGACTGCTGATCAGGGATTTTTGGTGCCCTAGTGTCAGGATTTATATTGTTCTCAGGACCATCACATGGGTTACACACTATACAGGGAATGGCATGGGTGTTGGGTCCTATAGGTAACATCACATGCATATAGGGTCAGGTTTAAAATACCGGAGAGCATTGTGTGAAAAACCATAGTAGTAACAATTTCTCTCCTCATTAAAATACATATCATATTCAACATGTTACTCATATTTTCGTTTCTACTATATATCAGTCTTTTTTTGTATTTCATGGGTTCCTTGTTTTACAAATAGTTTGATGATGTAAGCTGCTATCGTGACGACAGGCACCCTTAAACATAAAAGTTGGAATGAAACGGTGGTCAGAACAGAGGCACAGTCAAACAGGGTCAGCATGAACAACATTACAGGAGAAAAGAACAGCCGGTTGCCATTTATTGAGATGTACTGGAGGGAGCTCTGCAGAGTGGTCACTAGCTGGCACAGCCACAGCCACATAGTCATACAATCTGATTTTAAACCTAACCTTAACCCTAACCGTAACCACACTGGTAACCCTAATGCCTAACCCTAACCTTAAATTATGACCAAAATGCCAAAAAAATAAATATAAAATGCCAGTAGAATCAAATAGAATACCAGTAGAATAGAATAGAACCCCAGTAGAATAGAGTACCAGTAGAGTAGAGGTAAGTGGCGTCTTACCACTAGTGCCACCCAGTGATGCTTTAGCCCCAGCCAGAGTCAGTAGTCCACCCTGCTTCAGGTGCACAGCAGCCAGATGGCTAGATATGGTAGAGGTCCACACACTCTGCTTCCACATCATGTCTGTGTTTTTGTACAGGTCTAAAAACAACATACATAAGAGAAGATGTTTGAGGAACAACATTGCAACATTGAATGAACCATGTAATTAAATGGAACGAACAAACATCCCTATTGAATGCCAGATGAGAAGTCAGCTTATGGGGAAATTGGTTTGAAAGGGGTTTAAATGGAGATATTTACATTTTAGCAGATGCTCTTATCCAGATCGACTTACAGTAGTGAGTGCATACATTTTCATATTATGTTTGTACTGGTCCCCCGTGGGAATCAAACACACAACACTGGAGTTGCAAGTGCCACATGGTACCAACTGAGCCACAAGGGACCTGGCATTCATATCACAGTATGTGTTCAAAATGAACTGATAATATCTCAGTGAAACACTCTTGAACCTTTGGAGCTGCAATTTCCTCCAGCCCATCCGCCTGCCACACACAAGATGGCATCCACTTTCTGGTCCCCTAGCAACTGGGCCACATCTGCTGTCACCTGCAGCAAGAGATAACAGTCTATTACAACGGGCTAGAATCTGGGTGCTTTACGGTAATTATCCAGCGTTTTGCAAATCAACGGAGTGTTCAAAAAGCCATAACTGTCAACATCACAGAGGGAGCAGGTGAAAGCACGCTCCTCCTACCTGTCCTGCTTGCTCAGTAAATGACTCGGACAACTTCACCAGCACGTTCGCGTTTGCCTCCTCACTGGCAACGATATCGATGCTGGCTACCCACTATTGGAAAAGAAAGAAAGAAAGAACAACAGAGCATGAAACATTTGCATTCTTTGGAAAATAGGATGATGATATCGAACTATCCTTCAACGTCGGCTATTTATTCCACATGCAATCCAAAAGTAGGCTCAGTAAATTATAACGACTGATTATATGCTTTCCGACAGCTCTGGGCTGGCATCGTTAAAACGTCTTGATAATGACAATTGATGATGACAATTTCAATGGTTTAATTTATTTTCCCTTGCTTCTTACCATAGCATCTAGGGCTAGGTCTAGGCCTACTCAACAAGTGGTTATTGAAAATATAATAGACACTGGGGCAAGCAACAGCTCACAATCCTTTCGTAATTGTATTCTATATGAAAAAAAAAACACGTATAGCACTCACCCATCCTTTAGATTTGAAGTGCTGAACAATTTTGCTACCCAGTGCACCTTTTCCTCCGTATACGAGTACCCGACTGGCAGCCATTCTTTCCTTACTATGCGCTTCAAGCAATGATGACTATTTCACTAACATTACACGACAGCTACCGTAGAGAAAGCGAGAGATAGAGAGAGAGACAGCGAGAAAGGGAGGGAGGGAGAGAGAGTGAGAGATACACTCACCCCCAATATTTAAACAGACACACTCAGCACATCAGAGGCAGACCTTAGTTCAATAGTGTTCTATGTAAAAATGCGTAAGCTATTATAACATTTTCAGTGCATAGGTTAGCCTACACCATGGATGGCAAATAGCAGGCCGCGGTCTGCATACATTTTGAACTCAGTCAAGGTCTCAACTTACTGTTGAGAGTTAGAATAGTAGAATACACAAGGCACAATTTCTCAATTTCGTTGTGCAACAGCAGTTTTTCTCTTGTTATGTCAGTCACTGACAGTCACTCAATTAGCCCATGTAGCTAACAGTTAGTTTAGCAGCCAGCTATCTAAACTTGTAGTAATCATGGTCGAATTACCAACCAGGGCCCCCATTGATTTTGTTAGTCACTCTCACTCAGATATCATATTATGGTAAATGTGTAGAATTGCAGGAAATTAGCTGTAAACTGCGCATTTTTCTCACTGCCCCATGGCAAAATGAGTAGAATTGCATGAAATGAGTTATATAATTGAAAAATCTTCTCTCCGCCCCATGGCAAAATGTGTTGGATAATTTAGCATTTTTGAAACACCTGAACCAGCTTTTTCTAGAGTCATAATCATTATGCTTACTTTTATGTAAAAAGCATGCCTCTTCAGCTGTCTGTATCCTCCTAAAATATAATTTCCCCTTGTGGCGACCAGCAAAATTGTCTGAATTTTTGTTGTTTTACTATCCTTGTGAGGACTTCTGTTACACACAAGGATAGTTAAACACACACACATACACTCACACAAATTATGTGCATACTCATGTATTCAGATAAGATAAAATAAAAAGTACAGGATTTGGATACAGCAGCAGTGAGACAGCCACATGTTATGACAGCAGCCTGGCCTGTGGGAGTACATCCTAGTCATCCTGAGTACAGCATGTCTGAATCTGTCACAGCAACACAGCTCATGGAGATATCATCAAATAATTTTCATGCCCTGGGCTTTCACTCGCAGTCAAACATATCAGGCTAGATTTCTAATTGCACACTGATAGCTTATGGCCTAGCTTCTCAAGTAAATTGCACATCCAATGAATACACATTTGAAATAAACACCAGAAAATGATACAGCGAAATTCAAAATGTTTGCCCGCATAGACTAGTATTTGATCACGCAGCTTTGACCAAGTCATTTCTGTAGATTACGACACATTAAAATAACAGTGTGTCCAGGTTTAGGCCCATTGACAACACATATGGTTATTTAACTTGGATGAATGATATGATAGCCTGGGTGGAAGTCTGTTAGTGCTTTAGTTGTTGTGATGAAACAGGACTTGGCTAAAGCAAGAATAGACTGTTACCCACGCTAATGATAAGATGGTGAGGAGGGAAGGAGGCATGCTGATAGGAACAACGCTAGGTGTGGATTGGGGTGTATATAATGGTAGGGGAAGCAGTGTTGATAGCTAAAGTCTAGAGGAGCAAATGCTATGATCAACTCCCTGGAGCAGTGTGTTGAACATCATTATCATCCCTTTACATTCTACTGCATCCGACAGAAACATCTTGCTGTTTGATAAGTGCACAAATCACAGAAGAATATAGGGGAAATGTTTTCATATCATTTAATGTGTCGTAATCTACAGGCATTACTTGGTAAAATCATTTAAACTGTGAATGAAGTATACATTAATTCGATATTATAAAATGTTATATTTTGATGACTCACCACTTCTTCGGTTTGACCACTAGATGTCATCAAAAGTCTTTGATTAAGTAAATAGACCTTCTATTCAGTGTTAGCATTAATTGAGGGAAAATATGTATTTCATAATCAACAAAGGCAAAACAAAGTGTTTCATCTCAAGTTAAGAGTCAATAAAAATGCCTCAGGGATGGCATAAGACATTTATCCTGGCATCCTATGTACCATGACTAGTCCCAACCAGTTTGATAGATATGACTTACTAGTAGATAGAAATCCATCAAACTAGTTAGGCCTACAGCCCAATTGCCCACAGGTGAACTGACCTTTCATGTTGTGAGCCAGGTCGTCACGGTGGATATGCAGTGAGGACGCAGACAAGGAAGGCCTGTGCAAATCCCCACAATGAATATCACAAAACGTATTCACAGTGGCCGGTGTAGGCCGCCATTGTAAGTAAGAATTTGTTCTTAACTGACTTGCCTAGGTAAATAAAGGTTAAAAAAAGAGTGGATATGAAAAATGAAAAAAATACTGTAGTGTTTTTGTGGACTTTACTGTAGTAGATACTGTAGTATTTACAGTTAACTACAGTATAAATAATGTAGTAAAAGAAAATACGAAGCATGAAAAAGTTATGCTGCTTTAAAAGTTTAACTTGTTATCCCACTTAGGAGACAAGTTGGAGGAAATGCCCTTGAAAGATTTTGTTTACACCCATTCAACATCGTTCACAGCCTCTTAAGCCTTAGCCCCACCCATCTATTTAAGAATTCACATGTAAACGACAAGCCAACCGTTAGTATGGTCAACCCTCCCATTATCTCAGCCAATCATGGTCGCTAGCCAGGAAGTATCCTTTCTTTCTCCCTATATAGCTCAGCACTTCCTCCGTGGATAAACTAGGCTCATAATGTATTTTTTTTATAAATATTTATGGATCCTATGCAAGTTTATATTGAAGGCATGTGGGGTTCTTCTCTGCTTATGCATCCTTATTTCGGCGCCAAACCCTCCATTGGTGTACGTGGCCAAAGAGCTCTATTTTCATGTCATCCAACAAATGTAAATGTCTGGAGTTTGCTAAATGGCATTGACCCTTGGATTTGAACTGGTGCTATGGTCAGATGGCATGAAAATGCCAGTGGTGGGTTTGGCTTCAAAATAAGAATGCATAAGAAGAAAATAACCCCATACCTACTGTAAAATATTGGTGGGTATTTGATGTTATGGAGCTATTTTGCTTCCACTGGTCCTTGGGCCCTTGTTAAGATCAACGGCATAATGAACTTTATCCAATACCAGAACATTTTTGACAAAAATCTGGTTGTCTCTGCCAGGAGGCTGAAACTTGGCCTCAGGTGAATCTTTCAGCGATACAATAACCCCAAGCACACATACAAATCCTCAAAGAAATGGTTAATTGAGCACAAAATCAACATTTAGCAACGGCCATCTCAGTCTCCAGACTTAAACCCCATTGAAAACCTGTGGTTTGAATTGAAGAGAGCCTTCCATAAGTGCAGACGAAGGATATCAAGGATCTGGAAAGATTCTGTATGGAGGAATGGTCTAAGATCCTTCCCAATGTGTTCTCCAATCTCATAAAACATTTGAGAAAAAAGGCTACGTGCCGTTATCCTCGCAAGGTGAGGTATTGAAAACAGGGGTGCCAAAAGTCTTGACCCCTGTCTTAAAAAATATATTACTTGTTAAACAAAATCTCTTTCTCTGTGCAATTGTATTAATATCAAATAATATAGATATTTTTTATACAATATACAGTAGCTCAGTATTTGAATTATTTATTTCATACAGTATTCTTTGCTCATCTTTATCGAGGGTGCCAATAATTTTGAAACTGTATACAACAAAAATAATAAATAGGACGTTGAAACAAGGCCCAACTTAGCTGAATTAAATAATAAATAATTATTTCAAAGCAACAGCCAGTTAACAGGTAGGCCTAGGTCAAACAAAGTAAGCATTTACATTTATTAGGCTTAACTTTAACGTAAATTCTTAAACTTGATCAACTTATAGTTAAACTATTAATCCACAAATGCATTTATGGAAGAGTAGGCTAATTAGTGTAGAGCCACCAACTAAATCTTGGCGCCAAATAAATGAATCGGTGTGCTCGCGACCACAAACTCCCACAAACTCCCATCTCTTTTCTTTTTACAGGTGAGCCACAATCAAAATAGCAGAGAACCTTTTGATGAAAAACATATTTCAATAAACTGTTGTAACTACTTTGTTACATTTATGCAGGCATGGATACTATGCTAGCTCTGTGTCAATAGCAAACAACAGTGCATTGGTAGTCTATTAGTGCTCTAAAGGGAGAGGACTTGATAGCAGAGCTTCAGCACCTTGGAGGTTGATCTGAAAGTAGATGAAAGTGGATTTAGATTCTCTTAAGTGGATATGAACTGATATCAAAGCCAAAAATCTAAGTTTACTTGAGGGCCAGGGAGAGACGCAGGGGGCAAAGACAGCCCCACTATCAAAGATAGTATCAAATATTCTATAGAAAGCAAGAGATGACACTCCCAAAGCTGTGGGATAAAAGTGTCTTGTTTGGATTTAGGACAATGATATGAGTGGAAAAGCAATAAGGATGGATGATACTGTACCTGTCTGGGTTCGCAGGGGAGCGCAATGTGATCAGAGGTGGAGAGGGGGTGAAGATTCCGAGCAATCAAAAACGTTCCTCTGGGTGCTTATAGGTGGGAAGATTGGAAAAAACAATTAAAAGTGGAGAGATAGAAATAAAATCGGGAATTCGTTTTTGTTGAGGAAATTGTGCTATAGAGCAACAGGAATAGAAAGCTGAGAAACTTTGTTTAGTGATTATATGTTAATGACTCTAAATGAAATAATGCTTTGAAATAACCACGATCATTCATTTACGTCACTCTTGATTCTCATGGATACATGCATCTACATGATATTCTTTCATTTACAGGCAGAAAGTTCAATGCCTACATTATACAAATTATTCAGGATTACAAATATTTTGAACTCTGTGTCGTGAGTGTTTTGATTTAGTTGAAATGTTTCAGTCATGAAACCACTTTGATAGCAGCTTTTGACTTTATTCTATCCGTATCAGATTGCATTTTAGAATCGAAGAATAAAGCAAAGAAAGAGGCAGCCTTTGATGTTTTATACCTGTGGACAGAAGCCTGTATTAAGCATTTCAGTTCCAGGAATAAGTTCCAACTCCTTTTTGTTATGTCTCCATGGACAAGGTAATGCCTTGTTACTACCCTCCCTGGCAGTTTCAGGGAACAGAACATAGGCTATGTCCCATGATAGCTCCATTGATTTGGTAACACCTCTCAGGACTATATGAAGGAAAGATGGAGACCAGTTTTGGGACTAGGTGGAAGTTAATGCAAGGTGTAATAACTGTGGTCTAATTGGGGCCCAGAGTTTTTCCTTGTTAAGTCACATGGTCAGGAAACAGTCCTGGCTTTAGCTCTAATACATGTAACTCATTATCTTCCTCTTACAGGTATGGGAAATTCTGCGGTAACGGAACGGAATTACGCTTTGACTCAGATTTTCGATTAAAACATATATGCCAAACAAAAACCATTGATTTCAAAGTTTACCAAACCATACAACTCCATGCACAAGGACTACTTTTAACAATTTAGTCAGAATATTTCACAAAAACACATTTACTGGAAGAACTGTGCAGAAGCAAAGTTTGGTAACAGAATTACAGTAAAAATCTTCCTCAGTTTTTTTATGTGACCACGTTTTCCAAAAACTCTGTTAAATATCTGCTTTGGTGTCCGAATAAAGATTCAAAGATGTCTGCAGAAAGAATGGGGTGTCAGCTATGACATGACAACTTGAGTAAGACAATTTTTTTTGTTATTGAACTACAGTAGGGGAAGTAGCTTTACATACGGTAACTGACTCAGAGTAACAAAATTACATCATAGGTCCCTGATCTGTACAATACAGAAATGCATAATTATAGATATGACTGTCGTCCTCTTCATAGTGATCTATTCTGAATAGGTACCGAAAGGTAGAAATATGCAATATCCTTCTTTTACAGATTTGGTTATTATTGTAAGACCACATTTGGTTGGTCCGGAACAGACCAAATCTGAAACAATCTTAGACGTCTACATTTCACAAGTTTGGACATTACAGTAGAGCACAGTAGAGCACAGTAGAATACAGAACAGCACAGCACAGTAGAGTTCAGTACAGTACAGGAGAGTACAGTAAAGTAGGATACAGTACAATACAGTACATTATACTTTACTCAACTCTAGTGTGCTCTACTGTACAGTACTGTAATATACTTTCCTTTACTGTTATGTACTGTACTTGACTGTGCTCTACTGTGCTGTCCGAACTAGTGAGACATAGAGATCTATGATTGGTTCAGATTTGGTCAGGGTGGATTTTGGCCAGGGCAGATTGAGCAAATTTAAACTGCGTTTCAATGTCCATGGACATCCGATGTCGGTCAGTGCTCAGTGGGTGAGGATGCTTGTCACAGTAACTTGAAAGAGGGTAGATGGTAGGTGTCATGGTAGGTGTCAGTAAGAGCCGGGCGAGGTGAAATTAATTGGAGAGAGAGAGAGAAGAGAGAGAGCGAGAGAAGGTGAGACAGAAAGTGAGCAGCAGAGAGAAGGAGAGTGAGAGGGACGAGTTATCCAGACTGTTTTCACAGTCTTGGTTTAACCACCAGATGACAGAAAGAGAAAAAAATAACAGGTATGAGCTGAAGATAACAGTATGCCAGTGGAAGGGAGAACAGTAGCAGGTGATCCAACTGTGGTTTGTGATACTATGATTTGCCATTGTAGACAATTCTATTGCAGTAATTCAGTTACCAATTTGGTAACAGAATTAAGAGTTAATCACTTAATAATTCATAAACAAAGTTGATATCATTAAAAACACTATAAATAATTGGTAGGTCTACCTATACTTGTTACTTCTGTGAACTTTCATCATGCTCCCTCCTCATGAGGGAGAGAAATTAGAAAATATCTTAAAGATATGTGGGTTTTTGGTAATGGAATTACAAGGCAAAATGAAGGCAGTTATATCGAACTTTTAAAACATTACAAAACATTTCACAACAGATTTCCCTCAGGCCACTACTCTAGTACCACATGCCTACAACACAAAATCCATGTCTACGTGTGTGTGTGTGTGTGTGTGTGTGTGTGTGTGTGTGTGTGTGTGTGTGTGTGTGTGTGTGTGTGGTGTGTGTGGTTGTGGTTGTGTGTGTGTTGTGTGTGTTGTGTGTGTGTGTGTGTGTGTGTGTGTATAGTGCGTATGTTGTTTGACTATTTGACATGCTCCTATGAACTTCACATGTTGGCGCTCATGGGTCCTTTTACATGGAAATGCCCATATGCAAACAGGCTATAGGCTACAGGTGTGCAATACACCAAAAATAAATATTGGCTATATGACAATAATAAGATCCAATTAAATTGTTGGAAGCATCAAGAGTTTTTATTTTTTATATAAGTGTACTTTTTGCTCGGAGCACCTGGTTGCACATTTAGGCATGCAAGTAAATGTGACTGGATGTTGTAGAATAAACATGTACATGTAACAAAAGAAACACTTTCAAAGATAGTGATGCCAAACTGAAAATACGTCTTGCCTTATACTCTGACACAAATTAGCATGTTGTCCTTTCTATCTTAATTAAACACAATGCCAACAGGGATGCAAGGTCTTTGGGGGAAAAAACTGCATACCTCAATCAACTACTGTCATAGAAAAAAATACAGCTTACTTTGTGTGTGTTTGTGTGTGTGTGTGTGTGTGTGCATTTGTGCGTATGTGTGTGTGTGCCTCTCTGTTGATTGTGACAAGGGTAATTAGCTATCTCTCTCCTCTTTGTGGCGTGAGTATCCAAATCCTGTTGCGTTTTCAACATCACTTCGATTACAAAAGTGCTTTGATCAAGTTTGAAAAGTAATTTCCTATTATCACCACCTTTATCACCTTCATTTGTACATCTAAAGTTTGTGTTTTCTTGTTTCTCCTAACATCTTCAAACGTTTAGCTAGACAAAAGGTTAGCTAGAGGTACTTAAAGGGGCAATCTGCAGTTGCTACATACATTTTTGGACTTATAAATTAATGATATGTACCCATTGATTCTATAACTTATAAAGGCCTCATGAGCTTAGTTCAACTGTCGTACCCCATCAGAACCCAAAATAAAAGCTTGTTTTACGTCAATGTTTGTAAACAAAGTAAATGTAAACAAACACTATATAGCCTCAAAACTTGGTTAAAACTTCAATTTTAATATCATGGATGGCCACTCCTTGCATCCATAGCTCTGTCTATGAATTTGAGAGTGGTTACATTTCTCCAGCACCATCCCTCAACATGGGCGGGGAGTGCACTTTTTTATTGCTTAAATTACTGATTGATGCGTTAACTGACCCAACTAATATGAATCATATTTTTTCCTCTCTCAGACTCTCCCTGCCCAGGCTTGGTGGAAGAACATCCAGGCTGCCAGCTAAGGTGGGTGGGCTCTGGTTGGATCATACTGCCCTGAGACTGAACCCCTATTTACTGATGGTGAGTAATGATTTCTCTTTCAGACAGAGATTCCAGGGACTGGAAGTGGAATCGAGGGAAGGTGTTTCTCCAACTCGCCCACAACTTCAGAAGTCAGTGTCTCAACTCTCAAGATAATATATCACTGCCAAGTCAGTGGCCACCAAGCAAACCGGGAACATTCCCAGAATATTAGCCAAGATTATCAAGAAATTCAAATTAGGGTTATTTTTAAAATTAAATTTATTTATTTAACTAGGCAAGCCAGTTAGAACAAATTCTTATTTACAATGACGGCCTACCCCGGCCAAACCCAGACAACACTAAGCCAATTGTGCACCACCCTCTGGGACTCCCAATCACGGCCAGTTGTGATTCAGCCTGGAATCAAACAAGGGTCTGTAGTGACACCTCTAGCACTGAGATGCAGTGCCTTAGACCGCTGCGCCACTTGGGAGCTTCTATCTAACATCAGGATGATAACATCCCCCCAAAGTTCAAAGAAGGTTTTTTATAAAATAAAATAAAAATGAAATATCTTTGGAATGTCTGTAATAACCACCACAGAACATTCCCCAAAAGGTATCATAGGTTTCCAAGTTATGTAATGACACAATGTGTCAGTAATGTATTCCCATCAAAAGTAAGTTGCTTCTGTGAAAGTTTCCAGAACATTCCTTAGGTTGAGGCAAATGCTCTCATAACATAAAAAACTGTCCAGCTGTACTGATGATTATAGAATGTTTGTACCAAAACATTTGCCTGATGTTAGAAGAACGTTCCAAGAACACATTTAATCTGTTCTTAAAGGTTCAAAGTCCTAAATAACTGTTGTCTCCATCTTAGGTTAGTTTGGGTTGTGTTGATGTTGCTGATGCTTTGGTAACCCTTTCTGTGAGCTGTCTAAGTGTAATGCATTATGAATGGCATTTAAAGTGCCCTTATTTTGGCCCTTAGTGCTAGTCCTACTAAGGATTACTTTAACATATGAAGGCTTATTAAAACAGGCGTGATAAACGCATACTGACTAAATGTATTAATTAAGCTTCACAAACAGGTGACATTATGCATTATAAGGCTAACTACACTGAAATAACTATAAATGCAAAATGTAAAGTGCTGGTCCCATGTTTCATGAGCTGAAAGAAAAGATCCCAGAAATGTTCCAAATGCACAAAAAGCTTATTTCTCTCAAATGGTGTGCACAAATATGTTAACATCCCTGTTAGTGAGCATTTTACCCTTTGTCAAGATAATCCATCCACCTGACAGGTGTGGCTTATCAACAAGCTGATCAAACAGTATGATCATTACACAGGTACACCTTGTGCTGGGTACAATAAAAGGCCACTTTAAATTGTGTCGTTTTGTCACACAACACAATGCCACATATGTCTCAAGTTTTTAGGGAGTGTGCAATTGGCATAATGACTGCAGGAATGTCCACCAGAGCTATTGCCAGAGAATTGAATGTTAATTTCTCTATCATAAGCCGACTCCAACGTCCTTTTAGAGAATTTGGCAGTGTGTCCAACCGGCCTCACAACCGCAGACCATGTGCAACCACTCCAGCCCAGGACCTCCACATCCGGCTTCTACACCTGCGGGATCGTCTGGGGGGGCTGGCTCCCAAGTGGGTGGGCCTATGCCCTCCCAGGCCCACCTACAGTATAGCTGCACCCCTGCCCAGTCATGTGAAATCCATATATTAGGGCCTAATTAATTGTTTTTATTAACTAATTTCCTCATATGAACTGTTGCATATTGCGTTTATATTTTTGTTCAGTATAAAGGAGCTTATGACTCCTTGTAACAGGCAATACATATGAATAAGAGCAGATGAGTGCACTAATAATAATACATTGCACACAAAGGCTGGATAGGAGTTTAAAAAAAATATTCAGACAAAGACAAAGGTGTCCCTTGTCAGATAATTTTACCAAGGCATCACATTGAGAGCTTTGTGTTGGTGTCAAGAGGTCGAGAAGAGAGGTCATCTAACATCACTCTGATTCTTCTTACACAACCGTCTCAGAACCATAAGTGCCAACCAAGTCTGAGTGTGGGGCCCGGGGTCCCATGCGCCAAGGCCTAGTAATTCAGCCTGTCACAGTGGTTGTAGCCGAGGTTGACAATGCAATCTGGAGCTCTGCAGAACACTTTCATGGATAATAGAATGTGAAACTCCAGTCACAAAATCACATCTGTGGTATTGCTTCCACACCCCATTAGAGTACCATCATAATCCTTCTCAAAATAAGAGACACATAAGACTGGATGTTTTTGCCCATTCAATGTCTGAAATAATCATGCTTAGTTCTCATGCACATATTGACATTTACATATTTCCCCTGTTTTCTCCAATACCATATTTCACATGTAAATGTATGAC
>NC_036846.1:13211400-13241400 GCF_002910315.2 Salvelinus sp. IW2-2015 | reverse complement strand
TGGTGAGGATGGTGGTGATGGTAGGGATGGTACTGGTAGTAGTGATACTTAGGGATTGTGATGATGGTGGTGAAGGTAGTGCTGGTAGTGATGGTAGGGATAGTAGTGATGGTTGTTTTAGGGATGGTGGTGATTGTAGTTATGGTAGGGATGTTCGTAATGGTAGTTGTGGTAGTGATGGTAGGGATGGATGTGATGGTAGTGATGGCAGGGATGGTAGTGGTGGTAGGCATGGTGGTGATGGTAGTGAAAGTAGTTATGGTAGTGATGGTGGTGATGGTAGGGATGTTAGTGGTGGAAGTGATGGTGATGATGGTGGTGATTGTAGGGATGTTAGTGATGGTGGTGATGGTACTGATGGTAGTGATAATTAGAGATTTGGTGATGGTAAGGATGGTGGTGATGGTAGTGATGGTAGTGATTGTAGGGATGGCAGTGATGGTGGTGATGGTATTGATTGTAGGGATGGTAGTTATGGTAGGGAGGGTGGTGATAGTAGGGATTGTGTTGATGGTAGGGATGGTTGTTATGTTATTGATGGTATTGATGTTTGTGATGCTAGTGATGATGGTGATGATAGGGATGGTAGTGATGGTAGTGATTGTGGAGATGGTAGGTATGTTATTGGTGGAAGTGATGGTGGGGATGGTAGTGATGGTAGGGGTGGTACAGGTGCTGGGGGTGGTAGGGATTGTAGTGATGCTAGTGGTAGGGATGGTAATGATGGTAGTGATGGTAGGGATGGTGGTGATGGTAGTGAGGGTAGTGGTGGTAGTTGTGGTAGTGATGGTAGGAATGGTAGTGACTGTAGTTATGTAGTGATTGTGGAGATGGTAGGGATGTTATTGGTGAAAGTGATGGTAAGGATGGGAGTGATGGTAGGGGTGGTAGTGGTGCTAGGGGTGGTAGGGATTGTAGTGATGCTAGTGGTAGGGATGGAGATGATGGTAGTCAATGGTAGGGATGTTAGAGTGGAAGTTGTGGTAGGGATGGCAGTGATGGTTATGATGGTAGT
Organism: Salvelinus sp. IW2-2015; assembly: GCF_002910315.2. NCBI lineage: Eukaryota > Metazoa > Chordata > Actinopteri > Salmoniformes > Salmonidae > Salvelinus > Salvelinus sp. IW2-2015. The sequence goes on along the minus strand of NC_036846.1, from coordinate 13,240,385 downwards.
GATGCTAGTGATGGTATTGTTGGCATGTATGGTAGTGGTTGTAGGGATGGTAGGGATGGTGTTGATGGTAGTGATGGTAGGAGAAGTAGGGATGGTAGGGGGGAAAGGGGATGAAATGCGAATAGAATACTACAGTGAGGGAGTAAATGTTTTGTAAAAACTTGTATCATACTACTCTACCCTGACCCTCAATGCTTAAACTGTGTCTGGCAAACCAGACCAAAGTGTTTAGGGTGAGGGGTTAGCGGTCACTTAGGAACTTAACTTACTGTAACATTTGAATGACAGTGTGTTGGAATAGGGGTTATTCATGGCTATAGACTGGCAAAGTCACTATTTGATGGGCTGTGAGAAATACACTTAGGCATACCCCTTCAAATTAGTGGATTTGGCTATTTCTGCCACACCAGTTCCTGACAGGTGTATGAATTTGAGCACAGTCATAAAAYCTCCATAGACAAACATTGGCAGTAGAATGTCCTTACTGAAGAGCTCAATGACTTTCAACATGGCACCATCATCGGATGCCACCTTTCCAATAAGTCAGTTTGTCAAATTTCTGCCCTGCTAGAGCTGCCCCGGTCAACTATAAGTGCTGTTATTGTGAAGTAGAAACGTCCAGGAGCAACATCGGCTCAGCCGTAAAGTGGGGACTGCCGAGTGCTGAAGCGTGTAGTGCGTACAAATCGTCTGTCCTCGGTTGCAATACTGAGTTCCAAACTGCTTCTGGAAGCAACGTCAGCGCAAGAACGGTTCGTCGGGGGCTTCATGAAACGGGTTTCCATGGCCAAGCAGCCGCAAACAAGCCTTAAATCACCATGCGCAATGCCAAGCATTGGCTRGAGTGGTGTTATGCTCGCCGCCATTGGACTCTGGAGCAGTGGAAACGCGTTATCTGGAGTAATGAATCACGCGTCACCATCTGCGTTTGGCGAATGCCAGGCGAACGCTACCTGCCCCAACGCATAGTGCCAACTGTAAAGATTGGTGGAGGAGGAATAATGGTCTGGGGCTGTTTTTCGGGGTTTGCGCTAGTCCCCTTAGTTCCAGCGAAGGGAAATCTTAACGCTACAGCATACAGCATACAATKACATTCTAGACGATTTTGTGTGTCCAATGTTGTGGAAACAGTTTGGGGAAGGCTCTTTCCTGTTTCAGCATGACAATGCCCCCATGCACAAAGCCATGTCCATATAAAAATAGTTTGTTGAGATTGGTGTGGAAGAACTTGACTGGCCTGCACAGAGCCCTGACCTCAACCCCATCAAACACCTTTGTGATGAATTGGCCTAATTGCCCAACATTAGTGCCCGACTTCACTAATTCTCGTGGCTGAATGGAAACAAGTCCCGTGTGGCTCAGTTGGTAGAGCATGGCGCTTGCAACGCCAGGGTTGTGGGTTCATTCCCCACGGGGGGACCAGGATGAATATGTATGAACTTTCCAATTTGTAAGTCGCTCTGGATAAGAGCGTCTGCTAAATGACTTAAATGTAAATGTAAATGTAAGTCCCCACAGCAATGTTCCAACATCTAGTTCAAAGCCTTCCCAGAAGAGTGGAGGATGTTATAGCAGCAAAGGGGGAACCAACTCCATTTTAATGCCCATGATTTTGGAATGAGATGTTCGATGAGCAGGTGTCCACATACTTCTGGTGATGTAGTGTTGCTTGTTGACTTTGACTGGCTTTCTCTCCATTAGGTCTATGTGGGACCCATGAATAACACAGCCTAGGAATGCTATTGTAGGACAGATAGAGAGCAGTTACAGATGAGGGTGTTTACATCTCAATGAACATGTTAGCACTTAGCTTAGTGAGTCATTCAAAAACTGTAAGAATCCAATTGTAATAGTGTGGTTCATTATTTCTTATTTTTCCTTTCAAGTTCACTTCATTGTGGCACAACAATGCTATTTGCTCATAGTGTGGATTTCCATCAGTGCAGTATTAATCCCTGCCATGATGTAACACTTTCATTAGTGCAACATTATCACCATTTCAGCGATCCAGTATTAATGTAAACATGTGACATGTTTATACATGGAGCTCAAGCTGTCTGCTGCTTACAGTATGCCTATCTTTAACCCTGTGTGGGTTGATCCTTTTGGTCTTGAAGGCAGATGGTCAGGTCACTGTTATCTAGTTCATTAACAGGATGGGGGAGAACTGGTTAACACAAGCTCAGCCCCTGTGGCTGTGTGGTAMTCCTGTATGTAGAGTAGGGTGTGTGTGACTGTGTGTGCTTGTGTGGTGCATATGTATGTGTTTGTGTGTGTGTGTGTGCGTGGTTATTGGGTGGAGATCAAAACACTGAATGTTGTTGTTATTGTCTTTGCTGTTTGCTCTCTGGTTGTTATGTAGGAGGACCAGCAGGCCATTGCTATTGACCATGCTAAGGAGTCTGACCATGCGTCACATTTTAATAGTTGCACGTGTCACAACTAGCTGCACATCACAGCACTGGCCAAGTGTGACTACATTGTTCTGGCCTTCTTTATATATCACTGTGTTTATGTAATGTTGTGTATCGATCGTGGAAAGCCCTGCTTCTATTGTTCTTGCATAGCAAAGTAATTTCACTTTTATTTCAAAGTATTTTCTTGTATCTACCATACAATATATGAGCATGGATTGCTGCAACAATCCCACTGAAGGTGTGACATTGTCACGGGTGTTGAAAGATGAGGACCAAGGTACAGCGTGGTGAGCGTACATTTTCTTTATTTAATTGAAAAGACGCCGAACAAAACAATAAACACTACAAAAACTAACCGTGAAGCTACAGGCTATGTGCCCTAAACAAAAGTCAACTTCCCACAAAACAGGTGGGAAAAAGGGCTACTAAGTATGGTTCCCAATCAGAGACAACTATAGACAGCTGTCCCTAATTGAGAACCATACCYRGCCAAAACATAGAAATAGAAAAACAAAACATAGCATGCCCACCCCAAATCACACCCTGACCAAACCAAAAAGAGACATAAAAAGGATCTCTAAGGTCAGGGCGTGACAGTAACCCCCCCAAAGGTGCGGACTCCGGMCGCAAAACCTAAACCTATAGGGGAGGGTCTGGGTGGGCATCCATCCGTGGTGGCGGCTCAGGTGCGGGACGCAGACCCCGCTCCACCACTGGCTCACCCCATTTTGGTGGCACCTCTGGTGCGGGGACCCTCGTTGCCGACCCCGGACTGGGGACCCTCATTGCGGGCCTCGGACTGGGCACCCTCGTTGCGGGCCCCGGACTGGGCACCCTCGTTGCGGGCTCCGGAGCCGTCTCTGGAGGCTCCGGACTGGAGGCCGTCGCTGGAGGCTCCGGACTGGAGGCCGTCTCTGGAGGCTCCGGACTGGAGACCGTCTGGGGAGGCTCCGGACTGGAGACCGTCTCTGGAGGCTCCGGACTGGAGGCCTGGCTCTGGGAGCAGGCACAGGACTCACCAGGCTGGGGAGACATACAGGAGGCTTCTTCCTTGGCTGAGGCACCGGATACACTGGGCCGTGGAGGCGCACTGGCGGTCTCGAGCGCAGAGCTGGCACAACCCGTTCTGGCTGGATGCCCACTTCCACCCAGCAAATGCGGGACGCTGGCACCGAGCACACCGGCCTGTGAATGCTCAACCGAGACACAGTGCGCATCACCCCATAGCACGGGGCCTGACCAGTCACATGCTCGCCACGGTAAGCACGGGGAGTTGGCTCAGGTCTCCAACCTGACTCAGCCACACTCCCCGTGTGCCCTCCTCAATTTTTTGGGGGGGGCTGCCTCTCGTGCTTCCTTGCCAGCCTTGTTCCCTCATAACACTGCCGCTCTGCCTTAGCTGCCTCCAGTTCCTCCCTTGAACGGCGATACTCCCCAGCCTGCCTCCAGGGTCCCTTACCATCCAGGATCTCTTCCCATGTCCAGGAGTCCTTTCTACCACGCTGCTTGGTCCTTTGGTGGTGGGAAGTTCTGTCACGGGTGTTGAAAGATGAGGACCAAGGAGCAGCGTAGTGGGCGTACATTTTCTTTATTTAATTGAAAAGACGCCGAACAAAACAATAAACACTACAAAAACTAACCGTGAAGCTACAGGCTATGTGCCCTAAACAAAAGTCAACTTCCCACAAAACAGGTGGAAAAAGGGCTACCTAAGTATGGTTCCCAATCAGAGACAACGATAGACAGCTGTCCCTGATTGAGAACCATACCGGCCAAACATAGAAATAGAAAATCATAGAAAAACAAAACATAGAATGCCCACCCTGAAACAAACCAAAAAGAGACATAAAAAGGATCTCTAAAGTCAGGGCGTAACAGACATTCAGTTCTTTGAGACATAGATTGTTATTTTTCCCAAGGCCAGTAACTTTATCACAGGTGGTTGTCCAAAACCAGGTGAATAATGCAACACACTCTGAGGATAAATTAAGTTACATTTTAGTAAGTAATCTCAAGTCATTGACCACAGTGTAAGACCAGTAAAAGTAAGCCTTGCATTCGAAATGGCTTGTAGTGCATTCATACCCAATATAATGAAGTATATGAGACTTCTAGTACATTGAATGGTACTTTTATCCAAATTGAATTGACGGCAATATCTCGTTGACTGCTGATAATGTTGTTGCATTCTGCTGGTGTGCTGAGAGCTGAGAGATAATGACTGCTGACCCGCTTGGTCATAGAAATTCCATATTTATTTTTCAAGTGTTTTCAGGATTTCCAAGGATTATTTATCAAAGATTACCTTTTGAGAGGAGGGCTTTGTCGCCACAGTGTTACTTGTACATGTGATCTAAGCATTCATGTGTGCTGGTTTATTTTAGAACCGACTGAATACATGGAGGAAAGAGGGGAACTTTAGTTCATGTTAATATCAGGATACTGTAATTCGTTTGGAAACAGTTTGTATGTAGATGTCTTTGTTTCGTATGTGCAGATGTTAGAAGTCTGGCTTTCGGACAGACAGATTGATGGACATGCCAGTCAGGGAGACGGACAGAGCCACACGCAATCGGCACGCAAGCATACACGCACACACACTTCCGAAGCATTTGGACATTTCTCCTTCAGCGGGCACATTTATCTTTAGTGCGGGGGAGTGTGGGGGGGGGGGGGATGCAATACGCAAAGCATACGTTCAAAGCTCATGTGATCACATTTTATGTGTTGTGATGGATATCTGAATGAAACCAGATAACAGCCTTAGAAAAAGGATTTGGTATAACAAATAATGCTCTCACAACATGTAGACCATAAATGCACACAAAGGGCTGTCTCCTCGCTCATCTCTTGTCTGGTGGGGTAAGCGTGCGCCGGCATTATCTGCCTGCCATTTAGAAGCTGTGTTCCTCATGTATTGAGTCAGGGATATTTATTGTTTGTTCGGTGTCCATTTTAGGACAGCCTCAGCCTCTTGGCTCACCACTCACAAGGAGGGCTGAGASGGCGAGCGTACAACTCTGTTTCCTCCATCTGCATTTGGTGGCTGTGTTTCTCACAAGGCGAGGTGAGGCTTGAGGTTGTCCTAGAATGGGCACCGTACACCTGCCCATAGGCCAGGATTAGTCTTCTGGTTAACTCTCTTATCCTTTTAAGACGGGCACGTGATTGATGCCCCATGGCTTAGGTCATGTGACCACTCATGGACATGCTGCAAGGATGCTAATAATTGCCCTCTAGGTAGAGGGATTGTCTAAGGACAGTCTATTTGTCTATGTCTATGTCTATGGGGTCAATRGGACAGGTCTCTCAGGGCTTTTTCATCTGAATGACTGTTACCCATGTATAGGATGATAAACCTCAGTCACATACTGATACTTTAAAGTGGTATGGTTGTGAGAGGTGCCACTCATCTACTGTTCAGAGRTCACAACAAAACGGCACATGTAAATGTTACGTTTGCGTACCGTCAGCTTAGTTTTTTAATGCAGTATGATGGAGACAGCACAAATGACTTAATGAAGTGTGTATGCATCACAGAAGGGATTGTACCTTTAATATAACGTAACTATTGAGGGTGGTTTCGTCCATTGCACCATCAAAACTTTCAGATAACTGACAATGTAAAGGCTGCAACTGGGCAGAATCCACAATAGTTTTCAGAGAATACAACTGTAAGCTCAGCAGCGAGTCAGGCAGTGAAAGAGACACCACATAAGAGGGACACCTTTTCTACCCATACACTCAAATAAACATCTGTTGTCATGTCGGTGAAGATTAATCGTTTCCAAGTACACATTACATGTTTTTGTCTGTGCACCCATGCTTAGAAATATTCTATCTATTTTACTACACAATGCCTTTAATTTGTGGAAATGTATTGAGATATTTGAGAGGTCCATATGTTTTCTATATGTGTAGTCAGAGGGACACATTGGTATTGGTGTAGAGTTCCCATATAACCATGCATATATTGCCTAGAGGCTGCAATTTTCAACACATTATCTGTCTTGCAAGTCTATAGTATGTGGTAAAAATACTAAGCAACAATATGAGTTTTATATGTTCTGTATGTTCTGACCGGGGTAGTGTGAGGAATATGAGTTGAAGGCACATACACCACGTTGCAGGTAGGCAAAAGGCAACATTGGGTTCTGATGAGAAGTAGGTTTGAGCAGGGGCAAGTTTGGGCAACATATTCATAAAGATTATCTCTCTTAGCCAACATATTCATAACGATTATATCTCTTGGGCAACATATTGAGAAAGATTACCTCTCTTGGGCAACATATTCAGAGAGATTATATATCTTAGGCAACATATTCAGAAAGATGATCTCTCTTGGGCAACATATTCGGAAAGATTCGATTCTATATTTTCTCCACAGTGGGTTTATTGTATATATTCTATATGTAGGTTGTTAGGAGAAAGAACAAGACAGCAAAATAAGCTCAACGCCTGTGAGAGTTACAGAGTTAAGAGCAGAGCAGTAGTGCCGGAGGTTCAGTGCTGCTTTGAAACTGAAGGATCTCTCCTATCCCTTTATCTGCGTCAGCTACAATGCTGTCGGGCAGTGGGAGTGAGAGAAGTGCCACGATAACTCTAGGAAAGAAGACGTGGGAGAATGTTTGTGTGGCAGACACACAGAGCACAGCAGATGTTCCACTGTTCCCAGTGCGGATCTTGGAGACAAACAGCGGTAACTCCAACCCCAGAATTGATCTTTACACAGAAATACTGCTGAGCATGCTTAAAGAGATCTGCTCACCGGGGGATTGGATCTGTTTGCTGGGATTGGGAAACTGTATGGGAAAACACAAGTGGGGAGGAGTAGGAGTGTGGAGTGCTGGGATTGGGCAACTGTAGACCAACCACTTTACTAAATCATGATGTGAAGATCACTCGGTGGACTTACTTATTTCCCTGGTCAGGTCACATGGTCTGGACCAGTGGTTCCCAAACTTTTTATAGTCCCATACCTCTTCAAACATTCTACCTCCAGCTGCGTACCCCCTCTAGCGGCAGGGTCAGCACACTCTCAAATGTTGTTTTTTGCCATCATTGTAAGCCTGCCACACACACACTATACGATACATTTATTAAACATAAGAATACGTTTTTGTCACAACCCGGCTCGTGGGGAGTGACAAAGAGCTTTTATAGGACCAGGGCACAAATAATAATATAATAATAATCAATAATTTTGCTCTGTATTTAACCATCTCACATATAAAACAGTATTTGCTCATCGAAAATGGTGAATAACTCACCACAGGTTAATGAGAAGGGTGTGCTTGAAAGGATGCACATAATTCTGCAATGTTGGGTTGTATTGGAGAGAGTCTCAGTCTTAAATCGTTTTCCACACACAGTCTGTGCCTGTATTTAGTTTTCATGCTAGTGAGGTCCAAGAATCCACTCTCACATAKGTACGTGGTTGCAAAGGGCATCAGTGTCTTAACAGCATGATTGCCAAGGCAGGATACTCTGAGCGCAGCCCAATCCAGAAATTTGGCAGTGGCTTCTGATTAAATTACATTTTCACAGAATCGCTTGTTGCAATTTCGATGAGGCTCTCTTGTTCAGATATCGGTAAGTAGACTGGAGGCAGGGCATGAAACGGATAATGAATCCAGTTGTGTGTGTCATCCATTTTGGGAAAGTACCTGCGTAATTGCGCACCCAACTCACTCAGGTGCTTCGCTATATCACATTTGACATTGTCCGTAAGCTTGAGTTCATTTGCACACAAAAAAATCATACAATGACAGAAAGACCTGTGTGTTGTCCTTGTTAATGCAGACAGAGAAAAGCTCCAACTTCTTAATCATAGCCTCAATTTTGTCCCACACATTGAATGTAGTTGTGGAGAGTCCCTGTAATACTAGATTCAGATCATTCAGGCGAGAAAAAACATCACCCAGATAGGCCAGTCGTGTGAGAAACTCGTCATCATGCAAGCGGTCAGACAAGTGAAAATGATGGTCAGTAAAGAAAACTAAGCTCGTCTCTCAATTTAAAAAAAACGTGTCAGTACTTTGCCYCTTGATAACCAGCACACTTCTATGTTGTAAAAGCGTTACATGGTCGCTGCCCATATCAYTGCATAGTGCAGAAAATATACGAGAGTTCAGGGACCTTGCTTTAACAAAGTTAACCATTTTCACTGTCGTGTCCAAAACGTATTTCAAGCTGTCAGGCATTCCTTTGGCAGCAAGAGCCTCTCGGTGGATGCTGCAGTGTACCCAAGTGGCATCGGCAGCAACTGCTTGCACGCGCGTTACCAGTCCACTACGTCTCCCTGTCATGGCTTTTGCACCATCAGTACAGATACCAACACATCTTGACCACCAACATCCATTTGATGTCACAAAGCTGTCCAGTACTTAAAACATATCCTCTCCTGTTGTCCTGGTTTCCAGTGGTTTGCAGAAGAGGATGCCTTCCTTAATTGACACCCCATAAACATAACGGACATAWACCAGGAGCTGTGCCAGGCCCACCATGTCTGTTGATTCATCCAGCTGTAACGCCTAGAATTCACTGGCTTGTATGCRAAGCAGTAATTGTTTCAAAACATCTCCTGCCATGTCACTAATGCATCGTGAAACAGTGTTGTTTGATGAAGGCATTGTCTGTATAGTTTTTTTGGCCTTTTCTCCCAGCATTGTCCCAGCCATATCCACAGCAGCAGGAAGCAGGGCKTGCCTGTCCTAGCCACWCAGTATCTCACCATATAAGATGCTTGTAGCATCTMATTAATGGTATCTGTTGCTTTTATACATGTCTTACTACTCGAAGTCGTCTTAATTCTCGCTCAAAAACTTGTGTGGCTTATCTTTCAAATTGRCATGTTTTGTTTCTAAATGTCTGCGCARGAGTGAAGGTTTCATYGAGTTGTGAGATAATACTTTTGCACTTAACACACTGTGGCTGAGGAAAGGCACTACTCACAGTAAAAGTAAAAGTGAACCCCAAATCAATATAGTTGTCATCATATTTGCGYCTCTTCGATGGTCCATGTCCCTGTCTGTTGTTCGGTGCTTTCCYGGRTAAGGGGGCAGTAGATCTTCGGCTGCATCAGATTCATAACTGTCAGTGTCCATACTAGCTGGGCTAACAACAAATGTAGAATTACTGATGCTAGCATTGGATTTGCTCGTGGAAGCAGAACAATTTGTGTCGTCGACAGGTGCAGGTGTAGTACTGCTGGTAGTAGAGCTGGTATGTGTCTCTATGGACGCGGGCCTTACTAAATGGACTGCTTGAAAATGTGAAGAATTTGTSTTTTTTTGTTTAAAAAATAATCATTTGTGTGTTTTATAAAAAAAATAATGTGAATCACATTTTTATTTGGCATACCCCCGACGGCATTGCGCATACCCATGGGGGAATACCTGGTCTCAACAATACTCTCTAGCCATCTCACAAAGAACACTTTCTCACCATAGCAACGCTACACATGTAGACCAACATAGGGAGATAAGCATATAGCTGACTCATAAACATGCAGTATTTTGAGCCAGGTTCACTCAACGGGCGATTTGCCAGCCCCAAAAAATGTAATTGCCTCTTAGTATGTCTATGGAAGAAAACCTCAGTCTCAAACCGTGTTTGTCAAATCATGTATATTAACGTCTCTGCCTCAACCTACAAGGTTAGAGGGTCAAATACGGTTAAACGATGTACAGGAGGTCATACAGTACAAACAAACCCCATGCTGTAGTGAACCCCTGTGTACTGGTGCGTACATGCATGTAATAAGTAAAACCCTCCTCCTATCACAGTCCATAGTCTCTCCAGTTGTCATGCATTGCCGGTTCTATGGAGTGCAAAAAAGGGCGCAGATGGAGCTTTGCTGGGCACCTGTCAAAGTGGGATGTATTGTGTACATTGTGAGTGCTAGGTAGTCATCATTTCAAAGTCAATGCCGAAGCTTAGACATGCTGTCTTGGATTTATAGCCATGAAGCAGAGGCACCAAGTGGAGGCACCACTTTCAATCTCTCTCACTTTGCTCCCCACGCAAACACACATGGCTCTTAAGTTGCGATTTGTCTCTCAAATGCAGCCTCTGATCAAATGAAAAAAGGATGTGGGTTTTACTTTAAAAGTGTTGCACTTCATTTGCCATCTTCCCGGAAGAAATCAAATGTTATGAAAATGGAGTTGTCATGGAACAGCTGTAATTTCATTGGCATAAAAAGAAACAGAATCAATCTTAATCAAATCTAAGCCCTATAACAAATATATTGGTTGGATTATTATACAAATATTTTGGGACCCTGTTATTCAATCAATAATACACTTTATGTTATACATCAAACCAGTGGCGTAGAACAAGGATGATCCATACAGTCCATGCTGTAATATACTGTATCAATGAATGATCTAACCAGCAACCACAGTATTACCATATCAGTAATGAGTTATGAGTATCAAGGGATGCAGGCTTACGCAACATAGAGGACATTGGTGGCGGATGAGGTGAGTTTGCACCACAAGCAGTTGGAGCATCTGGAAAAAGCAGTATATAAATCCAATAATTTATTGTTATTATAAATATCCCCGCAGCACATGGCTATCCTCTACAAAAAAATGACAGCATGAAAATAATATACAGTATTTGTAACGGTCGTTCTCCTCCTCTTCGTCTGAAGAGGAGGAGTAGGGATTGGACCAAAGCGCAGCGTGATAGTTTGACATAATGATTTATTTAAATGATAGAACGAAACACGAAAACACTTTAACAACCTACAAAACAAATAAACGATGTAGACAGACCTGACTTGAGAACTTACAAACTACGAAGAACGCACGAACAGGAACAGACTGTTCGTGCGGTCTGTTCGAACGACAAACGAAACAGTCCCGCGTGGTAGACATACAGACACGGAAGACAACCACCCACCAACAAACAGTGAGAACACCCTACCTTAATATGGTTCTCAATCAGAGGAAACGTCAAACACCTGCCTCTAATTGAGAACCATATAACCCCAACATAGAAACACAAAACATAGACTACCCACCCAGCTCACGTCCTGACCAACTAAACAAAGTTAAACAAAGGAAAAATAAGGTCAGGAACGTGACAGTATTTGCCCCTTTTCAGAATTTCTCTAGTTTTGCATATTTTTCAAACTGAATGTTAGCAGATCTTCAACCAAAACCTAATATTAGATAAAGGGAACCTGAGTTTACAAATAACAAAAAAATGGATACTTATTTATTTAATAAACAAAGTTATGCAACACCCAATTCTCCTGTGTGAAAAAGTAATTTCCCCCTTACACTCAATAACTGGTTGTGCCACCTTTAGATGCAATGACTCCAACCAAATGCTTCCTGTAGTTGTTCAGGCAAGTCGTCCAGGTCCTATGGCAGCAAAGCATCCCCAAACCATTGCACTACCACCACCATGCTTGACTGTTGGTATGAGGTTCTTACTGTGGAATACAATGTTTGGTTTTCGGCAGACATAATGGGACCCATCTCGTCCATGTCTGTGACACAGGATCTATTATAAATACCACCCCACCCCAATCCATTTAACATTTAGACACCAGGGGGAAACAGTAGATTGATGACACTGGGAGATGTGCTATGGCCCAGACCTGGATTCAAATACTTTTTGAACATTTTCAAATACTTTCAGTGTTTGCTTTAGTCTGCCTGGAGTTCCAGTGTTTGCTTTAGTCTGCCTGGAGTTCCAGTGTTTGCTTTAGTCTGCCTGGAGTTCCAGTGTTTGCTTTAGCTTGCCTGGAGTTCCGGGGTTTGCACTTTTGCAATTATTCTATTGGTCCCATTGCACCAGACAAGCTCAGTCAAGGCCAGCTAAAGTATTTTAAATGATCTCAAATAGTATTTGAACCCAAGTCTGYTCTGTCCTCAACCAGAAAGAGTGGCATCGTCAGTGTCCTACCGCAGGCGCAGAGGAAGCCAACAAGTCACAAGAACACATTATGAACACTTCCTGGTTTTACAGCAGATCTTTGTAACACATTGCTTTTGTGAATTTGACCCTTGACCTTTGGAAACAGCATGTGGGCACGAGCCCTGCCAGCGTTGTTGAGATATGTCTACWACTCAGAACAACAGGGGAACGGGGTCATACCCCTGATGTCAGTTATCCTAGGCTTGTGATGTGAGGAGGACTTTAAAGCAGCGACATTCACCAAAGTTCGGGCAGTGTTTCACTCAGTCCTACCTTTAGCTCGCATGTAGTTCTATTGGAAAAAGAGACACTGTAAAACAGTGACTGAAACACATGTTGAAGCTGTTTTATGTTAGCCTGTGTTGTTTCTTTCCGTGGTTCCAMAGAAATAGCTTTTTAATAAGGAAATCGTTTTTTTCCACACATGGTGTTTGGTTTAATTRCCATCGTGCCAAGGTCAAACTTGTTTTCATACTGTATAATGAATAATTGAAGACGAGTGATATTCAGAATGTGACATTATTGCTTTAGTACAGTAGATACTGTAGGAATAATTATCCGGTGTGCCACTATATCTTCTGTAAATAGCATTTGGATGTTACTATGTTGCAGCAACTAATGAAAATGTTTGTATTAAGCAATGTGTTCTCTCTCACAGTTACTTATTTTTAACTAATGCCAATTCATCACCATCATTATCCTAATACATTGACTCTTTTGTCTTCCTTTATCTTTATTTGCCTATTTCCCTTTACTTGATTCCAAAGCAGATCTAATCTTCTTCGTTGAGTGTGAGGCACTTATTGAAAGCATTAGTTTAAACCAACGACATATTTGCAGTGCCCATTGTCTACACTAATTACAGCTTGGTTGATTTATGGTCTTAGGCCCCCAACCGATATTGAACTGCAGCCACGGTCGAAGGGGTCTACCGAACTGCTCACTACTCTTTACTTTATTTTTTTACAGGATCAGACCAATGAAGACACCCAGATGGTGCTCGCTGGCATTCTTGTTGGGAATGGTCTCCCTCGGAGCGGGAGTGGGAGTCGTCGAGGGGAGGCCCGGCAAGGAGGAGGGATTCGTGCCGCCACCCTATCGACCTGTCGTGAGGTTCCGACACAAGGTGTTGTATCATTCCTGTTCCATTAGCCTTTCATAACAAGAGGACTCTGCAGTGTTGTGAAGATGATTACAATGGAGTTTCTTGAGAATCAAGCTACTTTTGTTTTTTCTTAAGGCTCAGGGATTTATTACTGGTGTTTTGCCAAGGAAACTTGAGCATCAAGTTAACATCAAATTTTGAAATGTATGTTGAATATATCTGATTGAGGTGAGGGGAGAAGTGGAATTTTAGCAAAAACATCCAAGTTGAGAGCGTAATTGAAACTTTATTGACTTGACAACGCAGCTCTAGCTCTGCAAGCACAATCTGATTCCAAGTATTTCTCAAAGCACTAACAAGCTCTCTCTCCCCTACTCTATCTTTCTTACTTAAAAAGGCGAGAGCCGTGTGATTGTCATATTACATAATATATAAATGAAGTCCAATTGGAATGCAGAGAAAACCATTTGATGGGCACGCTCTTTTGTCTGCAGGCATTTGAGTGTGGGGGTGTGGGTGTGTGTGTTTTCCCCTGTACACACACTTACTGTAAACCCCCCGCGAGTGATGCGCACTGAAAATACACACTCCTCAGCCTCTGCCATCTTGAAATAGAGACCTTTTTCATTATTATTGGCATGTGAATAAAACATGAGAAACAATGGTAATTTAATCCCAGGGATCAGTGTTGATAATGACTTTGTGTGAGAGAATGAAGGAGGGAGAGAGAGAGAAGAGAGAGAGAGAGAGAGAGAGAGAGAGAGAGAGAGAGAGAGAGAGAGAGAGAGAGAGAGAGAGAATAAAATCTAGAAAAGAGACGTCAAATTCTTCAACCACCTAAAAGGAAGTGATTCCCAAACCTTCCGTAGCAAAGCCATCACCCACAGAGAGATGAACCTGGAGAAGAGTCCCCTAAGCAAGCTGGTCCTGGGGCTCTGTTCACAAACACAAACAGATCCCACAGAGCCCCAGGACAGCAACACAATTAGACCAAACCAAATCATGAGAAAACAAAAAGATAATTACTTGACACATTGGAAATAATTAATAAGAAAACAGAGCAAACTAGAATGCTATTTTGCCCTAAACAGAGAGTACACAGTGGCAGAATACCTGACCACTGTGACTGACCCAAAATTAAGGAACGCTTTGACTATGTACAGACTCAGTGAGCATAGCCTTGCTATTGAGAAAGGTTGCCGTAGGCAGACCTGGCTCTCAAGAGAAGACAGGCTATGTGCACTCTGCCCACAAAATAAGGTGGAAACTGAGCTGTACTTCCTAACCTTCTGCCAAATGTATGACGATATTAGAGACACATATTCTTATTTACAATGACGGCCTACTCTGGMCAAACCCTAACGACTCTGGGCCAATTATGCACCGCCCTACGGGACTCCCAATCACAGCCAGTTGTGATACAGCCTGGAATCTAACCAGGGTCTGTAGTGACGTCTCTAGCACTGAGATGCAGTGCCTTAGACGGCTGCGCCACTCAGGAGCCCATACAACCCATATTTATGTTTATTTATTTTCCTTTTTGTACTTTAAATGTATATAGACATAATATGACATTTGAAATGTCTCTATTATTTTGGAACTTGTGTGAGTGTAATATTTACTGTTCACTTTTTATTGTTTATCCATTTCACTTGCTTTGGCAATGTAAACATATGTTTCCCATGCCAATAAAGCCTCTTGATTTGAATTGAGAGAGAGAGAGAGATAGTGAGGGAGGGGGGGGGAAGTAGGAGGACAGATGGTGTTAACAGAACGTGAGACACTGCACCGCAGTTACACTGCACCAGGGGCTGGAAGTTGGCGTTGTACTGAAGACTCAAAGGTCATATTGACTTGGGAGTTGTTAAAAAAAGGCTAATATTGGCAATGTTTTCATTAATGTGGAACATGTTGTGTTCAGCGTGGCTTAGATTTTTTTWAATGGATGGTTCTGAACATTGCTGTGCTGCTTCTTTGAGACAAAAGGCTTATTGAAGTGATGCAATTTAATCTACATTTGCTAAATTGATTTAGACAAAGTCACACGTGTATCTTCAAGTAAGARCTGCCCCTAATCTATAGGATCAACCTTGTGACTACAGAAGAGGTATCTTTATCATAGTATCTGTCCCATAACATATCCCTTGTAAGGTCAAAATAGTAATGTATTTCAATGTCCATTTCCTTTCAAAAGCAAGCAGAGTACATTATCTTAGGTATACCACTTTAAACTGTGGGACATTGACCATATAATGACTTCATCAATCATGTTTTCAGCAGCAGGACTGAACAGCTTCTTCTCTGCAGTCCACTGCTCACCATTCTCTTTCTCTGTCACCTGTCTGCCTCTCAGAAATAAGCTGTGTCACATACTCAACCATTGTCTAGTTCGGTGAGTGGCACAGTATGATGCTAGGCAGTACAGACCTGGGTTCAAATACTATTTCAAATAATTTCAAATACTTTATCTTGACTTGATTGAGCTCGCCTGGCTTAACAGAACCAATAGAGAAGTTCCAAAACAGCAAACCTCCCCCACCTGGCACTCGAGGCAACTTAAAGTGAACTCTCAATATAGTTGAACGTTTTAAAATAGTATTCGAACCAAGATCTGGAAAGTAGGACTTTCTATACATTAGATACTGGCCCAATTTAATAACCTGGGTTCAACCTGGACATACAGTACACTGCATGTACACTACCCTTCAAAAGTTTGGGGTCACTTGGAAATGTCCTTGTTCTTGAAAGAAAAGCTAGTCCATTAAAATAACATCAAATTGGTCTGAAATACAGTGTAGACATTGTTAATGTTGTAAATTACTATTGTAGCTGGAAACGGCAGATCTTTTATGGAATATCTACATAGGCGTACAAAGGCCCATTATCAGCAACCATCAATCCTGTGTTGCAATGGCACGTTGTGTTAGCTAATCCAAGTTTATAATTTTAAAAGGCTAATTGATCATTAGAAAACCCAGTTTGCACTGTTCTGTGAAGGGAGTAGAACACAGCGTTGTACGAGATCTTCAGTTTCTTGGAAATGTCTTGCATGGAATAGCCTTCATTTCTCAGAACAAGAATAGACTGATGAGTTTCAGAAGAAAGTTMTTTGTTTCTGGCCATTTTGAGCCTGTAATCGAACCCACAACTGCTGATGCTCCAGATACTCAACTAGTCTAATGAAGGCCAGTTTTATTGCTTCTTTAATCAGAACAACAGTTTTCAGCTGTGCTAACATAATTGCAAAAGGGTTTTCTAATGATCAATTAGCCTTTTAAAATAATAAACTTGGATTAGCTAACACAACGTGCCATTGTAACACAGGAGTGATGGTTGCTGATAATGGGCCTCTGTACGCCTATGTAGATATTCCATAAAAAATCTGCAGTTTCCAGCTACAATAGTCATTTACAACATTAACAATTTCTACACTGTATTTCTGATCAATTTGATGTTATTTTAATGGAAGAAAATGGCTTTTCTTTCAAGAACAAGGACATTTCTAAGTGACCCCAAAATGTTGAAGGGTAGTGTATATTCAGTCATTACTCCTTTAAATGTAATGAAATAAGATTTTTTATATTCGGCTATGCAGGCCTCTGGCGAAAAAAAGAAAAAAAGAAAGAATATGCAAGAATTTGAAATGATCAATGATTTTTTATGGCTGGCCCAACACCTTTTATCACTTAGGCACAGGCTGGCATATATTCCAAACCAAAGTTGTCCCCGTGAGTGTTAATATTAATATTCAATGTGTGTTATACCGGACCTAAGCCTTACTTTACTTATGATTCCAAGTATTTCTCTAGGATCTTTCCAATCTCCTACTCATTTGTGGATTTTGGGGTGGACAACAATATGTAATCAAAACTATATTAAGTTTAATAGCGTAGAAAAATACTCTGCTGTTGCTGTGGAACAGACTACAAGAATTTTGTACAGTATAATAAAAAATACAGTATATTATGTTTAATATCAGGGAGACATATTCTTCTGTGTTGTGGACTTGCCTTTTATTAATATAATATCCAATATGAGTCATGGCTGCAGTAGATGTGTAGCATCTGAGTAGTAAATTAATCATCATGTGTTATGATAAATTAACCTACTGTATTATTGCCAGAGTGGTGTACCCTCTGTGCTGTGACTGTGCTGAGTGGGCCCAACATTGTGGCTATGACTTTCATTATAAGGAACGACGCAATGCATATTGATGAATATTGATGACACGGCCCCACTCGGAACATTCATGTCAGAATTTTTATGGGAATGATTTGTTGATTCGCAAAATTTATGCAATAAATCAAATCAAATCAAATTGTATTAGTCACATGCGCCAAATACAACAGGTGTTGACCTTTACAGTGAAATGCTTAATTACGAGCCCCTAATCAACAATGCAGTTAAAAAAAAAAATACGGATAAGAATAAGATATAAAAGTAACAAGTAATTAAAGAGCAACATTAAAATAACAATAGCGAGACCATATACAGGGGGGTACCGATACAGAGTCAATGTGCGGGGGCACCGGTTAGTTGAGGTAGTATGTAGATGTAGGTAAAGTTATTAAAGTGACTAAATGCATAGATGACAACAGAGAGTAGCAGTGGTGTAAGGGGGGGGGGGGGGCAATGCAAATAGTCTGGGTAGCCATTTGACTAGATGTTCAGGAGTCTTATGGCTTGGGAGTAGAAGCTGTTTAGAAGCCTCTTGGACCTAGACTTGTCGCTCCGGTACCGCTTGCCGTGCGGTAGCAGAGAGAAAAGTTTATGACTAGGGTGGCTGGAGTCTTTGACATTTTTTAGGGCCTTCCTCTGACACCTGGTATAGAGGTACTGGATGGCAGGAAGCTTGGCCCTGTTGATGTACTGGGCCATTCACACTACCCTCTGTAGTGCCTTGCGGTCGGAGGCCGAGCAGTTGCCATATGATGCTACCCGTCAGGATGCTCTCGAAGGTGCAGCTGTAGAACCTTTTGACGATCTGAAGACCCATGCCAAATCTATTCAGTCTCCTGCGGGGGAATAGGTTTTGTCGTGCCCTCTTCACGACTGTCTTGGTGTGCTTGGACCTTGTTAGTTTGTTGGTGATGTGGACACCAAGGAACTTGAAGCTCTCAATCTGCTCCACTGCAGCCCTGTCGATGAGAATGGGGGCGTGCTCTCTTTTTCCTGTAGTCCACAATCATCTCCTTTGTCTTGATCACRTTGAGGGAGAGGTCTCTGACCTCCTCTTCGTTGTCAGTGATCAGACACTGTTGTGTTATCGGAAAATTGAATGATGTGTTGGAGTCGTGCCTGGCCGTGCAGCTCAGTCCCCTCTTGTGAACAGGACTGAGCACGCACCCCTGAGGGGCCCCTGTGTAGAGGATCAGCTTGGCGGATGTGTTGTTACCATCCCTCACTATCTGCAGTTGCAGAGGGAGGTGTTTAGTCCCAGTCCTTAGCTTATTTTTTTATTAAATTTTTTACTCCCTTTTTCGTGGTATCCAATTGTTAGTAGTTACTGTCTTGTCTCATCGCTACAGCTYCCGTACGGGCTCGAATGACGAAGGTCGAGAGCCATGCGTCCTCCGAAACACAACCCAACCGAGCCGCATTGCTTCTTAACACAGCGCGCATCCAACCCGGAAGCCAGMCGCACCAATGTGTCGGAGGAAACACCGTAAACCTAGCAACCTGGTCAGCGTGCAMYSYGKYCRGCCCGCCACATGAGTCTGCGATGCAGTGCCTTAGACCACTGCGCCACCCGGGAGGCCCAGGGTCCTTAGCTTATTGATGAGCTTTCAGGGCACTATGGTGTTGAACGCTGAGCTGTAGTCAATGAATAGCATTCTCACATAGGTGTTCCTTTTGTCCAGGTGGGAAAGGGCAGTGTGGAGTGCAATAGAGATTGCATCATCTGTGGATCTGTTGGGGTGGTATGCAAGTTGGAGTGGGTCTAGGGTTTCTGGGATGATGGTGTTGATGTGAGCCATGACCAGCCTTTCAATRCACTTCATGGCTACAGACGTGAGTGCTACGGGTCGGTAGTCATTTAGGCAGGTTACCTTAGTGTTCTTGGGCACAGGCACTATGGTGGTCTGCTTAAAACATATTGGTATTACAGATTCGGACATGGAGAGGTTGAAAATGTCAGTCAAGACACTTGTCATTTGGTCAGAGCATGCTCGCATTATGCTTCCTGGTAATCCAGAAGGCCTGTGAATGTTGACCTGTTTAAAGGTCTTACTCACATCGGCTGCGGAGAGCGTGATCACACAGTCTTCCGGAACAGCTGGTGCTCTCATGCATGTTTCAGTGTTATTTGCCTTGAAGCGAGCATRGAAGTAGTTTAGTTCGTCTGGTAGGCTCGTGTCTCTTGGCTGTGATTCCCTTTGTAGTCTGTAATGGTTTCAAGCCCTGCCACATCCGACGAGCATCAGAGCTGGTATAGTACAATTCGATCTTACTGATGCTGCCTGTAATCCATGGCTTCTGGTTGGGGTATGTACGTATTGTCACTGTGGGGATGACGTCATCGATGCACTTATGGATGAAGCCAATGACTGTTGTGATGTACTCCTCAATGCCACCGGAGGAATCCCGGAACAWATTCCAGTCTGTGCTAGCAAAACAGTCCTGTAGCTTAGCATCTGCTTCATCTGACCATTTTTTTATTGATCTAGTCACTGTGGCTTCCTGCTTTAATTTTTGCTTGTAAGCAGGAATCAGGAGGATAGAATTATGGTCATATTTGCCAAATGGAGGGCAAGGGAGGCCTTTGTATGCATCTCTGTGTGTGAAGTGTTGGTGGTACAGAGTTTTTTCCCTCTGGTTGCACATTTAACATGCTGATAGAAATTTGGTAAAACGGATTTAAGTTTCCCTGCATTAAAGTCCCCGGCTACTAGGAGCGCTGCCTCTGGGTAAGCATTTTCTTGTTTGCTTGTGGCGGAATTCAGCTCATTCAATGCTGTCTTAGTACCAGCCTCTGACTGTGGTGGTAWGTAAACAGTTACGAAGAATACAGATGAAAACTATTTCGGTAGGTATTGTGGTCTACAGCTTATCATGAGATACTCTACCTCAGGTGAGCAATAGCTCGAGACGTCCTTAGATATCGTGCACTAGCTGTTATTTACAAAAATACATAGTCCGCCGCCCCTTGTCTTACCAGACGCCGCTGTTCTATCCTGCCATACATAATATTTGTGCATCCTTCAAGCTTGAMCGTCTGAATGTCATAACATTGGATTGGAATTGTCCTTTGAAGCACAATGGGATTGTTAAGATTCCATTTTGCTCTCTGAAAGGATGTCACATATGAACAAAACCATGAAGGCCACTCCAACAAGAATCCTGGAAATGGCCCCCTACATGTGATTTCAGATTGCAGCCTTGTCAATGGCTACATAATGCAACTCAAAATAGAGTAGTTGGGAATAGTCCCATAGAAAGAAAAGCCTGCACACATAGCATTACCTTATTTACACAAGTATTCAGACCCTTTGATATGAGACTCAACATTGAGCTCAGGTGCATCCTGTTTCCATTGATCAACCATTGAGATGTTTCTACAACTTGATAAATTAAATTGATTAGACATGATTTGGAAAGGTACACACCTGTCTATATAAGGTCCACAGCTAACAGTGCATGTCAGAGCAAAAACCAAGCCATGAGGTCGAAGGAATTGTCCTTAGAGCTTCGAGACAGGATTGTGTCGAGCTACAGAGCTGGGAAGGGTTCCGAAAATGCTCTGCAGCATTGAATGTCCCAAAGAACACAGTGGCCTCCATCATTCCTAAATGGAAAGAGTTTGGACCCACCAAGACTCTTCCTAGAGCTGGTTGCCTGGCCAAACTGAGCAGTCGGGGAGAAGGACCTTGGTTAGGGAGGTGACAAAGAACCCAATGGTCAGTCTAACAGAGCTCCAGAGTTCCTCTTTGGAGATGGGAGAGCCTTCCAGAAGGACAACCATCTCTGCAGCACTACACCAATCAAGCCTTTATAGTAGAGTGGCCAGACGGAAGCCACTCCTCAGTAAAAGGCACACAACTGCCCGCTTGGAGTTTGCCAAAAGGTACCTAAAGGACTCTCAGACCATGAGAAATTAKATTCTCTGGTCTGATGAAACCAAGATTGAACACTTTGGCCTGAATGCCAAGCGTCACGTCTGGATGACCTCATATTGGGGAGAAGGTTCACCTTCCAGCAGGACAACAACCCTAAGCACACAGCCAAGATAATGCAGGAGTGGCTTCGGGACAAGTCTCTGAATGTCCTAGASTGGCCCAGCCAGAGCCCAGAATTGAACCCGATCTAACATCTCTGGAGAGACCTGAAAATAGCTGTGCAGCGACGCTCCCCATCCAACCTGACAGAGCTTGAGAGGATCTGCAGAGAAGAATGGGATAAACTCCCCAAATACAGGTGTGCCAAGCTTGTAGCATCATACCCAAGGAGACTCGAGGCTGTAATCGCTGCCAAAGGTGCTTCAACAAAGTCCTGAGTAAATGGTCTGAATACATATTAATGTGATATTTCTTTTTTTATTATTCTAAAAACCTGTTTTTGCTTTGTCATTATGGGATATTGTGTGTAGAGGGAGGGAACATAGTTGAATGAATTTTAGAATTAGGCTKTAACATAACAAAATGTGGAAAAAGTGAAGGGGTCTGAATACTTTCCGAATGCGCTGTAGACTGACCAGGTGAATCCAGGTGAAAGCTATGATCAATCAGGGTGAAAGCCTTGAGAAATGGATTGTGTATTCAGAGGGTGAATGGGCAATACAAAAGTGCCTTTGAATGCGGTATGGTAGTAGGTGCCAGGGGCACCGGTTTGTGTCAAGAACTACAACATTTCTACGTTTTTGATGCTCAACAGTTTCCYGTGTGTATAAAAGAATGGTCCACCACCCAAAGGACATCCAGCCAACTTGACACAACTGTGGGAAACATTGGAGTCAACAWGRGCCAGCATCCCTGTCAAACACTTTCGACACCTTGTAGAGACCATGCCCCGATGAATTGAGGCTTTTCTGAGGGCAAAAGGGGGGGTGCAACTAGGGCTGTGGTGGTCATGAGATTATGTCAGCCGGTGATTGTCAAGGAAATAACTGCCGGTCTCACGGTAATTGACCGTAATGAACATAAACACATTTAGCATCTCCTGGCTTCCACTCATAGCCTACAAGCCACTGATGCAGACCTTTAGAACATCTGCTTTTTAAAAAGTATAATAAATCCATTTAATATAGCCTACAGTGGTTCCCAAACATTCTATAGTCCCGTACCCCTTCAAACATTCAACCTCCAGCTGCGTACCCCCTCTAGCAACAGGGTCAGCGCACTCTCAAATGTTGTTTTTTGCCATCATTGTATGCCTGCCACACACACACTATACGATACATTTAATAAACATAAGAATGAGTGTGAGTTTTTGACACAACCCAGCTCATGGGAAGTGACAAAGAGCTCTTATAGGACCAGGGCACAAATAATAACATAATAATAATCAATCATTTTGCTCTTTATTTAGCCATCTTACATATAAAACTTAATTTGTTCATCAAAAATTGTGAATAACTCACMACAGGTTAATGAGAAGGGTGTGCTTGAAAGGATACAATGTTGGGTTGTATTGGAGAGTGTCTCAGTCTTAAATCGTTTTCCACACACAGTCTGTGCCTGTATTTAGTTTTCATGCTAGTGAGGGCTGAGAATCCACTCTCACATATGTACGTGGTTGCAAAGGGCATCAGTGTCTTAACAGCGCGATTTATCAAGACATGATACTCTGAGCGCAGCACAATCCAGAAATCTGGCAGTGGCTTCTGATTAAATTCAATTTTCACAGAACCGCTTGTTGCAATTTCGATGAGGCTCTCTTGTTCAGATATCGGTAAGTGGACTGGAGGCAGGGCATGAAAGGGATAACAAATCCAGTTGTGTGTGTCATCCATTTCGGGAATGTACCAGCATAATTGCGCACCCAACTCACTCAGGTGCTTCGCTAGATCACATTTGACATTGTCCGTAAGCTTGAGTTAATTTGCACACAAAAAATCATACAATGATGGAAAGACCTGTGTGTTGTCCTTGTTAATGCAGACAGAGAAKAGCTCCAACTTCTTAATCATAGCCACAATTTTGTCCGCACATTGAATRTAGTTGTGGAGAGTGTCAGGACCCGGTGTGAGAAACAGTCACTTAGTAAACTGAGCCACTAATAGTCGGCAGAACCCAGAAGATGAGGCAGACACAGCAGTACTAGAGACGGTGGTTTAATAAAGTAAAAAGGAAAAGATCTTCAGGCCAAAAATATAAATCCACAACGTCAAAAGTAATTCCAAGAGAAAAAATGTAATCCTCCAAGACACAAGGAAAATCCACAAAGTGGTAAGAACAGCAGGGAAAAAACAAACCTCAAAAGAATAATCAAAAATAAACAAGAACAAAACCAGAGTACCTCAAGAAAATCCAACTAGAGAAACAAATGTTCACAGCATGGCTGGGGCTGGGTGCTAACATACAAACACAGAGCAAAGAACTGAGGAACACTAAGGGTTAAATACTTTCAAGGGAAATGAGGCACAGGTGCAAATAATAACTGGAACAAGGGAAAAAACAAAAGGTCAAAAAAGCACAATGGGGACATCTAGTGACCAAACCTGAACAATCCTGGCCAAATCCTGACAGAGAGTCCCTGTTATCCTAGATTCAGATCATTCAGGCGAGAAAAAACATCATCCAGATAGGCCAGTCGTGTGAGAAACCCGTCATCATGCAAGCGGTCAGAGAAGAGAAAATGATGGTCAGTAAAGAAAACTTTAAGCTCGTCTCTCAATTTAAAAAACGTGTCAGTACTTTGCCCCTTGATAACCAGCACACTTCTATGTTGTAAAAGCGTTACATGGTCGCTGCCCATAACATTGCATAGTGCAGAAAATACACGAGAGTTCAGGGACCTTGCTTTTAAACTTCTTCAGGCTGCAAGCCCGACGCCGGTACACTTATGACAACAGCCAGCTCAAGTGCAGGGCGCGAAATTCAAAATATATTTTTTAGAAATATTTAACTTTCACACTAACAAGTCCAATACAGCTTTGAAAGATAAACATCTTGTGAATCCAGCCAACATGTTCGATTTTTTACAGCGAAAACACCACGTATATTTATGTTAGCTCACCACCAAATACAAAAAAGGACAGACATTTTTCACAGCACAGGTAGCATGCACAAAACCACAATAACTAACCAAGATCCAACCAAACTAACAACTTCATCAGAAGTTGAAGAAACAACTTCATCAGATGACAGTCCTATAACATGTTACACAATAAATCTATGTTTTGTTCGAAAAATGTGCATATTTGAGGTAATAATCAGTTTTACATTGCTGCTACCATCACAGCTACCGTCAGAAATAGCACCGAAGCAGCCAGAGTAATTACAGACACAACGTCAAATACCTAAATACTCATCATAAAACATTTCTGAAAAATACATGGTGTACAGCAAATGAAAGACAGGCATCTAGTGATTCCAGCCAATATTTCCGATTTATTAATATAATTTATTATATTTATTAATATAAATATAAAATAATTAATAATATAGCATTATATTAGCTTACCACAATAGCCAGAAAAACAAGCCATTTCCCAGCAGCAAAAGTTAGCGATCGTAACAAACCAGCAAAAGATATATAATTTGACTAACCTTGATAAGCTTCATCAGATGACAGTCCTATAACATCAGGTTATACATACACTTATGTTTTGTTCGAAAATGTGCATATTTAGAGCTGAAATCAGTGGTTATACATTGTGCTAACGTAGCAGCTTTTCCCACAACGTCGGATATATCTGACACTCACATATTCTGACCAAATAACTATTTATAAACATGACTAAAAAATACATGTTGTATAGGAAATGATAGATACACTAGTTCTTAATGCAATCGCAGGTTTAGAATTCTAAAAATAACTTCATTACGACATAAGGCTTACGTTATGGCGAGATAGTGCCAAAAACCTGGGCGCAAAACTAATAGTACACAGTTCGACAGATATTTGAAATAGCATCATAAAATGGGTCCTACTTTTGATGAGCTTCCATCAGAATGTTGTACAAGGGGTCCTTTGTCCAGAACAATCATTTTTGGATTTAGAACGTCCTTTGTCCCCTTGAATTAGCAAGCACACTAGCCAAGTGGCGCGAAGCTCTCCTTCCTGAACAAACGCAGACAAAGCAACACCCTAACGTCCCGAATAAATTTCAATAATCTAATAAAACTATATTGAAAAACATACTTTACGATGATATTGTGACATGTATCAAATAAAATCAAAGCCGGAGATAGTAGTCGCCTATAACGACAGCTTTTCAGAAGGCAATTCCAGGTCCATCCTCGCGCTTTCCAGAAAACAGGAAATGGGTGACACGTCATTCCAAGAGGATTCATTCCACCTCAGACCAAGATAAACACCCCATTCTTCTCTCACTGCCTCTGACATCTAGTGGAAGGTGTATGACGTGCATGTATACTAATACGTATCATGCCCATTTATAGGCAGGCCCTAGAAAGAGCATCGTTTTCAGACTTTCCACTTCCTGGTCAGGAAGTCTGCTGCCAAATGAGTTCTGTTTTACTCACAGATATAATTCAAATTGGTTTTAGAAACTAGAGAGTGTTTTCTATCCAATAGTAATAATAATATGCATATTGTACGAGCAAGAATTGAGTACGAGGCCGTTTGAAATGGGCACCTTTTATCAGAGCTWCTCAATACTGCCCCTGCAGCCCAAACAGGTTAACAAAGTTAACCATTTTCACTGTCRTGTCCAAAATGTCTTTCAAGCTGTCAGGCATTCCTTTGGCAGCAAGAGCCTCTTGGTGGATTCTGCAGTGTACCCAAGTGGCATCGGCAGCAACTGCTTGCACACGCGTTACCAGTCCACTACATTTCCCTGTCATGGMTTTTGCGCCATCRGTACAGATACCAACACATATTGACCACCAACGTCCATTTGATGTCACAAAGCTGTCCAATACTTAAAAATATCCTCTCCTGTTGTCCTTGTTTCCAGTGGTTTGCAGAAGAGGATGTCTTCTTTAATTGACACCCCATAAATGTAATGGACATATACCAGGAGCTGTGCCAGGCCCACCCCGTCTGTTGACTCATCCAGCTGAAATGCTTAGAATTCACTGGCTTGTATGCAAATTAGTAATTGTTTTAAAACATCTCCTGCCATGTCACTGATGCGTTGTATAGTTCTTTTGGGCCTTTTCCCCCAGCATTGTCCCATCCATATCCGCGGCAGCAGGAATAATTAAGTCCTCCACAATAGTTTGGGGCTTGCCTGTCCTAGCCACTCGGTAGCTCACCATGTAAGACGCTACTAGCCCCTTCTTATTAATGGTATCTGTTGCTTTTATACATGTCTTACTAATTGAAGTCGTCTTAATTCTCGCTCAAAAAACTCCCGTGGCTTATCTTTTCAAATTGGCATGTTTTGTTTCTAAATGTCTGCATAAGAGTGAAGGTTTCATCGAGTTGTGCGATAGTACTTTTGCACATATAACACACTGTGGCTGAGGAAAGGCACTACTCCCAGTATAAGTGAACCCCAAATCAATGTAGTTCTCATCATATTTGCGCCTCTTTGATGGTCCAACGTCCCTGTCTGTTGTTCGTSCTTTCCCGGGTAAGGGGGCAGTAGCTCTTCGGCTGCATCAGATTCATAACTGTCAGTGTCCATGCTAGCTGGGCTAACAACAAATGTAGAATTACTGATGCTAGCATTGGATGTACTCGTGGAAGCAGAACAACTTGTGTCGTYGACATGTGCCGATGTAGTAYTGCTGGTAGCAGGTGTAGTACTGCTGGTAGTAGCAGTACCTTACTTTTTTTTAACCCTTTATCAATTTTCGAGCAAACAGAATGAGCAGCAGCTACGTTTGGCTGCATACGGACCGTTAGTGGAATTCCTGCGAGAGAGTAATGGTTAATGTGATTGGATGTTAATTATTTGACTAGGCTACCTGTATTTGACATTGTGTTGTGATTTC
Organism: Salvelinus sp. IW2-2015; assembly: GCF_002910315.2. NCBI lineage: Eukaryota > Metazoa > Chordata > Actinopteri > Salmoniformes > Salmonidae > Salvelinus > Salvelinus sp. IW2-2015. The sequence goes on along the minus strand of NC_036846.1, from coordinate 13,212,861 downwards.
GCTGAACACTAGATGGTTTAATTTTCTTTTTGGCAGTGAAACGAGGCCCCAATGTTTAGCCCCATTGGAAAATATAAATGGACAGTTTGAAAATGTGAAGACATAAAAATAAAAAATAAAATAGTATTATTTTTTGGTTTTAAAAGTGAATCACATGTTTATTTGCCATACCCCCGACAGCATTGCGCGTACCCCTGGGGGTATACCAGTTTGGGAATACCTGGCCTACACCATCACAAAAATCCATTGTTTATTTGAGCCAGGTCTAAAGAAGTAGCCTAGTGGTTAGAGCATTGGGCCAGTAACCGAAAGGTTGCTGGATTGAATCCCTGAGCTGACAAGGTAAAAATATGTCGTTCTGCCCCTGAACAAGGCAGTGTCATGACGTTGGCCTGGGGGTAGGTTTATGACAGTCATAAATACCTCTTTCCCCCTTTTTCCCTCTCCCTACTATAACTGATGTGACATAAGAAAACCCCTTTGTTAACCGGAAGAGATTAATCACACAGAACACACATACACAATTAAATCATAACTTGATTAAAAATGGCCGTCATAAAGGAAAACGTCCTAGCGGGCGGAATAGATATGACAGCTTGTTACACAAAGGGAAGGGGCGAGTTTTAGTGAAAGCGCGGGAGACTGGAAACTAGGCGAGCTGTGCTATCGTAAATACAGTATCTTATGCATTCTAAATTACCGCCCATTGAAAAGGAAAATGCAATAAATATTTTACTCTGAGCTGCGCTTCAGTAGGTTGGTGGTAGATGGAAGACCGTATCGCCAACCCGAGTCCTCTGTCCTTTGAAGAATGTCTCTGGTGGTCACTGGATATGTGGTAACGTCGTTGTGGAGTAGACGGGATACTTCTGACTGTCCTTCCTAACCTGCGTTTGTAGCAGCTGTTGCTAACTCAACGGCTAGGAGGTATCACTTCTGTAGTGAATACGAGTTCAAAGTTCATACCATTCACAACCATCCATGCTGATGTTGGCTTAGTTCTGTAGTTATTATCTGAACCATTCTGACATCAGATCATCCTCCTAATGTACCCGGAACAGGAAGTTTATATTTTTGTCAATGGCTTATATAGTGGAGGGAGAGGGGTGTGTCTGAAAGTTTATACCCATGTCTCTTCACAGGGGCGGGCCCTGGTTGAGCAGAAGCCAAAATTTATGAAAACCCAAATCTCTCATTTGGAAGCTAAAATTACATTTCATCTCTTCACAAATAATTTCATATTCACAAATTTGAATTAACAACAATTCCATGTGAATCTGATACCTCTGACGTTTAGACTTTCCACAGTAGAGTTTATGTCATTCTATCATTGATGAGAATGTGTCAGAGGGCAACCGACTGACATAATATACCTTAAGTACCACCGCATTATGTTCAGTTGTCGGATTACCAGAATATAGTTCATTTCCCCCCAACTCCTGATGTTCCCAGAATCTCTAT
>NC_036846.1:13154373-13211224 GCF_002910315.2 Salvelinus sp. IW2-2015 | reverse complement strand
CGAATAGCCAGTCTCCAGATCTCAACCCATGAAAATCTTTGGAGGGAGTTGAAAGTCCGTGTTGCCCAGCAACAGCCCCAAAACATCACTGCTCTAGAGGAGATCTGCATGGAGGAATGGGCCAAAACCAGCAACAGTGTGTGAAAACCTTGTGAAGACTTACAGAAAACGATTGACCTCTTGTCATTGCCAACAAAGGTATATAACAAAGTATTGAGATAAATTTTTTCAAATACTTATTTTCCACCATAATTGGAAATAAATTCATTAAAAATCCTACAATGTGATTTTCTGGATTTTTTTTCTAATTTTGTCTCGTTCATAGTTGAAGTGTACCTATGATAAAAATTACAGGCCTCTTCTCATCTTTTGAAGTGGGAGAATTGCACAATTGGTGGCTGACTAAATACTTTTTTCGCCACGTTTAAGTTGTAATTTCGTATTTCTTTGACTTCAACATGGCGGAGGAGAATTTTGTTAAATCTGAGCGCAGTCTCAGATTATTGCATGGTGTGCTTTTTACGTAAAGTTTTTTTTAAATCTGACACAGTGGTTGGCATTAAGAACAAGTGTATCTTTAATTCTGTGTAAAACATGTATCTTTCATCAAAGTTTATGATGAGTATTTCTGTTATTTGACTTGGCTCTCTGCAATACTCCGGATATTTTGAGGCATTTCTGAACATGGCGCCAATGTAAACCGAGATTTGTGGATATAAATATGCACATTATTGAACAAAACATAAATGTATTGTGTAACATGATGTCCTATGAGTGTCATCTGATGAGAATCATCAAAGGTTAGTGATACATTTTATCTCTATTTCTGCTTTTTGTGACTACTATCTTTTGCTGGGAAAATGGCTGTGTTTTTCTGTGGCTATGTACTGAGCTAACATAATTGTTTGGTGTGCTTTCCCCATAAATCCTTTTTGAAATCAGACATGTTGGCTGGATTCACAACATGTGTAGCTTTAATCTGGTGTCTTTCATGTGTGATTTCATGAAAGATAGATTTTTATAGTAATATATTTGAATTTGGCGCGCTACATTTCTTCTGGTTTTGGCCAAGTGGGACGCTACCGTCCCACCTATCCCAGAGAAATTAACCCTGTAACCATGCGGTATTAACTCTGTAACCAACACTGAATTAAGGGGTCAAATTATGAGATCGAGGTTGCAGGGGAGAGTATGTGATACTGTCATGACTTCTACAGAAGGTAACTCCTCCCCTGTTGGGCAGCGCTCCGTGGTCGGCGTCTCCGGTTTACTAGCCTCCACCGTCCCTTTTTCCTTTTCTGTTTGTTTTGTCTGTGATTCTTTTCACACCTGGTTTCAATTGCGTTTATTTCTGTGTGTATATAGGGTACCTGTGCCCGCCTTAGTTCGTGCGGAGTTAGACTTGTGTGTATTGCGCGCGATGTATTTATGTTTGTTGTGTTCACGATTTACCACGTGTATGTAAAGTGTAGGAACTTTGTTTGTTCCTCGTGAGTTTGCACGAGTTGCTGAGTATGTGAGCATAGTTTTGGGATTTTCGTCTGTGCCATTTTTGTATTGTTATTTAACTAGGCAAGTCAGTTAAGAACAAATTCTTATTTACAATGACGGCCTACGGGGAACAGTGGGTTATCTGCGTCGTGTCTTTGGCTATGCCAGATTAATTGCTATGACATGGTATTCTATAAAATAATTTCTCCGTAATTAATATTACCTGATTGAACTAATCATGTAAATGTAATTAACTAGAAGGGACACCACAAAATAATATTTATAGAGCTGTTATCTTCGAATAACTCTTAAAGATTTAGATAATATTTTACATCCATAGCAGTCACATTAATCGTCATTTTATTCAGTCTATCTGAAAGTTGTAAATCCTTGGTTATCTGCAAGAATCCTGGCTAACAAGTTGAATCAGCAATACAAAATTTTTGTATTTTATTTACTAAATACCTAACTAATCACACAGAATCACACATACACAATTAAATCATAACTTGATTAAAAATGGCCGTCATAAAGGAAAACGTCCTAGCGGGCGGAATAGATATGACAGCTTGTTACCACAAGGGAAGGGGCTGAGTTTTAGTGAAAGCGCGGGAGACTGGAACATAGGCGAGCTGTGCTATCGTAAATACAGTATCTTATGCATTCTTAAATTACCGCCCATTTGAAAAGGAAAATGCAATAAATATTTTACTCTGAGCTGCGCTTCAGTAGGTTGGTGGTTAGATGGAAGACCGTATCGCCAACCCGAGTCCTCTGTCCTTTGAAGAATGTCTCTGGTGCTCACTGGATATGTGGTAACGTCGTTGTGGAGTAGACGGGATACTCTGACTGTCCTTCCTAACCTGCGTTTGTAGCAGCTGTTGCTAACTCAACGGCTAGGAGGTTCACTTCTGTAGTGAATACGAGTTCAAGTTCATACCATTCACAACCATCCATGCTGATGTTGGCTTAGTTCTGTAGTTATTATCTGAACCTTCTGACATCAGATCATCCTCCTATGATTACCCGGAACAGGAAGTTTATATTTTTGTCAATGGCCTTATATAGTGGAGGAGAGGGGGTGTGTCTGAAAAGTTATAACCCATGTCTCTTCACAGGGGCGGGCCCCTGGTTGAGCAGAAGCCAAAATTTATTGAAAACCCAAATCCTCACTTTGGAAGCTAAAATTACATTTCATCTCTTCACAAATAATTTCATATTCAACATTTGAATTAACAACAATTCCATGTGAATCTGATACCTCTGACGTTTAGACTTTCCACAGTAGAGTTTTATGTCATTCTATCATTGATGAGAATGTGTCAGAGGGCAACCGAACTGACCATATATACCTTAAGTACCACCGCATATCTTCTCTTTATTCCAGGACCTTGAAATGCTTCTTACGAAGCCACTCCTTCATTGCCCGGGCAATTCATCCAAAAGTGAAAATGCTGCCCCCTATATCAAAGAAGTTAACTCGGAACTGGGAAATCTGACTTCAGTGAGTTCAAGACACCTGGGAACTYGGGAATAAAAGAGTTTCGACTGGGAAAATACGTTTTGAATTCGGAATTGTAAAYTCGGGAACTTGGGCCTCTTTCTAGAGCTACCACCTGAAGATCACTTACGTCATCATGATTTCACTTCGTTTTTTTCMGAGTTCCCAGTTGTTTTGAAAGCACCAGAAATCCAAAGAATGCCAGACTTTGATGACAAAGTTTGATGACAAATTTGCCCACAAAGGACCGCCGCGCCACCTTCCTGTTCAAGTGAGCACAGCACAACAAGGTTAGCCCAAAAATGTCTTGCATGCTGCTGCATAAATGATGTAATATGCCAGGGAGATATGGATACTGTAGCTAAGAATGTAATAGTAAGTGTATGTTGTGTAGTAAACTGTTAGAAGCCGATGTGCCTCACCCTAATAATTTGGTCTATTTTCTCCTCTTAATTTTGCCTACTGTTCTGACTTGGTGGTGCACATGTAGCCTATAACCTGTTTTAGGGAAATGTAATCATTGAATATTGTAAGAGCTTTCATTGTCTGCTTATATGACCACTTTATTTATCCTATGGTTCTGACTTGGTGTACAGGGAGAACACTGTAAGAACAGCCCATGTTCTGAATTCTGTCACTGTATATTTCAAAAGTGCTGAACAAATAGTTATATTGACTATGTCCGTCGTAGCTCGCTTATTAATGTCCTAATCGAAATTACGGCCTCTTATGCACTTGTCGTCCTCTTATGCCATAGTTTGTACATCTCAATTGTCAGTAGAAACCACATTTCTTTAAGCAAGTCAGCCATATCAGCTATGTTTTTTTTTWAAGGCAGTAAWTGCGTATGAATTAACTGTTTCGCTGCCAGACAAGGCTCCGCTGATAGCCAGGTGTAGCAGTGGTAAGATATTGGGACTGCTGTTGGGACAGCTTTATGTAGAACCTAACAGTTTGTGGGCACCGTTTGTCACCGTTATAGTGCAATTCATGTATTTTTTTGTGTTGTGTTGTATAAGCATCCCCCCMAAAAATGTGGTTTGCCCCACCAAGATTTACAGTTGAAGTCAGAAGTTTACATACACCTTAGCCAAATACATTTAAACTCAGTTTTTCACAATTCCTGACAATTTATCAGAGTAGAAATGCCCTGTCCTAGGTCAGTTAGGATCACCACTTTATTTTAAGAATGTGAAATGTCAGAATAATAGTAGAGAGAATTATTTCTTTCAGGTTTTATTTCTTTCATCACATTCCCAGTGGGTCAGAAGTTTACATACACTCAATTAGTATTTGGTAGCATTGCCTTTAAATTGTTTAACTTGGGTCAAACGTTCCGGGTAGCCTTCCACAAGCTTCCCACAATAAGTTGGGTGAATTTTGGCCCATTCCTCCTGACAGAGCTGGTGTAACTGAGGCAGGTTTGTAGGCCTCCTTGCTCGCACAGGCTTTTTCAGTTCTGCCCACACATTTTCTATAGAATTGAGGTCAGGGCTTTGTGATGGCCACTCTATTGGAAGACCCATTTGCGACCAAGCTTTATTAACTTCCTGACTGATGTCTTGAGATGTTGCTTCAATATATCCACATAATTTTACTTCTTCATGATGTCATCTATTTTGTGAAGTGCACCAGTCCCTCCTGCAGCAAAGCACCCCCACAACATGATGCCGCCACCCCCGTGCTTCACGGTTGGGATGGTGTTTTCAGCTTGCAAGCCTCCCCCTTTTTTCTCCAAACATAACGATGGTCATTATGACCAAACAGTTCTATTTTTGTTTCATCAGACCAGAGGACATTTCTCCAAAAAGTAYRATCTTTGTCCCCATGTGCAGTTGCAAACCGTAGTCTGGCTTTTTTTTATGGCGGTTTTGGAGCAGTGGCTTCTTCCTTGCTGATCKGCCTTTCAGGTTACATCGATATAGGACTTGTTTTACTGTGGATATAGATACTTTTGTACCTGTTTCCTCCAGCATCTTCACAAGGTCCTTTGCTGTTGTTCTAGGATTGATTTGCACTTTTCGCACCAAAGTACGTTCATCTCTAGGTGACAGAACGCGTCTCCTTCCTGAGCGGTATGATGACTGTGTGGTCCCATGGTGTTTATACTTGCATACTATTGTTCGTAACAGATGAACAGATGAACGTGGTACCTTCATGCGTTTGGAAATTGCTCCAAAGGATGAACCAGACTTGTGGAGGTCTACAATTTTTTTTCTGAGATCTTGGCTGATTTCTTTTGATTTTCCAATGATGTCAAGCAAAGAGTCACTGAGTTTGAAGGTAGGCCTTGAAATACATCCACAGGTACAATTGACTGAAATTATGTCAATTAGCCTATCAGAAGCTTCTAAAGCCATGACATAATTTTCTCGAATTTGCCAAGCTGTTTAAAGGCACAGTCAACTTAGTGTATGTAAACTTCTGACCCACTGGAATTGTGATACAGTGAATTATAAGTGAAATAATCTGCCTGTAAAAATKTTTGGAAAAATTACTTGTGTCATGCACAAAGTAGATGTCCTAACCGACTTGCCAAACCTATAGTTTGTTAACAAGACATTTGTGGAGTGGCTGAAAACGAGTTTTAATGACTCCAACATAAGTGTATGTAAACTTCCGACTTCAACTGTACATGCTAATATTACTGAGTTRATGCAAGCTTTGACTGGAATCCAGTGGAGTGTGCGAAGGAGCGAGGTGACATGAGAGAACTTGGGAAGGTTGAAAACCAGGCGGGCTGCAACGTACTGGATATGTTGCAGGGGTTTGATGACACAACCTAATACACAAAACCAAATCTACACTGGAGTTGCTCACCAAGACAACATTGAATGGTCTAGTTACAGTTTTGAATATTGTACAATCCAGCTGTGCAAAGCTCTTAGAGACTTACCCCTAAAGACTCACAGCTGTAATCGCTGCCAAAGGTCCTTCTATAAAGTTTTGACTCAGGGGTGTGAATACTTATGTTAAGGAGCTACGTATTTCTGTATTTCATTTTCAATAAATTTGCAAAATGTTCTAAAAATGTGTTTTCACTTTAACCCATTTTAAATTCATGCTGTAACACAACAAAATGTGGAATAAGTCAAAGGGTTTGAATATTTTCTGAAAACACTATATATCGACATCCTCGAGGACTTTCTTGTGACCAATCTGCACTCTCCAGTCTCTCCCTTGTCAAGGATCTCCCTTCTCTCTCATTACTGACATCCACATAAGGAATTACTCTGTGACGAGCACAGACAAATAACACTGGAGTACAACTTCATGATAAAGCCAAATAATACTGTAGCATGATAAAACAGATGACTAGCCAGACATTCGGTTAAAGGTAATGTCTGGCTAGTAATGAATGTTCTTTCCTCTGTGATAAAATATATCCATCAGCTAGGTGCCTTAATAACGAAGCAGAGAAATTCCATTACAGCTTTTGCATATTGTAAAATTTGTCTTATGAGTATAGACAGGTAAGCTTGGTTTATTTGTCAAACTGGTCTGTGGGAATGTATGGCCCGTTATGATAAATTCATTATGATAAATTCCTAACTCATTGTGTTGAATCTTTCTCTTGCTATTTGTCTTTAAACCTGCTGTTTGTATTTCGCTTACAACATCTATGTCGAGGTGAATTGCTTTGAGGGGCGTCAAGGACCATCCACACACAACAGTATGTCAAAGTGGTTAAATTTGCTTACAAAAGTGCACTTAAAGTCCATTGGAATGCAGTTATAATTGTTGAGAGGTGAGGTCTCTTAGCTACAGCAAAGACCTTGTTCTGGAATTGCTTTGCATGCCTTTACTCAGCCATGGATCAGGACAGAGTGGAGGAGGATTGGGGTACGGGTTGGAGTGAGCTGGTATTCTGTCATAACACTGCTTGTGCTCGGGTTATGCCTTTGAAATAAGCTGTGACCCCATTAGCTTTCATTATAAAGACTGTTTCCAATCACATAGAGCCATTCAGCTTATAGTATGGAGCTTTGTCTCTGTCGTCATCAACAGCCAATCGGCTGCCTTACCTGTGATGTCATTCCACAAAGGCCCAAATGTCCCGCTGTTTTTGTAAACTAATCCAAATGAGTGATTAGGATTTTTATTCTGATCCCATTAGCTGTTTAAGAAGCAGCAGCTATTCTTCCTGGGGTCCACACAAAACATAGAACATGAACAAATACAGAACACTAATGGACTGGGACAACAAGTGTGAAATCGGCTAAGTCATTTCACAAATGCCCAAATGTCCCTCTGTTTTTGTAAACTAGGCCTAATCCAAATGAGTGTGAAATCTGCTAAGTGATAGGTGTATGTATGGGCATACACCATATTAAAACATTTCGTAATTTCTATTCGCTTTCAAGAATATCCTTGTCCATATGAATTAAAGCATATCCTTGAGTGGCCCAGCCAGAGCCCGGACTTAAACCCGATCGAACATCTCTGGAGAGACCTGAAAATAGCTGTGCAGAAACGCTCCCCATCCAACCTGACAGGGCTTGAGAGGATCTGCAGAGAAGAAAGGGAGAAACTCCCCAAATACAGGTGTGGCACGATTGTAGCGTCATACCCAAGAAGACTCGAGACTGTAATCGCTGTCAAAGGTGCTTCAACAAAGTACTGAGTAAAGGGTGTGAATACTTACTGTATGTAAATGTAATATTTCAGTTTTTTATATTACATTTTTTGCTTAAATGTCTAAAAATCTGTTTTTGCTTTGTCATTATGCGGTAGTCTGTGTAGATTGATGAGGGGAAAAAATGGTTCAATAACTTTAGAATAAGGCTGTAATGTAACAAAATGTGGAAAGAAATTCAAGTGGTCTGAATACTTTTGGAAGGCACTGTACACTGGAGTGTCTTACCAAGGCAACATGGGATGTTCCTGAGTGGCCTATTTACAGTTTTGATTTAAAGGTGACTCAAACATGTATTGACTCAGGGGTGTGAATACTTATGTAAATGAGATATTTCTGTATTTCATTTTCTAGAAATTTGCTAACATTTCTAAAAACATGTTTTCAATTTATCGTTATTGGGTATTGTGCGTAGATGGGTGAGAGAATAAAAAAAAAAATCCACTTTGAATTCAGGCTGTAGTACAACAAAATGTGGAATACATCAAGGGGTATGAATACTTTCTGAAGGCACTGTATGGTATTGACATAACAAAGGAACAGGCATTTTTACAGGAGTGTGTTTTGACATTATCTACTTGTCGTAGCATCACAAAATGGAGCCAAGGAGAGGGAGGCTGATGAGAGCCACAGCTCATACGCACTGGGCCACCCACATGGCAAATCTAGATTAAAAGTGGATAAGCCGACAGAGAGAGAGAGAGAGAGATTTAGTTAGAGAGGGTGTGTATGTGTGAGTGAGAGAGAGAGAGAGAACCAGAGAGAGAGGGAGATAGAAATATAGATAAAGAGATGTAGCGATAGAGGGGGGAGAGACAGATAGCTCAACTTGATTAAGGTTGAAAGGCAAGCTTTAGTGAAACAGTGTCCGCAGGGTACGCAGAGTGGAGAGGCGGTATGTATATGTGTGCGAGCCTGTGCGTAAATGTGTGTGTGTTCTGGATTGGGTAGATAAAGCTTGAGAGAGATGCGGGCAGTCCGCCAGCTAGCTGTAACAGGGGGCAGATGGTCCATTGGTGTACAGCTGGGGATAACAGGGGGCACATGGGCCATGGGTGTACAGCTGGGGATAACAGGGGGCACATGGGCCATGGGTGTACAGCTGGGGATNTGGGTGTACAGCTGGGGATAACAGGGGGCACATGGGCCATGGGTGTACAGCTGGGGATAACAGGGGGCACATGGGCCATGGATGTACAGCTGGGGATAACAGGGGGCAGATGGGCCATGGATGTACAGCTGGGGGTAACAGGGCTTAGATGGGCCATGGGTGTACAGCTGCGGGTAACAGGGAGAAGATGGCCCTGGGTGTACAGCTTGGGGTAACAGGGAGAAGATGGGCCATGGATGTACAGCTGGGGGTAACAGGGCTTAGATGGGCCATGGGTGTACAGCTGCGGGTAACAGGGAGAAGATGGGCCTGGGTGTACAGCTTGGGGTAACAGGGAGAAGATGGCCCTTGGTGTACAGCTGGGGGTAACAGGGCAGATGGGCCATGGGTGTACAGCTGTGTGCTCGCTCCACCAGCCCCAGGGAGAAGTCTGTCAAAGGCCTATGAAATCGCTCCCCTTTAAAATGCAGCCCCAACAGACTTTCCATGCAAAGTATCTCCTCAACTAATTGATCCTCTTACTTTGGCTGTAGTTATACAGTAGTCGTGTCTTTGAAGATTGCAGGCAATATGTTCTTAGCTATAGGATGGATGGTCTTTTTGACTCTCTCACAATTCCTGTTTAGTTGAAAATCAATAGTCAGTGGCAAATATTTATGCATTGTTATCTGTAGATCACTAATGGTGACAAGGCTTCAGACTAGGCATGTATAAGAGCCATCATGTTCCCTGATTGGACCATTCATGTATTAGAGCCATCATGTTCCCTGATTGGACCATTCATGTATTAGAGCCATCATGTTCCCGATAGGATCATTCTGTGTTGACATGGATCGCCTGGGTAGTGGTCAGTAAGTTAATTTTGTTTTGAAACCCACTGAAATTTGAAGGTAGTACCTGAACTTGTCCAACTGGAACAAGTTTTTCATTGCAGACCATTTTCCTACAGTGTGCCATGCTGAACACTACCCTGGTGAGTGAAGTGACCTTCTCTATACATGTGTAAGTAATGTGTTGGCATGGTGCGGTTCAACATACATGACTTGTCTGGCATCAAGAAGCCAATATGAGTCATAATCCCCTTTCATTTCATGCCTCCAAACTCTAGTGGCATATTAATGTTGACATGGCTCAATACCAGAGTACATTTTCTATTGACACGGAAAACAGCAAGATACATGAAACACTAGCAAGTATGTTATTAGGCATTCTGTCAACTGAGACATTCTACAACATGTCACTACTCTGTTGAACACTTTTTGATGAGTCATACAGTCCATTGATTTAGGTAAATCCATTGGTGATTTGTATGTAAACAGACTTTGTTCTATAGATTTTCTGTGCATTTTACTATGTCAATCTATGTGTTTGATAAAATGAATGATAAGTATTTTCTGCTTGGTGTCAGTCAGAGAAAAGAGAAAAGCTCTCGTTATTGACTCTAGACCTATTACATTACACTGCCAGTAGCTGAATAAAAAGGAGGAATTCTCCACACAGAGGATGGAATCAAATATTTATATGGTCTTCAACAACTGGTGAATTGCCATACACTACTGTAAGTTGAAGCCTTTTATTTCGCCATAACGGCCCTATACCATCATTGGGCATAAAATACCAATGATTCACTAGTAAATAAATTGGTAGTGTTGCGCTGAAAAGTACCTTCTTTAAGGGCATAATGGTACATAATGTTTTCAATTGCCATTTTTCACGCTCTTGCTGCTTCTTTTAACCTTTAAAGACATCCCTTTTATGGAGATACAGACATTACCTCTTAGCCTTTCACTGTCAAACACTCTGCATATGTTATGTACTTCAGTGACTTGGCAGTAACTCATGAATATGAAATGTAACAGAAAAGCCAAATAGTCACTGCACTTTATGATAAAATAAACAGATTCTCAATAGTATCCTATTATTCTCAATAGCCACCTCAGCTAAGTGCTTCATACAGTAAAAATGCATCATCTTTCTATGCATTTATAAGCCTTCGACATGAATACCTTCAATATTTGTAGCAGCGGCTGAGATTCCACTCATAAAAGTGAAATTGCTCTTGGTGTTATTACTCTGTTGGCGAATGTTGATCTTGTTAACTTGATGCAAGTGTGACTGTGTGATATCTTACAGCTTTCTGTCTTTCTGTTTGTTGTTGTTTCAGCAGGATGGGATCCCAGGGAGTTTGCGGATAAAGGGTATGTCTCCATTTTTTTCTTCCTCTCTGTCACTGTGCTTGGGCTTTTACTTTCATGAATATTATTGTTGAGTCGACTATGAAACTGTTATTGGAGAGTTGTGTAAAACGGTTGACAAAACTAAACAGGTAGATAACACACATTTCCACTGAATGAACTCAGTGCTAAGTGGGGCTAAGGGCCCTTCCTAAGCTAATTGTTTTAAGATGGTTATACGATGGATCATTTAGCTATTTGATTTCGAATTTTAAGACCCCTTTAGGTATAAGTCAAAAGTTTGGACACACCTACTCATTTCTTTATTTTTACTATTTTCTACATTGTAGAATAATAGTGAAGACATCAAAACTATGAAATAGCACATATGGAATCATGTAGTAACCAGAAAAGTGTTAAACAATTTCAGATGTATTTTTTATTTGAGATTCTTCAAAGTAGCCACCCTTTGCCTTGATGAAGGCTTTGCAAACTTTTGTCATTCTCTCAACCAGCATCACCTGGAATGCTTGTCCAACAGTCTTGATGGAGTTCCCACATATGCTGAGCACTTGTTGGCTGCTTTTCTTTCACACTGCGGTCCAACTCATCCCAAACCATCTCAATTGGGTTGCGGTCGGGTGATTGTGGAGGCCAGGTCATCTAATGCAGCACTCCATCACACTCCTTCTTGGTCAAATAGCCCTACACAGCCTGGAGGTGTGTTTTGGGTCATTGTCCTGTTGAAAAAAAAATTATAATCCCACTAAGCTCAAACCAGATGGGATGGYGTAACACTGCAGAATGCTGTGGTAGCCATGGAAATCCACTAGTCATTCTAAAAGGGTTCTATTTTTGTGCATGTACAGGTAGAACATGAGTCAAACCGCTGAACATGACTGAAGTGAATCTACTCCCACTGCATTGCACTCCCACTGCACAGCCTCTCCGCCATCAAAGAGACTGGCCTCTCTGCCATCAAAGAGACTAGCCTCTCTGCCATCAAAGAGACTAGCCTCTCTGCCATCAAAAAGACTAGCCTCTCTGCCATCAAAGAGACCAGCCTCTCTGCTATCAAAGAGACTGGCTCTCTGCCATCAAAGAGACCAGCCTCTCTGCCATCAAAAAGACTAGCCTCTCTGCCATCAAAGAGACTAGCCTCTCTGCCATCAAARTGGATGTCTGTCATTCACTGCAGTGTTGACCTCTCTCATCTCTTTGAGGAGGGAAGGTGTGAAGAGAAAGCCAGAGGATTTGATTCTCAGGGAATGAGTTTATTTTTCATATCCCGCTAGGGATCCTCAAAAAATTGTAGAATATTATGAGCAAACCAAATAAAGGATTACCATCACGGATAATTATATACATGATTCATTATTTCTAACTGCCAACACAATACCCTGGCAACCTAACCACTGACACCATTACCCTGGCACCTAACCGGTGACACCAATTACCCTGGCACCTAACCACCAACACCAATACCTGGCACCTAACTGCCAACACCATTATCCTGGCACCTAACCGCCCACCAATATGGCATGAGGCAATTCAGAACGCAATAATGCGCCATGACAAATGTCTGAGTGCACTCCCACGTCCTGACAAATGTATCTCGTATGTCACTATGTCACCTTTGTAATGTGGAGACCCTTCAACATGTACGCACGCAGGCACGAGTGAGCGCACCCACGCACCCACCCACACACCCACACACACCCACACACACCCACACACACCCACACACACCCACACACACACACACACACACACACACACACACACACACACACACACACACACACACACACACACACAGAGAGACAGACAAACAGATACACACACACACACAAACCTCAGCTAAAACACAAAAGTCAATGTCAGGAGGTAGAAAGGTGATGTGGTGACCAAGATGTCTGCCACTAAGCATGATGAAGGGTTGGTAATGGATGTCTCACTGCCATTCTTTCTCTCCACCTCTGGAAGGTCAAAGCTGTAATTGTAGAGGGAGCATTATCATAAAGGGCGGCCCCCAGCTGTCGGCTGAGATTCCGTTTAATCCACACCTCCCTGTAAGCAGGGAGAGGAGACTCGTATCAGACTATGGCTTGTTTTCAGCAAACGAATTTCAGGCCATGTAACAAGACARCGTAAGTAAAAGAGAATCATAAATAATTAAACTATTGTAGCAAGGGTTTGGGGGGGTTACACCCTGTGGCTGCAAGGAAAAGTTGTATTAATCGTTCATTGAAGTTATGAACACCTTACGTTTTACTTACTGCTATAGATAGTTGATTTCATTGGGCTATTAGAATAAATTTTTTGTCAAATGTGTAGTCAAATCTCAAGGAATTAACCAMATGTGATGGTGACCTTATATGTCCTAGCTGCAGAATATTTTGAGACTCCAATTCAATCCTCAGATCAGTAAGTTAACAGAAATTGGACAGACATAACATATTGTTACAGTACACAAAGTGAGTTTCTATGCATGCTGTTTTCAAAAGTAGACATATCTTTACATTTAGACGTTGGTCCCATAAAATCAAATCAAATCAAATCAAGTTTATTTTATATAGTCCGTCGTACATCAGCTAATATCTCGAAGTGCTGTACAGAAACCCAGCCTAAAACCCCAAACAGCAAGCAATGCAGGTGTAGAAGCACAATTCAAACAGATCCAGAATCCAGCAGCACATAAGCAAAAATGACTTTGAATGTCAGAATGGAAGAGACAAAGACGGACAGAATACACCCATCTCATTCCACAACTCAGTGTAATTGAAATGCCAAATGAAGTCTGGGGCCATAGCAACACCTCTGGCTGTTCGGCTCGGTACAAAATACCTTGGGATGTAGTTGGGGAAATGCTATTTGTTGGAGTAAATAGACTATTTCAATTTAAAATATTGAATAGCTGGTGAAACAGACATTTAAAAGATATATTATGTCCATTTGGTGCCACACTGAGCTACTATTTGGAACAAAAGTTTTTCGGAATTGGAAATTGCAGTTTTCTCCCAGAATAACAATCGCCTTCAATTTTGAATTCAATAGCAGACATAATTATCAAATTGATGAAATTATTACTTTGTACGCTAAGCATCCCCACCCCTACACCACCTCCCCACCCTACTTTGAATAATACAAAGGCAGTTAATACAATTATTTGCCCCCGCTATGGGACTGGGTTACACTTTTAATAACTTTTCACAGCAGTATGTAAGAGCGGAACGTTAAACATTGTGCAATGCACTGCACTTTCCGCTGACAGACTTATTGGTGGAAGACTTCCTGTTGTTTCAATCATGACACAGTCACATCCCATAGTCTCCCAACGAGTTAGTATGTAATAGCTTTCATAAATCTTAATCAAGTTACGGGAATTAAGATTCACAGAATGTAATAGACTTTTAATAGAACTCCTTTTTGGAGAGAAATCAAGAAGAAATTGAGAAATCGCCTGAAGATATACTGAGAAGTAAAGAGGCCTTGGGAATAGTTGGATGACATAAGTTGCATGACATGCTAAGTTTCTCATGGACAACAGTGACTCTTGACCGACGAAGCCTTAGTGGACAGGTGGGCTTCACCTAAATACAGTTGAAGTCGGAAGTTTACCTTAGCCAAATACATTTAAACTCMGTTTTTCACAATTCCTGACATTTAACCCTAGTAAAAATTCCCTGTCTTAGGTCAGTTAGGATCACCACTTTATTTTAAGAATGTGAAATGTCAGAATAATAGTAGAGAGAATGATTTATTTCAGCTTTTATTTCTTTCATCACATTCATAGTTGGTCAGACGTTTACATACACTCAATTAGTATTTGGTAGCATTGCCTTTAAATTGTTTAACTTGGGTCAAACGTTTTGGGTAGCCTTCTACAAGCTTCCCACAATAAGTTTAATACATTTTGGTCCGATTCCATTCCTGACAGAGACTGTGTGATTAACTGAGTCAGGTTTGTAGGGCCTCCTTGCTCGCAAACGCTTTTTCAGTTCTGCCCACAAGTTTTCAATAGGATTGAGGTCGAGCTTACTGATGGCCACTCCAATACCTCGACTTTGTCGTCCTAAGCCATTTTGCCACAACTTTGGAAGCATGCTTGGGGTCATTGTCCATTTGGAAGACCCATTTGTGACCAAGCTTTAACTTCCTGACTGATGTCTTGAGATGTTGCTTCAATATATCCACATAATTTTCCTACCTCATGATGCCATCTATTTTGTGAAGTGCACACAGCCCCTCTGCAGCAAAGCACCCCCACAACATGATGCTACCATCCCCGTGCTTCACGGTTAGGATGGTGTTCTTCGGCTTGCAAGCCTCCCCCTTTTTCCTCCAAACATAACGATGGTCATTATGGCCAAACAGTTCAATTTTCGTTTCCATCAGCCAGAGGACATTTCTCCAAAAAATATGAAGTATTTTTGCAGTTGCAAACCGTATCTGTTTTTTTTATGGCGGTTTTGGAGCAGTGGCTTCTTCCTTGCTTAGTGGCCTTTCAGGTTATGTCGATATAGGACTTGTTTTACTGTGGATATTCATACTTTTGTACCTGTTTCCTCCAGTACTTCACAAGGTCCTTTGCTGTTGTTCTGGGATTGATTTGCACTTTTGCACCAAAGTACGTTCATCTCTTTGAGACAGAACACGTCTCCTTCCTGACTGGTATGACGGCTGCGTGGTCCCATGGTGTTTATACTTGCTACTATTGTTTGTACAGATGGAAATGGTACCTTCAAGCATTTGGAAATTGCTCCCAAGGATGAACCAGACTTGTCGAGGTCTACAATAATTTTTCTGAGTCTTGGCTGATTTCTTTTTTTTTCTTCAAGCAAAGAGCACTGAGTTTGAAGGTAGGCTTTGAAATACATCCACAGGTACACCTCCAATTGACTCAAATTATGTCAATTAGCCAATCAGAAGCTTGCCATGACATAGCCATGACATAATTTTCTCAAATTTGCCAAGGCTTGTTTAAAGGCACAGTCAACTTAGTGTATGTAAACTTCTGAACCACTGGAATTGTGATACAGTGAATTATAAGTTAAATAATCTGTCTGTAAACATTTGTTGGAAAATTTTRTTGTATCATGCACCAAAGTAGATGTCCTAACGGACCTGCCAAACCTATAGTTTGTTAACCAAAAATTTGTGGAGGGGTTGAAAAACGAGTTTTAATGACTCCAACCTCAGTGTATGTAAACTTCCGACTTCAACTGTACATGTTAAAGCTGCCTCAAGAGAGTTTGTAATCTCTATCTATCATATACGCACGGTAGCCTATACTGTAGATGCACTTGAAAAAGCCTTGTGAATGACCCCATCGACTTCTAATGGTCTTGTGGGAGCCATATTTGTGGTCACTCAGACGAATGGTACAGTGGGTAATGTTCCACTCATAGTAGGCAAAAAGTCACCATCAGAACTATTCAACAAAAATACGATTTAACTGATATTTCCTCATTTACATTTATATTGTAACTCCAGGAAAGGCTCCACTCTACATAAGAAAAGTCAATATTTGCATTTGCTGAATATTCATGGCCRTGAATCCTGTGTACAGGAGGGACTGCACACTTTTTCTAAGGTAATGTGTATAATTTTTGGCCAACAACAGAGATATATGGCCTTAAACGAGGTGAAACAAATCTAATTGAGATTCATTATCAATACTCTCAGTGATCCACAAAGATCAGTGGTACTTACAATGGAGGGCATGATGAAGGAAGGTCAACACAGTTGACTGAAGGTCAACACAATAATTGTAGAGGGAGCATTATCTTGAAGGACGGCCCTAGCTCTTGGCCAAAATCCTCTTTAATGCATTCTTTATCTAGGCACCAAGAGTGGATCAGGACTGGATCAGGATTCAAGCTTTAAAATTAGTTCTTAAGTAGCTCAACTTATCTACACAACTCCGTGGCTGAGAGGGCTAGAATCAAGTTCCTGTAATTCCACAGTGGTTTAGCCGAAAGTCTATTCATAAGCATTCCTCAAGAGGAAATATCTCACTTTGCTCTCTCCAAAGTTTGATTAGAATTGCGACGAAGACGGTAGTGCAAGTATCTAATCCAGGGTATCCCAAACTCGGTCCTGGGGCCCCCCATGGGTGTACGTTTTGGTTGTTGCCCTACCACTACAAAGCTGATTCAGATAATCAAAGCATGATTATGAGTTGGTTATTTGAATCAGCTGTGTAGTGAAAAAACCAAAACGTGCACCCGGGGGACAGGACCGAGTTATGGAACCACTGATATAAGCCATTGTGTTGTGGTGAAATTAAAAATAGGAAGATGTACAAAGACCTTGGGCCTGGAGAGATGAATAATGCTCTTAGGGTTGTAACTCCTAAGAGTTCCCCCTGATTATGCTCCTCAAAGTTTCTGTGATTATTATCAGGGCAGCTGCCGAACATAATTTTTTTTTAAATTTTAAATTTATTTCGCCTTTATTTAACCAGGTAGGCCAGTTGAGAACAAGTTCTCATTTACAACTGCGACCTGGCCAAGATAAAGCAAAGCATTGCGACACAAACAACACAGAGTTACACATGGGATAAACAAACGTACAGTCAATAACACAATAGAAAAATCTATATACAGGGTGTGCAAATGTAGTAAGATTGGGGAGTTAGGGCAATAAAGAGGACATAGTGGCAAAATAATTACAATTTAGCATTAACACTGGAGTGATAGATGTGCAGCAGATGAATGTGCAAGTAGAGATACTGAGATGCAAAGGAGCAAAAAAAATTAATAACAATATGGGGATGAGGTAGTTGGGTGGGCTATTTACAGATGGGCTGTGTACAGGTGCAATGATCGGTGAGCTGCTTTGACAGCTGGTGCTGAAAGTTAGTGAGGGAGATATGAGTCTCCAGCTTCAGTGATTTTTGCAATTCGTTCCAGTCATTGGCAGCAGAGAACTGGAAGGAAAGGYGGCCAAATGAGGAGTTGGCTTTGGGGATGACCAGTTAAATATATCTGCTGGAGTGGGTGCTACGGGTGGGTGTTGCTATGGTGACCAGTGAGCTGAGATAAGGCGGGGCTTTACCTAGCAAAGACTTATAGATAACCTGGAGCCAGTGGGCTTGGCGACGAATATGAAGCGAGGGCCAGCCAACGAGAGCATACAGGTCGCAGTGGTGGGTAGTTGTCACGTTCCTGACCTTATTTCCTTTAGTTTGTCTTTGTTTAGTATGGTCAGGACGTGAGCTGGGTGGGCATTCTATGTYATGTGTTTCTATGTTTAGGTTCATTGTTAATTAGCCTGATATGGTTCTCAATCAGGGGCAGGTGTTTTACGTTTCCTCTGATTGAGAACCATATTAAGGTAGGCTGTTCACACCGTTTGTTTGTGGGTGATTGTTCCTGTGTTAGTGTTTATGCCACACGGGACTGTTTMGTTTGTTCCTGTTCGTGCGTTCTTCGTTGTCTGTAAGTTCTCATGTTCAGGTCTGTTTACGTCGTTTATTGTTTTGTAGTTTGTTAAGAGTTTTTCGTGTTCGTCTTTCTTTAAATAAATCATTATGTCTTCATACCTCGCTGCATATTGGTCCGAACGTTACAGTAGTATATTGGGCAATGGTGACAAAACGGATGGCACTGTGTTAGACTACATCCAATTTGCTGAGTAGAGTGTTGGAGGCTATTTTGTAAATGACATCGCCAAAGTCAAGGATCGGAAAGATTGTCAGTTTTACGAGGGTCTTTTGGGCAGCATGAGTGAAGGAGGCTTTGTTGCAAAATAGGAAGCCGATTCTAGATTTAATTTTGGATTTGAGATGCTTAATGTGAGTCTGGAAGGAGAGTTTACAGTCTAACCAGACACCTAGGTATTTGTAGTTGTCCACATATTCTAAGTCAGAACCATCCAGATTAGTGATGCTAGACGGGTGGGCGGGTGGGTGCGGGCAGCGATCGGTTGAAGAGCATGCATTTAGTTTTACTTGCATTTAAGAGCAGTTGGAGGCCACGGAAGGAGTGTTGTATCGCATTGAAGCTCATCTGGAGGTTTGTTAACACCGTGTCCAAAGAATTGCCAGAAGTATTCAGAATGGTGTTGTCTGCCTAGAGGTGTATCAGAGAATCACCAGCAGCAAGAGCGACATCATTGATGTATACAGAGAAAAGAGTCGGCCCGAGAATTGAACCTTGTGGCACCCCCATAGAGACTGCCAGAGGTCCGGACAACAGGCCCTCCGATTTCTCTATCTGAGAAGTCATTGGTGTACCAGGCGAGGCAGTCATTTGAGAAACCAAGGCTGTTTATGCATTTCCAATGCTTTTGACTTGGGGCTGTGGCTTCGCAGACAACCATAAGGGCACTTGGTTCTACATCCTGATTCTGTATCTATGACATGTAGGGATAAATAAATAGGGATAAATAAACAAATTACCCTCACTTTCTGAAGTTCATCTCCCTTTTTCTTCCTATCTTAATGGCTATATCCTTGATCATCTCTAAGCACAGTGTAGCAGATAGAACACTTAAAGTTTTAAATTCTAAAAAATGAATGACTGGATTGGCTTGGCTTGGTGCACATTGTATCAGCAGCACCATCTTTGTCCGAGAAACTGCAGAAGAAAAGAGAAGACAACCTTGCAGGCTCCCACTCTTTCTTAGGTCGCCTCTAAGGCCCCTGTCATTCTGAATAGATACATTTTTCATTGCCCTTCCGTTTTTTWAAATTATGGAAATGTTTTGATCTAATAAGAAACAGTTACCACTCAAGGAGCATTTTTTGCGTTTTCAAACCCACCTGTTTAACAATCTCGGTTTGTTTTCAGCTTGATGTGGGTTCGGAGTCTTGCTAAGCTAACGCCATGCTTTAGACAATAGTGATCTAACCAGTAATCAAACATGATGAGTTYATGACAGAGGAAAAGCTTCAAGCCTGTTACTAAGCTTCTCAAGAACACACCGACACAGACACACACAAAATGTGACATTCAGCATGTTCTTGTGTTCTTTTCACACACTATCAACTAGCTGTTCTAATCGAAAAACAAAAACCCATCCTCAAATGAACTAATTCCACATCATAATATGAACACATTACTGGGACATCTGTTTCTGTTCACTTCACCAGAAAACCAAGGGTCAAAAAGACAAAAAATAACAACCGTACCAAAACCCCCCACGATATCTTATATCAACAGACACACGATGTGGCTAGCTGCCACCAGCAAGACAGCTTAATGTTATGTGAATTAGCGCTGGGAGTTGACAATTAGTCAAGCATGTTGTGCTGTGACAAATAGGTCCGTTTACTGAGATATTATGAGAGATGCATTCTAATGCGTACACTATTCACTGATGAGGCCAAGGAGAGTAATGGGACGGAAAGTTCCATCCTGGACGAGTGAACGTGCAGTTGGATGGCACAAACAGCACCTTAACACTCCAATCATGTGCTTCAGTCTAGAACAGGGGACTAATGCTCACTTGCAGCCAATCGATTGGCTGAGCACTCTTGGCTAGGTTTAGCTTCTTGTGGCAACAGCAGTACTTTCCTGTTGAATAGTTAGCTAGCTCCCTTGTYACCATGTTTCTGTTCAGGCTTCAGTTGTGAGCTACATCGACAGGAACCCAAAGGCCTGTGTGATGTAGTAATTTATGTGGAAGGGGGGCATCAATGTTTAAAATATTTTTGAGCGTGCTTTAATAAATGGTGGCCAAAACTTTTGCACCTCAAATAGTCACTTATGAAATGTTGTATATATGTTTATGCAGCCCCAGCAAAGGCAAGACATTGTCACAATGTTGCAATTACTGTGGTGGTGGTCGTGATGAGACGGACTCAACAACACCTTTTCAAAGCATAAGCTTAGGTGCCAACGCAAATTACAAAAACGTCATAGCCCACAACCTTGTACAACATCGGCACTATTGGCAAATGTTGAGCAACAACCTTGTAACAAAGCTCCAATGTCCTCCAATGTAACATTGTGACTACCTATTGGCTGCATTCCTAGCAATGTTGTGTTGGCAGAGAAAAAGCATAAAGTATTTGGGAATCATTCTCCCATAGGGAGATATAGACCTATCCAAGTCATTGAGGACTTGGACAGATGCACCACACTGTTTTAAATTAAGAATTTAAGTGAAGAATCTATCCCTCATAACAGTAGCAAAGCTTTTATGTATATATGCCTTTTAAACCATTCCAAATATTTCATGAGGTATCTATATTGAACAACGTTTTAACTGTTGGGAGTCACTCAGCTCAGCGCAACTCAGTGCCTACCCAGGCTTTTACTGTAGTAACAGCCCAGAGGAAAACTATTTTGCTCAGAGTGGTCTTTTCTTAATCTCTGAAGAAATATGGGAGATATCAATTTTGTATGATTTAGTAATCACATATCTGAACTGTTTCTCATAAGGCTCCCKTAGGAGCAAGGAGGAGATGAAAAAGAGAATGAATTCTTGAGACTTTCATGAGACAAATGAGCTTGGATTGATACTTACATTTGAGAAGTATGACAAATATATGAGATCTTATCATTGTATCCTCATGAGACCATTCATGTCTCATGTATTGCTCCAGAAAACCCTTTTTGAGATACAGTATTTACAGGAGCCAGCTATATTAGAGCCAGCTCATATATTAGAGCCAGTTCTAACCACACGGAAAAAGTTACCGGGAGAGGTTAGGTTGCTTGTAATACAAAATTGTATTTCTTGTAAAGTAACAAAATAGTGGCATTGTCTAAAATTGGAGTGACATTGAAAGTGCTGTCATTAACCCCGTTTCGACTGAGAGCCAAAGTGGAAAGCTCCCTGCAACATGCCTAGGGGATCTGTTTAAAAAGGGGTCAGTCAGAACATACCAGCTTATAACTGGTACAAACTATACCACCTTCAGACCTAGTAAAACTCCCTATGAATGCAGCTA
The DNA here is from genome assembly GCF_002910315.2 of Salvelinus sp. IW2-2015. Lineage (NCBI taxonomy): Eukaryota > Metazoa > Chordata > Actinopteri > Salmoniformes > Salmonidae > Salvelinus > Salvelinus sp. IW2-2015. The sequence continues at coordinate 13,189,405 of NC_036846.1, read as the reverse complement.
AAGCCACAGGAATGGTGTACTCTAATAAYTGGGAAGCAAGTACAGGGAGTGAATTTATTAAATAAACGAACATAGAACAAAACAAGAAATACGAGTAGCGTACAGACATATAAACAGAAAGAATAACACCTCGCCAAAGGCAAGCAACAAGGATTTCTTTGCTTTTTTACTGGTGACGTCGGGTCCAAGGCCGGCTGCCGAAGCAACCTGGGATGCCTTAGCTGGCTTGTCAGACTTCCGTGCCTCAGCTGGCTCGATAGGTTCACAAGCATTGGTTGGCTCGTCAGGCTTCCATTGCCAAAGCTACCGGGGATGCCTCAGCTAGCTTCCATGCCTCAGCTGGCTCGACAGGCTCTCAAGCTACCGGAGATGCCACAGCTAGCTTCCATGCCTCAGCTGGCTCGACAGGCTCTCAAGCCTCAGTTTCTCATCAGGCTCCCATGCCTCAGCCGGCTCGTCAGGCTCACATGCCTCAGCCAGCTCGTYAGGCTCCCATGCCTTGGCCGGTTMAAAAAAAACAATTCTAAAAGCTTTAACAAGAGCAAGGTATTGTGTTTCATTTGAAAACAGCATCACATTTTGTAAAAGCAGAATATTTCAGGTCATCCTAACCCCCAACTGGTTCCCACGCCTCAGCTGCCTCAGCAGAAGCGACCGGTCTGCTACTGGTCCTCAGGACCGTCCCTCTGGTCGGTGTCCTGCAGCTGGAGCCGCGCGTCAGGGTGGGGGTACAGTCACGTCTACTCCTGCTCTATTGTTTCTGTTTATTGTTTCTCTTTGTATGTTTCAGATCTGCACGCTACTTGTGTTTCTTGTTTTGTTCCATGTTTGTTTATTTATTAAATTCATTCCCTGTACTTGCTTCCTGATTCTTAGCGTGCACGTTACAAATTACATTATTTATAAGGTTTGTCACAATGCCAAAATATTACCAACAAAACAATGCCAAGCCAAAGAATCAAAACATCATGGCAAAATGTTTTTGTTACTGATATTCACATCTCATATCAATATAACACTGAATTTTACCTTGCGCTATTCACAAATGTTATACGCCTGTGGTAGCTACTGTGATTGTGTGAGTGGTGGTTATTGTGTCTGCTGTGGTTGTGTGAGTGGTGGTTACGGTGTCTGCTGTGGTTGTATGAGTGGTGGTTACGGTGTCTGCTGTGGTTGTGTGAGTGGTGGTTATAGTGTCTGCTGTGGTTGTATGAGTGGTGGTTACGGTGTCTGCTGTGGTTGTGTGAGTGGTGGTTATAGTGTCTGCTGTGGTTGTGTGAGTGGTGGTTACGGTGTCTGCTGTGGTTGTGTGAGTGGTGGTTATAGTGTCTGCTGTGATAGGGGCCTTGAGGAGGTGCATGGAGGTCCGAGTAACGGGGAGCTTTGTATGCCACGACTGAGAAGGAGACAGCAGAGGAGGAGGAGGGCAACATGTCTAGTTGCCTAGTTAAATAAAGGTTAAATAAAATAAAATAAAAATGTCCTGTAGAGGATAGCCACTACTGGTCAATGGCTCAGCGCTCTATCCAACATGTCTGACAGAAACATTGTGACAAAAAGAGGATTTAGATCAAACATTGAATATTGTGATCCTAATGAATAGAAAAACATTATTTATATAATAACAACAATGTGGATAATTGCTCAACTCTAACTGAGCAGTTATGCTAGTCTCTCTAGCCTCCCACAATTTTCAAATGTTTTGGCTGAACAGCGTCTGTATGTAATAGAACATGAGTTTGTCATAGAAGAACTACGTCACTGCCTACGTCACCATCTTATCCACTTTAATAAAATACTAAATAGTAGCTAGCAAGATGGATCAGAGAGGTTATTTTTAATGAGTGCATTTCGCAAGTGGTTTGTTTACATCAACTACATTCACTAAAATCACTGCGAAKATTTTGTCTGCAAACTTTGGTTTCGAATCACAACGTTCTGGCATTATCTGCCTCGTTATTTGTTGGGAGAGTTGTCTGTATGAAGAGGACCCACCTAAAGGACGCACCACGGAACAATTTTCTTTCCCTTTTTGAAGTTGACAAAATAGTCCATCATTGAAACCAGACCCTAGTGACTTGCCTAGTGTCAGGTTTTCAAGACTTCTGTTATGCCATAACCTTATTATTGTTTATTTTTTATTTTTATTAACACCCCAAAAATGTCGCCACAAACAGGGTGCAGGGTGTTAAAATTCTAATTCAAAATAACCTTTATTTCCTGGGAGGGAAATAAATGTGGTGACATGACAGACGGACCTGGCTACAGCGTAGCCTGAGTCCTGTGAGTACGGAGTCCCGGAGCAAGGTTTGTAGGGTGTTCCTCGTCCGCGGGAGGAAGCAGAAGAGCCTAGGGTGTGTCTAGACGCTGTTCACTGAAGCTTGTGTCTACAGACAGAGCACGGGGTGGTGCTCCTGGGGGTGACTGCCAGCATCCCTGCAGTCAAGCCAGCTATCTCAGAAGACAGCCTCTGACTGATATCTGAAGACTGCACAGAAACAATGAGAGGGGAGAAGATTTGATACATTGCACAAAAGCAGGCAATGAGAGTCTGAAGCATGAGGGACCATAAAGGTAAATTGTGAATACATATGAAAATGGAAGTTGGATGGTTGTGATGAGCCTCGGTGAGTGTACCGTGTCGGGTTGTTTGGGAGCTGGGGTTTGAACCTACTCAGTCAGGGCCTCTTGTAGGGGGTGTGTAGGGGTGAGAGGCAACAAAGAGACCAAAGATAAATCAAATCAAATCAAATGTATTTATAAAGCCCTTCTTACATCAGCTGATATCTCAAAGTGCTATACAGAAACCCAGCCTAAAACCCCAAACAGCAAGCAATGCAGGTGTAGAAGCACGGTGGCTAGGAAAAACTCCCTAGAAAGGCCAGAACCTAGGAAGAAACCTAGAGAGGAACCAGGCTATGAGGGGTGGCCAGTCCTCTTCTGGCTGTGCCGGGTGGAGATTATAACAGAACATGGACAAGATGTTCAAATGTTCATAGATGACCAGCAGGGTCAAATAATAATMATCACAGTGGTTGTCGAGAGTGCAACAGGTCTGCACCTCAGGAGTAAATGTCAGTTGGCTTTTCATAGCCGATCACTCAGAGTATCTCTACCGCTCCTGCTGTCTCTAGAGAGTTGAAAACAGCAGGTCTGGGACAGGTAGCACGTACGGTGAACAGATCAGGGTTCCATAGCTGCAGGCAGAACAGTTGAAACTGGAGCAGCAGCACGGCCAGGTGGACTGAGGACAGCAAGGAGTCATCAGGCCAGGTAGTCCCAAGGCATGGTMCTAGGGCTCAGGTCCTCCGATAACCCTGAAGGAGCTGAAAGGTATCTGTCCATAGGACCACTTTAAGCCATACACTCCACAGAGCTGGGCTTTAMGGAAGAGTGGCCAGAAAAAAGCCATTACTTCAAGAAAAAAWTTTGCAAACGCGTTTGATGTTCACCAAAAGGCCTGTGGGAGACTCCCCAAACATACGGAAGAAGGTACTCTGGTCAGATGAGGCTGAAATTGAGCTTTTTGGCCATCAAGGAAAAMGCTATGTCTGGCGCAAACCCAACACCTCTCCCCGAGAACACCATACATGTTTTTCATCGGCAGGGACTGGGAAACTGGTCAGAATTGAAAGAATGATGGATGGCGCTAAATACAGGGAAATCTCTAGGACGGAGGTTTGCCTTCCAGCAGGACAATGACCCTAAGCATACTGCTAAAGCAACACTCAAGTGGATTAAGGGGAAACATTTAAATGTCTTGGAATGGCCTAGTCAAAGCCCAGACCTCAATCCAAATGAGAATCTGTGGTATGACTTAAAGATTGCTCTACACCAGCGGAACCCATCCAACTTGAAGGAGCTGGAGCAGTTTTGCCTTGAAGAATGGACAAAAATCCCAGTGGCTAGATGTGCCAAGCTTATAGACAYACCGCAAGAGACATGCAGCTGTAATTGCTGCAAAAGGTGGCTCTACAAAGTATTGGCTYGGGGGGGTGAATAGTTAGGCACGCTCAAGTTTTCTGTTTTTTTGTCTTATTGTCACGCCCTGACCTTAGAGATCCTTTTTATGTCTCTATTTTGGTGAGTTGGGGTGGGCATTCTATGTTTTGTTCTGTGTGTTGTATTTTTATGTGTTTGGCCTGGTATGGTTCCCAATCAGAGGCAGCTGTCAATCGTTGTCTCTGATTGAGAACCATACTTAGGTATTTTGTTTTGTTGTTCTTTTTATTCAAGTATTCGTATTTATTAAAAGGTATTATGAATACTTACCACGTTGCACCTTGGTCTGCTCCTTCTCCCGGCGATGTTCGTTACAGAACTACTCACTACCAAAGGACCAAGCAGCGTGTAATGGACTCCTGGACATGGGAGGAAATATTGGACGGCAAGGGACCCTGGGCACAGCCAGGAGAGTATCGCCGTCCGAAAGAGGAGCTGGAGGCAGCTAGAGCGGAGCGGCGTCACTACGAGGAATTGGCTCGAGATAACGTGCACGAGAGGCAGCCCCAGAATTATTTTGGGGGGTGCACACGGGTAGATTGGCAGACTCAGGTAGGAGACCTGAGCCAACTCCCCGGGCTTACCGTGGCGAGAGAGTGACTGGGCAGGCACCGTGTTATGCGGGGGAGTGCACGATGTCCCCAGTGCGACGCATAGCCCGGTGCGTTACATCGCAGCTCCTCGAATCGGCCGGGCTAGAGTGGGCATCGAGCCAGGAGGGATGATGCCGGCTCAGCGCATCTGGTCTCCAGTGCGTCTCCTCGCGCCGGTTATACGGCACCAGCCCTACGTACGGAGTCCCCGGTTCGCCAGCACAGCCAGTGCGGCCTGTTCCAACTCTCCGCACTTGCGGCTACAGGGGGTATCTAGCCAGGAAGGTTGTGCAGGCTCGTGGCTCGAGACTCCAGTGCGCCTCCACGGCCAGTGCATCGGTGCCTCGGCCAAGGACAAGGCTCCTGCATGTCTCCCAGCCTGGTGAGTTTGTGCCTGTGCTAAGCCCTAAGCTCCTGCATGTCTCCCCAGCCTGTGAGTCCTGTGCTTCTCCAGAGCCAGGCCTCTGTGTCTCTCACTCCAGTGATGATCCATGGCAAGAAGCTCCAGTGATGATCCATGGCAAGAAGCTCCAGTGGTGATCCATGGCACGAAGCCTCAGTGATGATCTATGGCACGAAGCCTCCAGTGATGATCCATGGCACGAAGCTCCAGTGATGATCCATGGCACGAAGCCCCAGTGGTGATCCATGGCACGAAGCCTCCAGTGATGATCCATGGCACGAAGCCTCCAGTGATGATCCATAGCACGAGGCGTTCAGCGACGCCCATCAGTCCGGAGCCTCCAGCGATGCCTCTAGTCCGGAGCCTCCAGCGTCGCACTCTAGTCGGAGCCTCCAGCGTCGCCTCTAGTCCAGAGCCTCCAGCAACGCCCTCTAGTCCGGAGCTCCAGCGACGCCTCTAGTCCGGAGCCTCCAGCGACGGGTTTCATTTCGGAGCTGCCAGAGTCTCCCTCCTGTCCGGAACTGCCAGAGTCTCCCTCCTGTCCGGAACTGCCAGAGTCTCCTCCTTTGTCGGAGCTGCCAGAGTCTCCCTCCTGTCCGGAGCTGCCAGAGTCTCCCTCCTGTCCGGAGCTGCCAGAGTCTCCCTCCTGTCCGGAGCTGCCAGATTCACCCTCATGTCTGGGGCCCGCTGCTAGGGTCCCCAGTCCGGGGTCGGTGGCGAGGGTCCCCGCTCTAGAGGCGCCACTTAAGTGGGCCAAGCCAGAGGTGGAGCGGGGTCTACGTCCCGCACCAGAGCCGCCACCGCGGTGAAATGCCCTGTACTGTCACGCCCTGACCTTAGAGATCCTTTTTATGTCTCTATTTTGGTTGGTCAGGGCGTGAGTTGGGGTGGGCATTCTATGTTTTGTTCTGTGTGTTGTATTTCTATGTGTTTGGCCTGGTATGGTTCCCAATCAGAGGCAGCTGTCAATCGTTGTCTCTGATTGAGAACCATACTTAGGTAGCCTGTTCCCACCTGTGTTGGTGGGTAGTTGTTTTCTGTTTTGTGTATTGCACCTTGCAGGACTGTTCGTTTGTCGTTTTGTTGTTCTTTTTGTTCAAGTATTCATATTTATTAAAAGGTATTACCCGACGACGTTCGTTACACTTATTTCTTGTTTCACAAGAAAWAATATTTTGCATCTTCAAAGTGGTAGGCATGTTGTGTAAATCAAATGATACAAACCCCCCAAAAACCTATTTTAATTCCAGGTTCTTAGGCAACAAAATATGAAAAATGCCAAGGGGGTGAATACTTTCACAAGACACTGTATACACWCCATTGGCAGGACAGAACAGCATTCTCTGGTAAGACACGGGACGGGTGCCTATTAATTTTGGTGAACAAACGCTGGTGCACGATATCTAAGGAAGTCTAACGGTTTTGCTCACCTGAGGTAGAGTATCTCATGATAAGCTGTACACCACACTATTTATCAAAAGAGTTTTCATCTGCATTTTTCGTAGCTGTCTACATACCACCACAGACCAATGCTGGCAGTAAAACTGCACTCAATGAGCTGTATACCGCCATAAGCAAACAGGAAAACGCTCATCCAGAGGCTGCGCTCCTAGTTGCCAGGGACTTTAATGCAGGGAAACTTAAATCAGTTTTACCTAATTTCTATCAGCATGTTAAATGTGCAACCAGAGGAAAAAAATTCTAGACCACCTTTACTCCACACACAGAGACGGGTACAAAGCTCTCCCTCACCCTCCATTAGGCAAATCTGACCATATTTCTATCCTCCTGATTCCTGCTTACAAGACAAAATGTAAGCAGGARGCACTAGTGACTCGGTCTATAAAAAAGTGGTCAGATGAAGCAGATGCTAAACTACAGGACTGCTTTGCTAGCACAGACTGGAATATGATCTGGGATTCTTCCGATGGCATTGAGGAGTACACCACATCAGTCACTGGCTTCATCAATAAGTGMATCGAGGATGTCGTCCCCACAGTGACTGTAAGTACATACCTCAACCAGAAGCCATGGATTACAGGTAACATTCGCACTGAGCTAAAGGATAGAGCTGCCGCTTTCAAGGAGAGGGACTCTAACCTGGAAGCTTATAAGAAATCCCTCTATGCCATGCGACGAACCATCAAACAGGCAAAGCGTCAATACAGGACTAAGATCGAATCGTCCTACACCGGCTCCGACACTCGTCGGATGTGGCAGGGCTTGCAAACTATTACAGACTACAAAGGGAAGCACAGTTGAGAGCTGCCCAGGGGCACGAGCCTACCAGACGAGCTAAATAACCTCTATGCTCGCTTCGAGTCAAGTAACACTGAAACATGCATGAGAGTATCAGCTGTTCCGTACGACTGTGTGATCACAGTCACTGACATTTTCAACCTCTCCCTATCTGAGTCTGTAATACCAACATGTTTCAAGTAGACCACCATAGTCCCTGTGCCCAAGAACACTAAGGTAACCTGCCTAAATGACTACCGACCCGTAGCACTCACTTCTGTAGCCATGAAATACTTTGAAAGGCTGGTCATGGCTCACATCAACACCAGAAACCCTAGACCCACTCCAATTTGCATTCCGCACCAACCGATCTACAGATGATGCAATCTCTATTGCACTCCACACTGCACTCTCACACCTGGACAAAAGGAGCACCTATGTGAGAATGCTATTCATTGACTACAGCTCAGCGTTCAACACCATAGTGCCCTCAAAGCTCATCACTTAGCTAAGGACCCTGGGACTAAACACCTCCCTCTGCAACTGGATCCTGGACAACACATTTGCCACGCTGATCCTCAACACGCTGATCCTCAACACAGCCTATAGAGAGGAGGTCAGAGACCTGACCGTGTGGTGCAAGGACAACAACCTCTCCCTCAACGTGATCAAGACAAAGGAGATGATTGTGGACTACAGGAAAAGGAGGACCGAGTACGCCTCCATTCGCATTGACGGGGCTGTAGTGGAGCAGGTTGAGAGCTTCAAGTTACTTGGCGTCCACATCACCAACAAACTATCATGGTCCAAGCACACCAAGACAGTCRTGAAGAGGGCACGACAAAACCTAAACCTAAAATATTTGGCCTGGGTCCTCAGATCCTCAAAAGGTTATTCAGCTGCACCATCGAGAGCATCCTGACTGGTTACATCTCTGCCTGGTATGGCAACTGCTCGGCCTCCGACCGCAAGGCACTACAGAGGGTAGTGCGTACAGCCCAGTACATCACCGGGGCCAAGCTTGTCAAAGACTCCAGCCGCCCTAGTCATAGCCTGTTCTCTCTACTACCGCATGTCAAGAGGTATCGGAGTGCCAAGTCTAGATCCAAGAGGTTCCTAAATAGATACTACCCCCTAGCCGTAAGACTCCTGAACAGGTAATCAAATGTCTACCCAGACTATTTGCATTGCCCCCCCTCTGGAACGCTGCTGCTACTCTCTGTTATTATCTATGCATAGTCACTTTAATAACTCTACCAACATTTACATATTACCTCAATTACCACGACACCGTTGCCCCGGCACATTGACATTGACTCTGTTCCGGTACCCCCTGTATATAGCCCCACAATTGTTGTTTACTGCTGCTCTTTAATTATTTGCTATTCTTATCTCTTACTATAATTTTTGGGGATTTTCTTAATACTGCATTGTTGGTTAAGAGCTTTTAATTAAGCATTTCACTGTAAGGTCTACACCTGTACAATTTGATTTGATTTGATTACACAAGGTTGTCATATCTTTCAAAAATACCAGTACAACGATTTTGAGTACAATCATTTTTTTATGTCTGTCACGCCCTGGCCATAGAGAGGCTTTTATTCTCTATTTTGGTTAGGCCAGGGTGTGACTAGGGTGGGCATTCTAGTTTCTTTATTTCTATGTTTTCTGTTTCAATGTTTTGGCCGGGTATGGTTCTCAATCAGGGACAGCTGTCTATCGTTGTCTCTGATTGGGAATCATACTTAGGCAGCCTATTTTCCTTTGGTGTTTGTGGGTAGTTGACTTTGTTAGTGGCGCTATAGCCCTAGTAAGCTTCACGGTCGTTTCTTTGTTTCTTGTTTTGTTGGCAACATTCTAAATAAAATAAAACGTACGCTCACCACGCTGCACCTTGCTCCGGTCATTTCCACCTAGACGACGGTCGTGACAATGTCTCCATAAAACACCTCTATGCTTCAATATTAATAATGTGTAAAAAAGGCTGTCTGCTCCTCCTCTCTACCTACTTTTCCCTCACAATCACCTGAGTTTCCCTTAGTCCCGTTAGTTTGGCTGCTCATGTACAGTATTGTACACGTTTATCTAAGGAACTAGCCTATACATATTGGCACTGGCAGTTGTTAAAGGGATACTTCAGGWTTTTSCCCAGAGTTAGATGAATTCGTGGACACTATTTTTATTTCTTTGCATACAGTCTGAAGGAAGTTGCTATCTAGAGTTAGCGCAATTGTTAACTATCGTTAGAAAAATGCATGTAASTCTATGGTAACTATTAGCAGGCAGACAAATATGAGCTTGTATGTGTTGTTCCTCCTGAGCAAAAAAAAAAAAAATGTAATCTCATTTTGGTGTTAAAGAGAGACAGTTTGTGTCTAGGAGAAACAAAGGGGAAAAAGAGATCTCTTCTTGTGTTTTGCTTTCCTATGGGAATGTGAGACCACTGGCACTGCCTGTAGCATACAGTTTTGTGTAATCTAACCAATTATCTCTTGATCATAGAGCATTTAAACATAGAAATTCACTATAATTGTCCAATTATTTCCATTTAGTCCATAAACACAAACAACAGTTGTATAATACTACAGGTAAACCCATGCTCAACAGGAATTCATTCATATGTATCTAAAACAGTATCTACAGTGGGCTAGGCTATTTTTCCATCTTCCCCAACACTCTCTTCCATATTGTAAAACTCCATATTGTACAAACATACACTTGTTTTGTTATATTCATTTTCAGGTCCATGGTAGACAACACAATGGATTGCACTTTGCAATAGTTTCACTGAGGAAACCGTCCAGTGTCAAGAGAGATGCTAAATCAGATCAAACCTTGAACAACGCTCTTCAACTGAATTGCCTCTGTTAAATACCTGGCGGTTAAAAGAGATTTGTGAGATGGAAGCTATCTACTGTACTTAGTTTACCCTTATAGTCATATGCTCTGCAATACAGCGGCACACGAACACATTTGACAATCTTCTTATCATTTCTGAGCAGGCGGTCCTTTCTTGGGTGTTAATGTTAAAGTCTTTCTCAATAGAAAAATGCCACAAATGGTTAATAGTGACACTGGCGAGACCTCATCAGGCTTCTCTCTGCCTAAGACACTCCTGACAAGCAGGTTTTCATTTTGTCAGTGTGGAGGAATGAATTCCAATTGTTAGGGATTGAGAGATAGCAGGTTAAATGACACGGGCCTGCCACCATGAATATATTACTATTTGTTTTCCATGACAACAGGTAGGCTACTAAAAATACATAGTTTCTCTTGCTATCGTTAATGCTAATGCTTTTCCTCGAGTGCAGACGCTTTTCTGATTTCTATATGTYGCTTCTCCATGGACTGTGGTAACACAATATGTTACTGGTGTAACTTTCAAGGAACTAATCCAAGTGGGGTGACGGGTAGCGAGCGAGTTGTGTTGTGCGTCATGTCATGTAGACTTTTTGCATTGTTTAGTGTGCTGTTTATTCAGACTTGCATCCTTTTGTTCTTGCACGTGGGTCTTCTGGGGCATCTTAACTCACGGTGGTGAGCTGAGCTGAGATGAGAGCTTCCAAACGGTTGTTTACTACACTCCCCAAGGACTCAGAGCCGCTGTTATGTAAAACCTCAGATGGGCCGGGACTTGCATCCAGGGTTTTTGAAAAAAATTAAGATGGCAATTGGAAAAAAAGACGCATTGTATATCTGAAGGCTAGTGCTGTAAATAGCATACTTTGGGGGCATGCTTATGAATGTGAATGAGAGTGGTTCAGTTAGATTCAGCTTTGTGATGTGTTTGAAGGCTTCAGATTCAGAAATGCATTACAAAGAGAGTGCGTTGGCACAAGCCTAAGAGGTAAATGTTTCTGGTAGACACAAGGCACTTGATATTTATGTATCATATTGATTTCTCAGAGCATGATGCGAGGAGTTGTGCACAGGCACAGTATTGAGATTTCCATCCTAAATGCTATTGTCTTTGAACCCCTGCAATGTCATTCTGGTCATGTCTGCTGAGTCCAGAATTAAACATGATCTGCATCTCATTATGAATGCATAGCAGGACGTTGCCCTTCAAGTGATGTACACTGGGGTCAACATATGTTGGGACCTTCAGATTAAGCACAGGGCTGAATAAATCTAGTACCAACTGTATCCCAGTGAGAATGACTTCCTTTTCCCTTGTTCAGCATCTTGTTTACTTGACATCTTGCTGTTTCATTCAAATCAAGGCAATTCCCCATACTGAAATTGCTCTGTGAGCTGTGAMGTTTGTATATAAACTATCCTTTCAACTATGCAAATGTATCTGTCTATCTGTTTTTCTGACAATCATCCTCATTGCTATACAATACAGTTATGAATAATTAATGAACATTTTCAAAGTGAAAGTTCCAAATATTTTATATACAGTACCAGTCAAATGTTTGGACACACCTTCTCATTCAAGGGTTTTTCTTTATTTTGACTATTTTCTACATTGTAGAATAATAGTRAAGACATCAGAACTATGAAATAATACATATGGAATCATGTTGTAACCAAAAAAGGCAAAGGGTGGCTATTTGAAGAATCTCAAATATAAAATGCTTACTACATGATTCCATATATACCTGTTTAAATAAAGGTGAAATAAAAAATAAATAAAAACGTGTTATTTCATAGTTTTGATATCTTCACTATTATTCTACAATGTAGAACATAGTAAAATAAAGAATAGTGTTCTAAAACTTTTGACCGGTAGTGTGTGTGTGTGTATATACTATATATATATATATATATTTTTTTTTCATTTGGTAGAGCCAACTACAATTAGAAATGCGGTAACTCTAACCATCGCCCCAAATCGTATACTCCCTCCCTCTGCCCCCCTCTGCATGCCTTTCTTTTTGAAACGTCGAGTCATCAATAAACTAATCATTGCATGGAATTAGTCATTTGTCTTTGATGTCACTGGATCACCCAGAGATTGGGCGTGCATACCAATTAACAACTCCCTCTGCCCTTCTCTGACCCTGTCCGTGGCGTTTGGGCACCTCGCTGTGCAACACAAAACCCATTGAATAATCATTATGCCACCGCACCAAGGGAGATTAATAAACCCCAGCAAACCAAAGCCATTGATTGGCTCAAATGTACACACTTGTATTGTTTAATCCTCCCTGACAGATAGGGGCTAATACACCCACGGGGAGTCGCTACCACTGTGACGAAGCCTCTTTACCAGTCAAGTCGTTTGTTTGTTTGTTACTGTATTCAGGTTCCCTGCCAACGGTTTGCCTCGCTGACCAATGACAGTAGATGGTTTTTATTTCCCTCTATAGTGGGTTAGAACACCATGTGCACCTCGTGCTGCAGATGAATTGGCCATTGTAAAGAAGACATCTGAGGCCCTGAGGCATCGTACCATCGTGATGCACCACTCAATATTTAGTGGTCAATAGGAAAGCTGTGGAGAGCTCAGATGATTACAGAGAACAGTAATGCATCTCCTTGTTTATACTTTGGTCCTAATGTATATTTAAGCAATAAGGCCCGAGGGGGTGTGGTATATGGCCAATATACCATGGCTAAAGGCTGTTCTTATGCACGATGCAACACGGAATGCCTAGATACAGCCCTTAACTGTGGTATATTGGCCATTTACCAAAAACCCCAGAGGTGCCTTATTGCTATTATAAACTGGTTACCAACGTAATTAGAACAGTAAAAATACATGTTTGTCATACCCATTGTATGCAGCTGATATACYACGGCTTCCAGCCAATCAGCATTCAGGTCTCGAACCACCGAGTTTATAATTCATATTATATAGCTCACTGCAGCTGTGGATTGATTGTCAGATAAATGGTAGAATTTCTAAATAGTGGTGGGGTTTGTATATAGTACGACAGCGCTCAAACTAGAGTCAAAGTTGCAAATTTTTCTTGTTACTTTATGCTCAATGTTTTTACCCTATTCAGACGTGGTGGAATGGTGCCCTGATGATCATGGCAATATACAACCCCAAAACAACATCATTAGAGCTCCAGCAGATAAATGATGCTTACTGGGTGAATGTTCCCAGTTCAGTATATTGTTTCAGTGAACATCATTATTCTCAGTGGGATTGTTTTTCCAGCATTGGTGGCCATGTTCTTTTTCCTCTTGAGGGCGATTCCAAAGGGCAATGGAACTGGTAGATAGGAGATCCAAGAGAGAGCAACCTGCCATTACAGAGCCAATACATTTGATACGGTTCAGAGGTTATCGTAGTGACTGCTCCTTGCCTTGTCAAGAATACTTCCTGCTCATGAAGGTTGGCATGTTGACCACACGATACTCACTCTGCCTGGAAAGTAGTACAAAATAATATAAAACACAAATATTTGCCTCAAGGAATATAGTAAATACTTGTATTAAACCTGATAGTTACTACAAGTGAACTCCAAAAGCTTTTAAAACTCTGATTATCGTCCTCATACTCTTCTAGTTTCTGATTTGAAGGTTTCTAAGCTCTCGTAAAACCTAGAGCTACTTTAGGCCTTTTAAAGTCTAACGGTCATACTATTACTCGTTTATTGTTCTTTTTTATGATATGAACATGTCTTTACTTTGGCTTTCCTTGCAGGGTTTTTAGGCCATAACAATGGCTTCCAGAGTMCTTGTGAGCACAAGTACTGTGGCCTGGGGCGTCACTGTGTGGTCAACCATGAGAGCAGTCAAGGGGAGTGCATCTGTCTGGACCGCTGTAAACCACACTACAAGGCAGTGTGTGGCTCGGACGGGAAGCTGTACCAGAACCACTGTGAGCTCCACCGGGCCTCCTGTCTGGGTGCACAGAGGATAACCATCATGCACAGCGAGGAATGCTTCTACAAAGGTAAGAATTACAACTCATAGCTTCATAAAATTGCTGTCATGGAACTTTATGCAGGAGCAAAGTACAGATGTAGGATCTTAATTTGACCTATATTGTCACAGCAAAATAATCCTACAACAACAAGATTTTAAGGTTTGTTAGCTGGCCGAAAGTAGGATACATAAAAAGTGCATTACGGTTAATATTACCGTATGTTAGTGTGGGTTTTCAGTGAATTCATGTAAACATTCTCAGCAACAAAAGAGTGATCAAAATAAGATGCTACACTTGTAGTCGCAGGATATGAGTTTTATCTTCTTTATGCTCTAGATTAGAGCTTTGGAGAAGCCACCAGAGATCCTGCCTCATTGCAGTTCTCATAAATGCCTGTCTTGCACAGAATGTTTGTTTATTGTTAGAAGTAAGGATTTTGTACAGTCACGGAGCCATCTCTCACATTATGAACCTGATACAACATAATGTAGCTACTTCTTGTATCTCTATTAGTTTCTCAGTTGATGCAAAGCATTGCTTGTTTATATAATGTGCAGGTGGTAATACTGTACACACCAATGCTCAGATTTCCCTAGAGACTTTAAGATGCTCTGGAACATTGATTGTGCAAAGACACCATGTATTTTCCGTACATGGTAAGGAGTTGGCTTATTGCTTTTAGAGCTCTCTAGGTGGCGTAGACAATGGTGTAGGTCCCAATAATATCACCTYTTTCCTGAAGTGTGCACTTGTTCACTACTTCCCACAAATATGAAAACATTTTCACCACAGGAAGTTGGTGGCACCTTTATTGGGGAAGGGCTCATGGTAATGGCTGGAGAAGATTGAGTGGAATGGTATCAAATACATCAAACACATGGTTTCCATGTGTATGATGCCATTCCATTTGCTCCATTCCAGCCATTATTATGAGCCGTGCTCCCCTCAGCAGCCTCCACTGGTTTCCACCATATTTCTTATACCAGGCATTTCCTTTAGAATCAGTGAAGGGAAGTAAACAAGGTCACACTTTGGAAAGAAAGAGAGATCAATGGGACACACCAGGGGCATGATAGAAAGGTCAAAGCTATGTCATATAATAATATTCATGAGAGAAACATTAGATTGCCTTTAATTTTGCAGGATACACAATTACATGGTTTCTGTGCAAGTGAACTGCTGCAAGCCAATTGTCACACTATAATAATCTTCTGTAACAGTATTGCTTCCGTCCCTACACTCACCCCCTTTTTCCCAAATGGTATTTCTGACATGCTTCGTAGACAACAGGTATAGACTAACAGTGAAATGCTTAGTTACGTGTCCTTTTCCAACAATGCAGAGAGAAAGATRAGATATAAATAAATGGTAACTTGTCACCTGGTGTCATAACACGGTCATAACCATGTCATAATATGTCATAACAGCTGACATAACTTGTCATAACACTGTCATGACCCATATATTTACACCTGTTGTGGCATAAATTGTGTTATTTTATGGCTGGTTATAACAACTACATTAAAGTGTCAAAACCCACAATTATAAAAAATTCAAACAATTCCTGCCAAGAAGTTTGCTTTTGTTTGAAATGTTGTTTCTTTGTTGTTGTTGTAGTCAATTCTTTACAGTCAAGTTTTTTTTCATCACATTTTAAATAACTTGTAGAAAATACACTTTATGATCCTGTCATGAAGCATTATGTCCATCCTGTATCACTTTACTTGGAGTAAGAAAATACACTTTATGATCCTGTCATGAAGCATTATGTCCATCCTGTATCACTTTACTTGGAGTAAGAAAATACACTTTATGACACTGTCTGGAAGCATAATGACCATCATAATCATATAAGTCAGATAGGCCTATCACGTACATGCTCTTACATCAGTCATCAGTCATCAGTCAAAAAGAGGGTGCYTTGCCCTGCTCCTGAAATCTGTCCCTGCATTAATTCCAGTCATCAGCAACAGAGCATTAGGGTAGGTGCATGTCTGACATCAATGTGTGCGCAATTRCAATGMTAATTCAATATGGTCAAGAAAAAAAAGATATGTATAACATAAAAATATTGTTGACAAGTAGGCTATGGTGTAATTGAATGTTTTGCCTCGTGTGGTAGGTTTTGTGAGTTTTGACACTCTTGTGTAGGTGTCATAACCTGAAAAATATGGGTTGTTTATGAATTCGAAGGACCAATAAAAAGGGATAGRAAAAACTTTTTTAGGCC
Organism: Salvelinus sp. IW2-2015; assembly: GCF_002910315.2. NCBI lineage: Eukaryota > Metazoa > Chordata > Actinopteri > Salmoniformes > Salmonidae > Salvelinus > Salvelinus sp. IW2-2015. The sequence goes on along the minus strand of NC_036846.1, from coordinate 13,173,113 downwards.
ATTAGTAACCACCACAGGGTGGTTCAGAACACAAGGAAGCAGTAGTTCCAGTTCAAGGATTTAATGAAGATCCACACACACACACATACAACACCACTCTCTCTGATAATAATTGTTATTATTTAGCTGCATGCACAATAACATCAGAAAAGCCATTTATTCTAAGGAGGTAAAATAAGCAGGAGCGAAAAACAGGTTGATCATCAGAATAGAAACTACAAACTGCCTGAGGCCTTGCCTGGTAGGCTATTACCCTAAGGCTGCCTGTTCCTATAGGAAAACCAAAGAAAGTTGGGGTCTTGGAAAGGAGATGAGCTGGCCGTTTTTACAGCCGCCCCCAAATGTGTTGTACATATTTTCTTCAACAGACAAGCCAGCTAAGGGTCAATAGCTTCTTGAGGAAGGGCGGGCAGCTTGATGAGTCGAGCAACAGACCTGACGTAGGTTTTGTCCTTGACTTGGATCTCTGCTGTCCTCACTTTCCCATCTGCTCCAGGGATAACTGACTTGACAGTTCCAGTTCGGAGATGGTCTACGCACCAAGGGCGGTTTGCAGGGCAATCTTGATGGATCTGACCTCTCTCTCCCAGCATCCTCCAAAGTGTTGTGCACTTAGTGGGTTGAAGGCGAAGTGAATCTTCTGACTGGCTAACTGTTCCTGGAGCTGTGGGTGGAGAGTCATGAAGGCCTCCTGAAGCTCTTGCTTCCCTCCCTTGAAATTTGTTCCTAGATTGGACAGGTTCTCAAAGGGCTTTCCTCTTCGAGCGATAAAGTGTCTCAACCTCATTAGRAACAAACTGGAATCCATATTCGTCTGTAGATCCACATGTACAGCCCGGGTGGTCATGCACTTAAAGATGATTCCCCATCTCTTTTCATTTCTTYGGCCAATCTTGATGATATACGGTCCAAAGCAATCCACGCCTGTAGAATAAAATGTGGGCTTGTGGAGCCGTAGTCGGGCTGGAGGCAAATCAGCCATCCTAGGCACATCTGGCTGGCCTCACCACTTCCTGCATTCGGTGCAGCCAAGCTGAAAACGGCGAATGGCTGCTCTCCCTCTCAGAATCCAGAACCTTCAATGTAGCTCGGCAAACACCTTCTCTGGGCCCAGGTGCCTCAGCTGCTCATCATATTCCCTGATCAGCAACCTGGTGAGCGGATGACCTGGATCCAGAACCACTTGGTTAAGAACGYCAGGGCCCAGCTGGTCACACCTTTGAAGGCAACCTCCAACACAAATCAGTCCGGTGTTGTTGTCATACTCTGGGGCCAGCATCACCAGACGGCTGCTCGGAGGGATTGGCTTGCCTGCCTCTAGTAGGGAGCGGTCTTCTGGGAAGCTCTCAGACTGAGCATGTCTGAATACTTTGAGTTCTGCTTGTTTGAAATTGTCGGCTGAAGGGCTGTTGGCACTACTGGCCGMCCCATGTAGCAAMAGCACGGTAGCTTTCACCAGCTCCTGGAAAATGTTGAACTGGGCAACACCAGGGAGARACGACTTGGTGTCCGCTGACAGGAGTCCACAGAAGGTAGGCTTCCGCAGCTCCTCTGCTTCGTCAAGAGGTACTTGGCCTGGTYTTCTCTGCCAGGATGACTGGGCCTGCCACAGGAATGGTGGACCTTGACTCCAACGGTTATGTTCTGAAAGCTGAGACAGCATCTTGCTGCGTGTGATATCGTCAGCCGGGTTCCTCTCTGTTTCTCACGTTACACCAGGCCTGGGGATCCATGAGCTCCTGTATGTYTGCGACTCTTGTGCCTATAAATACTTTGTACCTGCAGGAGTCCGACTGGAGCCAGGTTAAGACTGTTGTAGAATCMGACCAGTAGGTGACCTCATGGATTTCCAGGGTGAGTTCTTTTCTGATGACCACGGCCAGCTGGGCACCAGTGAGTGCAGCGCAGAGCTCGAGTCTTGGCATCGACTGTTGTCGTTTCGGGGCCACTCTTGATCTTGCTGCAAGGAATGCCACTTGGATCTGTCYATTGGTGTTTTCAGTACGTAGGTACGCGACGGCACCATACGTACGTTCTGAGGGATCACTGAAGATGTGAACACTTCTTGTGCTGGTTGGGAGATCCATGTCGGGGCTGACATAACACCTTGGTAGTGTAACCTGAGACAGATGTGGAAGTTCATTCTCCCAAATAAGCCACACTTGGAGGAGATATTCAGGTAGGTTTGGGTCATCCCACCCTCTTTTCTTATTCCAGAGCCTCTGGACCACAACCTTGGCCCGTGTGGTGTATAGGATGATGAAGCCTAGTGGATCGTATTGGCTGGCAAGAATACGATATATGTTGCGCATGGTGGGTTCAACTTTCTCCATGTGACCTTGATTGTAGCCAAGCGTGTCAGACAGACATTGCCATCGTAATCCAAGGGTGTACTCTTGRAGTTCCACGCCATCCTGGGTGAACCACAGCTCACTGTTCTCCGACCTGGACTCTTGAGGTAGGTGTTCGATGACTGCTGGAAGGTTGCTGGCCCACTRGCGTAGATYGAATCCTCCCTCAGCAAGAAGGTGCTTCAGCTTGTCCACCAGTTTCTTGGCTTCATCCGCAGGGAGGCTTTSTAGACAGTTGTCTACATAGAAACAGCGTTCTACAGAAAAGCGCACTTCTYCTTCGGGCTCACTGTGGTYGAACACATGCTTCTGAAGGGCAAATGTGGTGCAGCAGGGGCTACATGTCATCCCAAAGGGAAGAACCTACCACTCATAGACATCAGCGTGATCATCACGATTTAGGTCTCGCCACAGAAACCGGAGAAGAGGCTGGTCTTCGGTTAGCAGGCGGACTTGATGGAACATCCCCTTTATGTCACTGCTGATGGCCACAGAGTGTTCCCGGAAACGGAGAAGGACTCCAAGCAGAGTAGCTCCCAAGGTCGGTCCGGGAAAGAGTTGTTYGTTCAAGCTCTTGCTCCTTTAGTTGAAGGAACAGTTGAAGACGACTCTGTTTTTCCCATTGTGATTGACCATATGATGGGGAATGTACAAACCTTGGTACTCTTCGACTGCTACTGCGGATACSTTCTTAACTTGTGAACCTCTGCATTGTACACTGCTGCTTTCTCTGGATCCTTGGGCAGACACTTCTTTGTCTCTCGCAGATGTGCCAGTACTGCCTCCTTCGGAGCTTCCAAGGGAGGAAGGTTCTTCTTCTACAAAAGGGGAGTGGSGTACCTTTGAACCCCGTCCACTTCGACCCTGACTGTCTTCTCCTCTAGAAGATGCATGGCTTCTACATCTTGTCTGGACCGTGTGACGAGCTTCTCATTCCGGTACGGTATTGTATCCAACTGCCAGAGCTTMTCTACATGGCAGAAGAGCACTGCAGATGGAGAGACAAGGGATGTATGAAGACACTGTTGTGGAGAAAGACTTTTGCTGCAGGAACTTTGAAGGACCTTGAAGGGTCCATCCGAGCTGAGTCTTGATGGCAGCAGGTCCACCAGGGGGACCCAAACGCACTGGCTCTGTCGGGTGAGCAGTAACGGCTGCGCCATTAGATGGGTATAGTCTGATTTGATGAGCAGTAACGGCTGCGTCTGATCCAGCAGTTGAAGGGGTAGGCCTTTTAGGTGCCAATATCTTTTCTGAAGGGCTTCGACCGAGTAGGTATGCGGTGCAAGGCCCAACTCTTCAACTGTGAAGGCTCTGTGGATGTCAAAGGACCTGTTTAGTTCAGTAACAAAGGCCACMGAAAATGACACAGAATCTCCATGGACGACTCGGATATCTTGACGCACCGTACAAAGTCCTCAGGATATYCTTGGAGTCCTAGCTGCTCTGCTGCTTCGTGTAGAAGTATAGTGCRCTCCAACCCATCATCCAACAGGGCGTACATGTCAAGTGACTTGTTGCCGCTCCGCAAGATGACTCAACTCATCTTCAGCAGCACCTTGCTGCTGTCGGAAGGTTGATCAACATAGAGGGTCTCTGCAGTGGAGCTCACCAGGCAAATGCTCTCTGTTGACGCCTTTGTGCTGGCGGTCTTCATAGCGTTTGTGCTAGCATTCTTTGTATTCTTTCAAGATGCTTCTTCTCGCACTTCTTGCACTTAGCCTTGAGAGTACACTGAGCTGCTTCGTGTTCACGTCCACACTTCTAACATCTTTCATTTGTTTTGATCCAGGATTCTTTCTAATCATTGGAAAGGAGCTGAAAGTTGGTGCATTGATTCATGTAATTCTGCGTGGTGTTGTAGAACAGACAATGCTTCTTTGGCTCCTCSTGTGACCTTTCCTCCGGAGACTGGTTCTGTGCAGAGACTTCGACTTCGTCCTTTCTCTGCTCACCTCTGTGGAGGATGGTGGTGGTCTTGGGGAAGGATTTGTCTTTACACTGATCTCGCGTGAGCTAGGGTGGTCTGTGCTTTGGTCGCTACTGAACTGCGTGCCGTCTACTTGCACTCTCACCTCGTACTCGAGCCACTCGAGCCAGGTGAAGGAGGGTTGGAATGGGTGTCTAGATGGGGTTCACACATCTCTTGAAGCTGGCTCTTAGGTYGTGTGGTAACTTAGCTAAGAGGCAGGAGACATGTGAGCCACACCTCAGTTCTGTCTGTCCATTACTCCCTAGCTGATCGAACATGCCAACCAAGGCACGCACCCTCAGAGCGAATCTTGGTGTCACCACTCTTGATGTTGGTGCCATCCATTAAACCTGCGATGCGTTGGAGGGCAAGTTGGTGGGGCTGGCCATACAGCTCTGTCAGGGACTCCATGGTGGCACTGTATGGTACCTGCTGTTGCTGTAGGAGTCGACAATTAGCAAAGCCTCTTCCAACTTCAGGTGGTACACCAATATCTGAAACTTGAAGTACCCTGTTGCATCTACAGGCAGTACATTGTTGAGGGCCACCTTCAGCCTTGAAAACTCTTGTGGGTCTTGAAGTTGGGGATGGTAGGAGTTGGTCCATGGTAGACGCKCTCCCGGCTGGGTGGAGAAGGTGTGCGGTAGCGGACAGGTGAGTGCAGATGATGATCAGGTGAGTAGGCCCGGCGGCGACGGTCAGGCGAGTAGTCGCAGTGGCGATGGTCAGGTGAGGGGTGATGACAACGGTCAGGTGAGTAGTCGCGGCAGCTGCGGTCAGGTGAGCACTTGCGTCGGCTTCGGTCAGGTGAGTAGTCGCAGCGGCGACAGTCAGGTGCGGGCTGACGACGGCAATCAGGTGTAGGCTGACCGCAGCGGTCAAGTGAGTAGTCACAGTGGTCAGGTGAGTAGTCACGTCGGCGACAGTCAGATGTAGGCTGACCGCAGCGGTTAGGTGAGTGCTGACGTTGGTGATCCTGTGACTGAGTGACTGAGTTTGACTGAGTTTATGATGACGGTGAGGATGACTGGTCTGAGAAGGAGAGCCCTCTGATCCCAAGGTTTTCAATGRGCTGCTCTATCTTATCACACTGCCTTTGTGACTGCAGTTTATCATCTCTGGTTGTCACCAGCTGTGCACGCTCACGCTGACTTTGATGATGACTGCAGTCATCTCTAGTCGAGKTGCGCCTGCTCTGGGGGGCCGGTGAGTTGGCCATTGATGAAGGTGAGGCTCCATCCTCACTAGGTAGTGACTTGAACTGTTGGAGACCCATTGAAGCTGATGAATTCAGCTCTTCYGATAGCTCCAGTATCTCCTGTGTCAACTTCTCAGTTTCTTCTCCAATCAGCTTCAGGCACGTTACAACTGTTCTGGAAGAAGAATGGGCTTCTCTTTCATCTTGTACAGGAGGGTAGCTGCTGCTGGTCTTGTTATGAGAGTAATTAATTCCACTCACAGTGCCCTCTGCTTGTGGTCCCTCGTTGGAGTGGTGTGTTGTGTGTGGAGTCTGCCTTTACTCGTAGCTTACCTCATAATCAACCAGACGATGTGGGGGGGCAAGTCTGACGGCGGGGACTATATACAGAGAGTACCAGTACTKAGTCGATGTGCAGGGGTACGAGGTAATTGAGGTAGATACAATATGTACATATACAGTGCCTTCGGAATGTATTCACAMCCCTTGACTTTTTACACATTTTGTTATGTTGCAGCCTTATTCTAAAATGTATTAAATAAATAAAAATCCTCAGCAATCTACAAACAATACCCAATAATGACAAAACAAAAACAGCAACAAAAAAAAAGGAATAAAAAAAAGACTTATTTACATAAGTATTCAGACCCTTTGCTATGAGACTCGAAATTAACCTCAGGTGCATCCTGTTTCCATTGATCGTCCTTGAGATGTTTCTACAACTTGATTGGAGTCTACCTGTGGTCAATTCAATTGATTGGACTAAAGTGCATTCGGAAAGTATTCAGACCCTTAACTTTTTCCACATTTTGTTACTTTACAGACTTATTATAAAGTTTATTAAAAACATTTTTTCTTCCCTCATCAATCTACACACAATACCCCATAATAATAATGTTTGCAAAAAAACAACAACAAAAAACATAAGTATTCAGACCCTTTACTCAGTACTTTGTTAAAGCAGCTTTGGCAGTGATTACAGCCTCGAGTCTTCTTGGGTATGACRCTATAAGCTTGTATTTGGGGAGTTTCTACCATTCTTCTCTACAGATCCTCTCAAGCTCTGTCAGGTTGGATGGGGATCTTCGCTGCACAGCTATTTTCAGGTCTCTCCAGAGATCCAACACTCTACTCAGCAAACTGGATGTAGTCTATCACAGTGTCATCAGGTTTGTCACCAAAGCCCCATATACTACCCACCACTGAATCAAATCAAATCAAAGTTTATTTGTCACGTGCGCCGAATACAACAGGTATAGAACTTACAGTGAAATGCTTACTTACAGGCTCTAACCAACAGTRCAACAAAAGGTATTAGGTGAACAATAGGTAAGTAAAGAAATAAAAACAACAGTAAAAAGACAGTGAAAAATAACAGTAGCGAGGCTATATACAGTAGCGAGGCAATAACAGTATTGAGGCTACATGCAGGCACCAGTTAGTCAGGCTTAATGAGGTAGTATGTACATGTAGATATGGTTAAAGTGACTATGCATATATGATGAACAGAGAGTAGCAGTAGCGTAAAAGAGGGGTTAGCGGGTGGTGGGTGGCGGTGGGGACACAATGCAGATAGCCCGGTTAGCCAATGTGCGGGGGCACTGGTTGTCGGGCCAATTGAGGTAGTATGTACATGAATGTATAGTTAAAGTGACTATGCATACATGATAAACAGAGAGTAGCAGCAGCGTAAAAGAGGGATGGGGGGGGCACACATGCAAATAGTCCGGGTAGCCATTTGATTACCTGTTCAGGAGTCTTATGTTTGGGGTTAAAAACTGCTGAGAAGCCTTTTGTCCTAGACTTGGCACTCCGGTACGCTTGCCATGCGGTAGTGAGAAACAGTCTATGACTGGGGTGGCTGGGTCTTTTGACCATTTTTAGGGCCTTCCTCTGACACCGCCTGGTGTAGAGGTCCTGGATGGCAGGCAGCTTATCCCAGTGATGTACTTTACTGCGACCTGTATGCTCTCTATGGCTGGCCCTCGCTACATATTCGTCGCCAAACTCCTTGGCTCCAGGTCATCTATAAGTCTTTGCTAGGTAAAGCCCGCCTTATCTCAGCTCACTGGTCACCATAGCAACACCCACCCGTAGCACACGCTCCAGCAGGTATATTTCACTGGTTCATCCCCAAAGCCAACACTTCCTTTGGCCACCTTTCCTTACAGTTCTCTGCTGCAAATGACTGGAACGAATTGCAAAAATCACTGAAGCTGGAGACATATATCTCTCTCTAACTTTAAGCATCAGCTGTCAGAGCAGCTTACTGATCACTGTACCTGTACACAGCCAATCTGTAAATAGCACACCCAACTACCTCATCCGCATATTGTTATTTATCTTTTTTCTCTTATGCACCCCGGTAGCCAAATTTCGAGCCTCTTAGCAAAAGGTCTGAATACTTATGTAAATAAGGTATTTCTGTTTTTATTTTTTATAAATCAGCAAAAAAGTCAAAATAACAGTTTTGCTTTGTCATTATAGGGTATTGTGTGTRGATTGATTAACAATTTAATACATTTTAGAATAAGTCTGTATTTTAGCAAAATGTGGAAAAGGTCAAGGGGTCTGAATACTTTYAGAAGGCATTGTAGATAGGGGTAAAGTTACTAGGCAACAGGATAGATAATAGACAGTAGCAGCAGCGTATGTGGTAAGTGTGAAAGTGTGTGTGTGTGTGTGTGGCATCAGTATGCATGTTATGTGTGTGTGGGCGTATGTTTGGGTGTCAGTGTGAGTGTGTGGGTACAGTCCAGTGTGTGTGTGTATAGAGTCAGTTTGACCTCCTTCTTCGCAGCAGCAAACCCAGCAGCTGGGCAGAGCCCAACTGAGTGATCCGGGTCAACAACATCAATGTAACAGTGTTGCATCCTTCCCTCTTCTTGCCTCAACCTGGGCTCGAACATGGGACCTTCTGAACACATCGAAAACTGCCTCCAACAAAGCATCTTTGTCTATCGCTTCACAAAAGCCTCAGCCAATGCAGAGCAAGGGAAACAACTACTTCAAGGTCTTAGAGCAAGTGACGTCACCAATTGAAATGCTTCTAGCGTGCACCACTAACTAGCTAGCCAATTTACACCGGTTACACTACATGATAAGCTATACAGGAAAATATTAATACAGTAAATGTCAAACTCATGTTTACAGTTTTAGATTTTTTGAATTGAAAGAACAATATAGTCAAAGATGGGACATATTTGTATATTTTGCAGAACAAACTAGCGAATCATAGAAACCTTCCATAATTTCTCATCACTTCCCTTAGATGAGTCTGAGGCAGTTCAGTCAGGGTAGGGCCCTTTCTGCATGTATACACAAAGGGCTCCAATCAGACAGGCCTTTCATCCCAATCAGACAAAGACATTTGGATCAATGATATCTGTCCCTTGTTGTCTGATGCTCTAATCAGCTTCTCTCATGTGTCATGTCTGGTCAACCCTCCATCCCAGCCATCTGCAAATCCAGCCTCCGTCAACGACCATCCACAAGTGGGATTGTGATATTTGACCAACGTAGGCTGAATCAATACAAGATCAACATGAGCCAAAGGAAAAAGGCTCTCGGACAGGAAATKTTTCTTTTTTCATTCTTCTCTTTTAGCTGCTCTTTGTCCGTGGCCAGACAGTTTTTTACGGTGACTGATTTGTAATCAATTTCTTATTGAATGTGAGCAGCAGAGGCACCGCTCCTAGAACTGTTGGTCCAGTTAAAGCCCTCTCCTTTAAAAAATATTCATAGTCCCTTGAAAACGTAGTTTTTCTCTCTAAAAATACTTTACAGCAGTATTACAGCAATATTGCAGGAGTATTGCAGCAGCATTACAGCAATATTACAGCATTATTGCAGAAGTATTGCAGAAGTATTACAGCAGTTGTTACTGTACTTCTCACCACTTCCTGCTGTTCCATTACTCTGTTCCCTGTCAGGGCAAAGCTAATGTTGACAACATTTGTCTTTCTTCCACATTATTGCCCGCATCGGTCTTGGCGGCAAATGGCTGCAGAGGATTTGTTCATTGCAGCGGATACTATTGTCACAGTGTAAATGGTGGGAAATAGATCATATCAAATGATTGGGGTTTATTAGTGGTCAAATGGAATGTGCCTAAGTGGTATATTATAAAACATGTAATTATTATTTTTGTTCAGCCMATGCAGACGCTGTTTTCAATTTACCTTGTGTTATTGGGCATAAATACTTTCATTAGGCATAAATATTTTCATAAGTGTAATCGTGATTTCCAATCACTTCAGTAACACTCTAATTGTTTTAGTCTTTGGTCGTGTCAATGTAAATGTAGACAAATTCAGGTTCTGCCATTTCTATAAAATAAAGTCTTAATACCTGATCACTGTATGGACCAAATAAATCTAACATGACCCCTACTATCTTTTACACCACTGGAAATGAAATTAACCAACTTTACTTCCTTCCAATTAAATCAAGCTATCAGTGACTGACAGACATGGACCATAGACCCAGTAGAGCCCCCCGTATAATGTCACACTGATGTCACACTTATGTTATGGCAAGACAAGAAACAGACATCCAGGCCTGTACAGGCTTCTTGAAAATACTTTAGTGAAGTTGCAAATGCCAGATTAGGTTGATAGACGGAAAATTAGCACCCGGGGTTTGGACTTAGGCATGCCTAGCAGCATTGATTGTTTTCAAATGACACCCTTGAGAAGAAATCCCCCCCCCCCACCTGCTAGGCTCTTTTGAGTTGGCCTCAGCTTAATGAGTACATGTGGAAATGGACAGCCTCTATCTGCACAGCGCTCTCTCTCTCGTTCTTATCTACTAGGAAGAACAGGATAAAAAATGACAGCCGTGCTTTGACTGAAGGTTTCTCATTAGGCCTCTGGATAACGTATGACCCCCGTCTACTCCCTCCTGCTGCTCTGCAACCGAGTAGGGATTGGATCTGATTGAAAATTAAGTGGCGCACAAAAGCTTGTCCAATCCATGGGGGAAGTTTGGTGGATGGAAGCAGGGCAATCTCAGCAGCAGACAATTGACACAACCGTAGACAATTAACAATGAGGCCCTGGCATACCAATCGAGTGCTCTCTCTGCTTCAGTCACATCCATTTATCAGTGGGATGACATGTTTAGTTTGTGTTGTTATTTTTATGTGACAGCCAATGACGTCACTCATCCGGAGCAAGAATTCAATCATAGAACCAGTGTTATTGCTTTAATRTGTGGCTATTTGGATGTTGAGCAGTGATATAGCATATYAAATCAAATCAAACTTTATTTGTCACATGCGCCGAATGTGTAGACCTTACCGTGAAATGCTTACTTACAAGCTCTTAACCAACAGTGCAGTTCAAGAAGAGTTAAGAAAAKATTTACCAAATAAACTAGAAGTAAAAAATAGAAAAGATTTATGTGATTTCATTGTGCCTACAAACACAGATTTAAGATTACCCTAGGATTTACCTTAAGGTAAGATATGCTTAATTACAATAGCATAAGGAGTATTAGGTTATGTACGTCTTGATATGTGACTAGCGACTGGAGTCAAATCAAACACGCATTGCAGAAACKTGCCACTGTAGAGAAAGTCCAATGTTTCCTGTGCGACGAAGATGCACTCCTTCATTAAAACCAAAATAAGTTGTTTGGAATGTGCAACATCTTCAGAGTCTCACCTTTACAGTGCATKTTTTCATTCTGAATGTGCTACAGTRTTATTGAGTATTTCCTTTTATAGRATTTTATCTCCAGGGAAATGAACAGCGAGTTAGTACGCGTGGTCCTCTCTGCATTTATTTACATTCAAGAAATTACATTTCACGTTGACTGCTGTATATGTATGTAGAGGAAGCAATTAAGGTTTTAGTGTTTCATCCAAAGTTATAGTATATGTTGTTGCAAAAACAGAAATAGTTTCCGGCAAAATGTTAACCTGAAAAAAAACGCCAGTCAACTGTCAATGTTACCTGTTACTAGGTTTGTGGTGATATGGACGGCATTTTCCATGGATATGAAGTGTCTAAAAAATGTACATGTTTTTCTATATCTCTCAACACATATTGCATATTTAACATAATGCAAGTCGTTTATCATCAAAATTGTTTTATCATAGTGTCATGACGTCGCCTGCTTGGGTATTGCAAACCCMAYCCCCCTCTCCMTGCCTTTCCCTGCCCCTTCAACCCATGCTGTGGTCACAGAGAGACGTCGTAAATTCCTGAGAATCTCCTCATGGCCCAATAGTATTAGACAGAGGGTMAACTTTCAGGACAAAGGAATTTTCTCCCACCTCACAGAACTTGAGGTACGAACATATTTCATGTTCCTGCAAAAGTATAAAAGATCGGTGGAGAGTCCAGCTATTAACATGCCCATTGGTAACCATGTGGGAAACTCATGAGAGACTGTGGGACTACATTACCATACCGCTGTTTATATAATAACCTCAGATATGAGGTTTACATCTGTTTGTTGTATAAAATGAATGAGTGAGTATGATACTGTTTGTATAATTGTGTAATATGATTTTGGACTGTTTAATTAAGAAAAATACAAATCCCTTTTTGATTTGAACTAAACCCGAGGACCCGCCCCTGAGCCAGTTGGGTCAGACATCCAAGGACAGCCCCTTCCTGCTATCTGAATAAAAGTCAACTCTGAGAAATTACCATTRGACCATGTTTTCTCTCCATGGGGAGAACGAAGGTTAAGTAACAGTGCTGAATCTTTAACCATACCACGTGGTTAAACTCTTAGACGAATAATAACCAGTTTTGATATTGACTACTAGTCTGCAGCTAGGAATTCGGTATCATTGAACGCGAAGAAAGACAACCGCCGAAACATCATTCTATAACGAATGTCACTCTGAACTATCCACAATAACCGAGACAGAAGGAACTCCAACAGAAACTAACTTCACTCCAACAGAAACTAACTTCTCTCCAACGATCAAGACGACACACACCGAGCGTAACTATATATATATTGATTGCAATTGTTCCCGAATGAGTGAGCGTTCATGTGTAAGGATTAGCATGTCAATTGTTATAAAGAGTATACTCTGTAGTGACTTCTGAATCGACCCCCCATTCTCCCTTTTGTCTAACAAGCCGCCATGCTGGTTCAGCACTAGGGCATATTTCCTCCATTTCATGTAACCCTTTTTAAGTTTGTTTTGTTTGTTTGTGCATTTCTGTGAATTAATTAGTTAGTAATAAATAAATGATTTAAGACAATTGATGTATGGATGACTCATAGTGAAGACTGGGTTCGTGCAGATAATCAACAATTTACGACGTTTGGAATGAGACTAACGTGAGGTAAAGTAAATAAATCATTAATTAGAGACTATTGATCAGATATGAAAATATCTGAAGGTTATATTGGGAAATTATAACTTTGTAATCTAATAACTTTCCCTGGTGCCCTCGAATTCATAGTTAACCTCTAACGAGCCTCTACCCGGATCCGGGAGCACCCCCACCCCCCCCCACACTGATTAGCATCGTTAGCATAGCGTCACAATTAAATAGTAGCATCTAAATATCATTAAATCACAAGTCCAAGCACCTAATGAAAGATACAAATCTTGTGAATAAAGCCACATTTCAGATTTTTAAAATGTTTTACAGGGAGACACAATATGTAAATCTATTAGCTAACCACGTTAGCAAATACACCACTATTCTAACTCCATCAGTTTCTTACTCCTTCAGGTGCTATCACCAATTCGGCTCAACTAAGATATTGATAGCCAATAACCTATAAAAAAAACCATCAGATGACAGTCTGATAACATATTCATGGTATAGGATAGTTTTTGTTAGAAAAAGTGCATATTTCAGGTAGAAATCACAGTTTACAATTGCACCGACCATCACAAATTGACTAGAATTACTAGATAGAGCAACGTGTATGACCAATTTACTCATCATAAAACATTTCATAAGAATAGACAAAGCATAGCAATGGAAAGACCCAGTTCTTGTGATTTCAGACCATATTTCAGATTTTCTAAGCGTTTTACAGCGAAAACACAATAAATCGATAAGTTAGCATACCACATGTGAAAACGTTACAAGAGCATCGATTCCAGCCAAAGAGCGCTATAACGTAATCACCGCCAAAATATATTAATTTTTTCACTAACCTTCTCAGAATTCTTCCGATGACACTCCTGTAACATCATTTTACAATATACATATACAGTTTGTTCGAAAAGGTGCATATTTACCATACAAAACCGTGGTTACACAATAAAATACTAGGAAATCAAGCCTCAATATGTCTGACGTCATCTATCAGAGTGATCTAGTTTAATTGAAAGCTAATCATATACTTGACTAAAAAAATACAGGGTTGACAGCAATCGAAAGACAAATTAGTTCTTAATGCAACCGCTGATTTACATTTTTAAAATTATCCTTACTTTTCAATACAGGGTTGGCCAAGTGAAGCTATACCAAACAAATGGCGAAATTTGCGTTTAAAATATTTCGACAGAAACACGGTTTATCATATTAAATATTGCTTACTTTGAGCTGTTCTTCATCAGATTCTTGGGCAATGTATCCTTTCTATGTTATAAACGTCTTTTGGTGGATAGATGTCCTCTGTCCTTCGAAATGTCCACCACCAACGACTGACACCCTAAAACGTGTCCAAACTTTCAGAAGCACACAAAGAAATTCCTCAAAATCGCACTAAACGGATATAATTGATATAAAACGGCTCAAATTAACTACATTATGATGTTTTTACAACTATAACGACTGAAAACATGACCGGAGAAATATTGCTGGTTAGAAAACGATTTGGAACGAGGCAGGTCCGATGGCCTTCACGCTTGAGGCGCACGTTGAGAAAGGGTGGTCTCTGTACATTTTGGTCATTTATAATGGCTGTGAACGTCCCTCGATTTCATTCAAAAGTGATGACGTACAGACACCCCAGAGGAAGACGTAGGCAGTGTCGGTTTCTTCATAGCATTCCTGTGGCCTTATAAACAGACCCCAGATCAGAGGTAAAAATTTCTGAATCTGAACCCTGTCATGAAAAGTGCTGTAGAAATTGTTCTGTACCACTCAGAGACAAAATTCCAACTTCTATAGAAACTAGAAGGTGTTTTCTATCCAATAATAACAATAATATGCATATTGTACGATCAAGAATTTAGCACGAGGCAGTTTAATTGGGAGAACAAATATGCTAATGCAGAACAGCACCCCCTATAGTTGCAAGAAGTTAATTAGTTACGTTATTACTCAAGTGATCGCGTAATCCCTAATTACAGGAATCTTTGATAAAAACTATAAGTCTTCAATTTAACGATAGCAAAGACACGACAATGGTAAGTAATCTTGATTCTTAGTCTTTGTTTGAATTCCATATGTTCCATTCAGCAACCAAGTGTCGTGACTTAACTTTTAACATTAAATCTGAAGACTGTTATTTATCTAATTACCTAAATATGTTTAATTGTCACCCGATTAAATTAATCATGTAACATTAACTCATTAGGATCTGGGGCACCGCGAGGCGGTTCTTTAAAGAGTTACCATCTCCAAATTAATCTCTAAAAGTTTTTACCTATCACATCTATAAACAGTCAACTTATTAATCATAACCTCGTATCATATCATCATTCCCAACAGTTGTAATCTCCCTGCATCTGCAAAAACCTGAGCCTTACTTATGATTCAGTACTACACAAATTGGTTTAATTATTTATTAACTAGCTAACTAAATGGTGAAACAGGATAACATACACACTAAATACATTAAAAACAGGTCCGTAGCGGGACTTGACCAACAATATGGCTGCTTGTTACAAAAGACATGGAGAGGGTGAGAGTGAGAGAGGGACAAAGACACTTAATGTTGGTACATTTAGAAACTATTCTCACCTTGGCTCCCGAGTGRCGCAGTGRTCTAAGTCACTGCATTGCAATGCAAGAGTCCCTTGTTTGAATCCAGGCTGTATCACATCTTACTGTGATTGGGAGTCAGCTACTTGCCCAAGCCTCCCCAGCAACTCCTGGACCTGAACAAATCAGCTGGGCTAGACAATCTGGACCCTCTYGTTCTAAAATTATCCGCCGCCWTTGTTGCAACCCCTATTACCAGTCTGTTTAACATCTCTTTCGTATCGTCTGAGATCCCTAAAGATTGGAAATCTGCCGCGGTCATCCCCCCCTTCAAAGGCAGAGAGATCGTGATGACGTACAGACACCAGAGGAAGACGTAGCGCAGTGTCGGTTTCTCATAAGCATTCACTGTGGCCTTATAAACAGACCCCAGATCAGAGCGTAAAAATTTCTGAAATCTGAACCCTGTCATGAAAAGTGCTTGTAGAATTGTTCTGCTACACTCAGAGACAAAAATTCCAACTTCTATAGAAACTAGAAGTGGTTTCTATCCAATAATAACAATTAATATGCATATGTTACGATCAAGAATTTAGCACGAGGCAGTTTAATTTGGAGACACAAATATGCTAATGCAGAACAGCACCCCCTATAGTTTGCAAGAAGTTAATTAGTTACGTTATTACTCAAGTGATCGCGTAATCCCTTAATTACAGCGAATCTTTGATAAAAACTATAAGTCTTCAATTTAACGATAGCAAAGACACGACAATGGTAAGCTAATCTTGATTACTTAGTCTTTGTTTGAATATCCATATGTTCCATTCAGCAACCAAGTGTCGTGACTTAACTTTTAACATTAATAACTGAAGACTGTTATTTATCTAATTACCTAAAATGTTTAATTGCACCCCGATTAAATTAATCATGTAACAATTAACTCATTAGATCTGGGCACCGCCGAGAGCGCGTCTTTAAAGAGTTACCATCTCCCAAATTAATCTCTAAAAGTTTTTACCTATCACATCTATAAACAGTCAACTTATTAATCATAACCTCGTATCATATCATCATTCCCAAACAGTTGTAATCTCCCTGCATCTGCAAAAACCTGAGCCTTACTTATGATTCAGTACTACACAATTGGTTTAATTATTTATTAACTAGCTAACTAAATGGTGAAACAGGATAAACATACACACTAAATACATTTAAAAACAGTCCGTAGCGACTGACAACAATATGGGCTTTTACAAAGACATGGAGAGGTGAGAGTGAGAGAGGGACAAAGACACTAATGTTGTACATTTAGAAACTATTCTCACCTTGGCTCCCGAGTGACGCCAGTGATCTAAGTCACTGCATTGCAATGCAAGAGTCCCTTGTTTGAATCCAGGCTGTATCACATCTTACTGTGATTGGGAGTCACTACTTGCCCAAGCCTCCCAGCAACTCCTGGACCTGAACAAATCAGCTGGGCTAGACAATCTGACCCTCTTGTTCTAAAATTATCGCCGCCCTTGTTGCAACCCCTATACCAGTCTGTTTAACATCTCTTTCGTATCGTCTGAGATCCCTAAAGATTGGAAATCTGCCGCGGTCATCCCCCCTTCAAAGGGGTAGACACTCTAGCCTCAAACTGTTATAGACCTATATCCATCCTGCCCTGCTTTCTAAAGTCTTCGAAAGCCTGTTTAATAAGCAGATCACTGACCATTTCAAATCCCACCGTACCTTCTCCGCTCTGCAATCTGGTGTTTCGAGCTGGTCACGGCGTGCACCTCAGCCACGCTCAAAGTACTAACGACATCATAACCGCCATCGATAAAAGACAGTACTGTGCAGCTGTCTTCATCGACCTGGCAAGGCTTTCTCTGTCAATCACCGTATTCTTATCGGCAGACTCAACAGTCTTGGTTTCTCAAATGACTGCGTCTCCTGTTCACCAACTACTTCTCAGACAGAGTTCAGTGTGTCAAATCGCGAGGTCCTGTTGTCCGGACCTATGGCAGTCTCTATGTAGGTACCACAGGGTTCAATTCTCGGGCGACTCTTTTCTCTGTATATTTCAACGATGTCGCCTCTGTCTGCGGTGATTCCCTGTCCACCTCTACGCAGACGACACCATTCTGTAAACATCTGGCTCTTCTTTGGAACCTGTGTTACATAACCTCCAAACGAGCTTCATGCAAAAACAACACTCCTTCCGGCCTCCAACTGATCTTAAACGCTAGTAAAACAAATGCATGCTTTTCAACCATTCGCTACCACACCCCCGCCGCCCGACTAGCATCACTACTCTGGACGGTTCTGACTTAGAATATGTGGACAACTACAAATACCTAGGTGTCTGGCTAGACTGTAAACTCTCCTTCCAGACTCATATTAAACATCCAATCCAAATCAAATCTAGAATCGGATTCCTATTTGCACACAAGCCTCCTTCACTCATGCTGCCAAACATACCCTCGTAAAACTGACTATCCTACCGATTCTCGACTTCGGCGATTAATTACAAAATAGCTTCCAACACTCTACTCAGCAAACTGGATGCAGTCTATCACAGTGCCATTCGTTTTGTCACCAAAGCCCCTTATACCACCCCCACTGCGACCTGTATGCTCTAGTTGGCTGGCCCTCGCTACATTTCGTCACCAGACCCACTGGCTCCAGGTCATCTATACGTCTATGCTAGGTAAAGCTCCGCTTTATCTCAGCTCACTGGTCACGATAACAACACCTCATGGACGCCTTTCCTTCCAGTTCTCTGCTGCCAATGACTGGAACGAATTGCAAAAATTGCTGAAGTTGGAGACTTATATTTCCCTCACTAACTTTAAACATCAGCTATCTGAGCAGCTAACCGATCGCTGCAGCTGTACATAGCCCATCTGTTAAATAGCCCACCCAATCTACCTACCTCATCCCCATATTGTTTTTATTTACTTTTCTGCTGTTTTGCACACCTGTATTTCTACTTGCACACCACCATCTGCTCATCTGTCACTCCCAGTGTTCATTTGCTAAATTGTAATTACTTCGCTACTGTGGCCTATTATTGCCTTACCTCCTCATGCCATTGCACCCACTGTATATAGACGTTCTTTTTTTCTGTTGTGCTATTGACTGTACTCTTGTTTATTCCATGTTTAACTCTGTGTTGTTGTTTGTGTCATACTGCTTTGCTTTATCTTGGCCAGTCGCAGTTGTAAATGAGAACTTGTTCTTAACTAGTTACCTGGTTAAATAAAGTGAAATAAAAAATAAATAAATAGGGTGGTGCACAATTGGCTCAGCGTTGTCTGGGTAAGCCGTCATTGTAAATAAGAATTGTTTGTAAGTGCCTTGTCTAGTTAAAT
>NC_036846.1:13096809-13135858 GCF_002910315.2 Salvelinus sp. IW2-2015 | reverse complement strand
GAGAGGGGGGGGGTGGGGCGTCGTAAATTCCTGAGAATCATCCTCATGGCCCAATAGTATTTAGACAGAAGGGTCAAACTTCAGCGACAAAGGAATTTTCTCCCACCTCACAGAACTTGAGTACGAACATATTTTCATGTTCCTGCATAAAGTATAAAAGATCGGTGGAGAGTCCAGCCTATACATTGCTCCATTGGTAAACCAGTGGGAAACTCATGAGGACCCTGTGGGACTACATTACCATACCCGCTTGTTTAATATTAATAACCTCAAGATATGAGGTTTACATCTGTTTGTTTGTATAAAATGAATGAGTTGAGTTATGATACGTTGTATAATTGTGTAAATTGATTTTTGGACGTGTTTAATTAAGAAAAATACAAAAATCCCTTTTTTGATTTGAACTAAACCCGAGGACCCGCCCGCTGAGCCAGTTGGGTCAGACATCCAAGGAACAGCCCCTCCTGCCTATCTGAATAAAAGTCAACTTGAGAATACCATTGGATCCATGTTTTTCCTCTCCATGGGGAGAACGAAGGTTAGCTAACAGTGCCTGAATCTTTAACATACCACTGGTTAACTCTTAGAACGAATTAATAACCAGTTTGAATATTGACTACTAGTCTGCACTTAGGAATCGGTATCCATTGAACGGAAAAAAAGACAACGCCGGAAACATCATATCTATAACGGAATGTCACTCTGAACTTATCCCAAAATAACGCGAGACAGAAGGAACTGCACAACAGAAACTAACTTCACTCCAACAGAAATAACTTCTCTCCAACGATCAAGACGACACACACCGAGGCGTAACTATATATATATGATTGCAATTGTTTCCCGAAATGAGTGAGCGTCATGTAAGGATTAGCATGTTCAATTGTTAAAAAGAGTATACTCTGTTAGTGACTTCTGAATCGACCCCCATTCTCCTTTGTCTAACAAGCCGCCATGCGGTTCAGCACTAGGCATATTTCTTCCCCATTTCATGTAACCCTTTTTAAGTTTTGTTTTTTGTTTGTGCATTTCTGTGAATTAATTAGTTAGTAATAAATAAATGATTTTAAGACAATTGGTTTAATGGATGACTCATGTGAAGGGACTGGGTTTCGTGCCAGATAATCAACAATTTACGACGTTGGAAATGAGACTATACGGTGAAGGTAAAGTAAAATAAATCATTAATAGAAGAGATATTGATACAGATATTGAAAAATATCTGAAAGGTTATATGGGAAATTAATAACTTTGTAATCTAATATAACTTTCTCCTGGTGCCTCGAATTCAAATAGTTAACCTCTAACGAAGTCCTCTACCCCGATCCGGGACACCCTCCCACCCCCCCCCACACTGATTTAGCACGTTAGCTAGCGTCCACAATTAATAGTAGCATCTAAATTCATTAAATCCACAAGTCCAAGCCACCTAATGAATAGATACAAATCTTGTGAATAAAGCCACCATTTCAGATTTTTAAAATGTTTACAGGGAAGACACAATATGTAAATCAATTAGACTAACCACGTTAGGCAAAATACACCACTATTTCTTAACTCCATCAGTTTCATTTACTCCTTCAGGTGCTATCACCATTTCGCTCAACTAAGATTTGATAGCCAATATAACCTAAAAAAAAACCATCAGATGACAGTCCTGATAACATATTCATAGGTTATAGGATAGTTTTGTTAGAAAAAAGTGCATATTTCAGGTGAAATCACAGTTACCAATTGCACCGACCATCCACAAATTGACTAGAATTTACTAGATAGCAGCAAACGTTGTATGACCAATTACTCATCATAAAACATTTCATAAGATAGGACAAAGCATTAGCAATGGAAAGACCGCAGTTCTTGTTTGATTTCAGACCATATTTCAGATTTTCTAAGCGTTTGTACAGCGAAAAACACAATAAATCGATAAGTAGCTACCACATTGTGAAAACGTTACAAGAGCATCGATTCCAGCCAAAGAGCGGCTATAAGTAAATCACCGCAAAATATTATTAATTTTTTCACAACCTTCTCAGAATTCTTCCGATGACATCCTGTAACATCATTTTACAATTTATACATATTAACAGTTTGTTCGAAAAGGTGCCATATTTAGCCATACAAATAACCGTCGGTTACACAATAAAAATACACTAAGGAAAATCAGCCTCAATATGTCTGAACGTCATCTATCAGAGTGATCTAGTTTAATTTGAAAGCTAAATCAAATACTTGACTAAAAAATACAGGGTTGACAGCATCCGAAAGACAAATTATTCTTAATGCAACCGCTGATTTTACATTTTTAAAATTATCCTTACTTTTCAATACAGGGTTGGCCAAGTGAAGCTATACCAACAAAATGGCGAAATTGCGTTTAAAATATTTCGACAGAAAACACGGTTTATCATATTAAATATGCTTACTTTGAGGCTGTTCTTCCATCAGATTTCTTGGGCAATGTATCCTTTCTATGTTATAAACGTCTTTTGGTCGATAGATGTCCTCTGTCATTCAAATGTCCACCACCAACGACCTGAACACCCTTAAACGTGTCAAACTTTCAAGAACGCACAACAAAGGAAGGAAATTCCTCAAAATCGCACTTAAACGATAAAATTGATTATAAAACGGCTCAATAACTACATATGATGTTTTTTAACAACTATACGACTGAAAACATATGACGGAGAAATTTAATTTGCTGGTTAGAAACGTATTTGGAACGAGGCAGGTCCGATGGCCTTTCAAGCTTGAGGCGCACGTTGAGAAAAGGGTGGTTCTCTGTACATTTCTGGTCATTTAAATGGCTGTGAAACGTCCCATCGATTTCATTCAAACGTGGATGACGTACAGGAACACCCAGAGGAAGACGTAGGCAGTGGTCGGTTTCTTCATAGCATTCACTGTGGCTATAAACAGACCCCAGATCAGAGGGGTAAAAATTTCTGAATCTGAACCCCTGTCATGAAAGTGCTGTAAGAAAATTGTTTCTGTACCACTCAGAGAAAAATTCCAAACTTCTATAGAAACATAGAAGTTGTTTTCCTATCCCATAATAACAATAATTAGCATATGTAACGATCAAGGAAATTTAGCACGAGGCAGTTTAATTTTGGAGACACAAAAATATGCTTAATGCAGAACAGCACCCCCTATAGTTGCAAGAAGTTAATTAGTTACGTTTATTACTCAAGTGATTCGCGTAATTCCCCAATTACAGGAATCTTTGAATAAAAACTATCAAGTCTTCATTTAAACGATGCAAAGACACGAACATGGTAAGTAATCTTGGATTTACTTAGTCTTTGTTGAATATCCATCATGGTTCCATTCAGCAACCAAGTGTCGTGACATTAAACTTTTAACATTAAATCTGAAGAGACTGTTATTTAATCTAATTTACCTAAATATGTTTAATTGTCACCCGATAAATTAAATCATGTAACAATTAACTCATTAGATCTGGGCACCGCGAGAGCGGTTCTTTAAAAGAGTACCATCTCCCAAATTAATCTCTAAAAGTTTTTACCTATCACATCTATAAACATGTCAACTTATTAATCATTAACCTCGTATCATATCATCATTCCCAACAGTTGTAATCTCCCTGCATCTGCCAAAAAACCTGAGCCTTACTTTATGATTCAGTACTCACAAATTGGTTTAATTTATTTATTAACTAGCTAACTAAATGGTGGAACAGGAATAAACATTACCACACCTAAATACATTAAAAACAGGTCGCGTAGCGGACTGACAACAATATGGCTGCTTGTTACCAAAAAGACATGGAGAAGGGTGAGAGTGAAGAGATGGGACAAAGACAGCTTAATCGTTGGTACATTTAGAAATATTCCACCTTGGCTCCTGAGTGGACGCAGTGATCTAAGTTCACTGCCATTGCAATGGCAAGAAGTCCCTTGTTTGAATCCAGGCTGTATCACATCTTACTTGATTGGGGTCAGCTACTTGCCCAAGCCTCCCCAGCAAATCCTGGACCTAACAAATCAGCTGGGCTAGACAATCTGGACCCTCTTTCTGAAACTTATCCGCCGCCATTGTGCAACCCTATTACCAGCTGTTAACATCTCTTTCTATCGTCTGAGATCCCAAAGGATTGGAAATTCTGCCGCGGTCATCCCCCCCTTCAAAGG
Source organism: Salvelinus sp. IW2-2015 (assembly GCF_002910315.2). NCBI lineage: Eukaryota > Metazoa > Chordata > Actinopteri > Salmoniformes > Salmonidae > Salvelinus > Salvelinus sp. IW2-2015. The sequence continues at coordinate 13,131,701 of NC_036846.1, read as the reverse complement.
GGAGACCACCTAGCCCAAACTGTTAAGACCTATATCCATCCTGCCCTGGCTTTCTAAGTCTTCGAAAGCCTGTTTAAAACAGATTCACTGACCATTTCAAATCCCACCGTACCTTCTCCGCTTGCAATCTGGTTCGGCTGGTCAGTGCACCTCAGCCACGCTCAAGGTACTAAAGAATCATAACCGCCATCGATAAAAGACAGTACTGGCAGCGTCTTCATCGACCTGGCCAAGGCTTTCTCTGTCAATCACAGTATTCTTATCGGCAGACTCAACAGTCTTGGTTTCTCATGACTGCTCTGCCTGGTTCCCAACTACTTCTCAGACAGAGTTCAGTGTTGTCAAATCGGAGGCCTGTTGTCCGGTCCTTGGCAGTCTCTATGTGGTACCACAGGGTTCAATTCTCGGGCCGACTCTTTCTTCTGTATATCAAGATGTCGCCTTGCTGGCGGGGATTCCCTGATCCACCTCTACGCAGACGACACCATTCTGTAAATCTGGCTCTTCTTTGGAACCTGTGCTTCTAACCTCCAAACGAGCTTCAATGCAAAAAACAACACTCCTTCCGTGGCCTCCAACTGCTCTTTAAACGCTAGTAAAACCAAATGCATGCTTTTCAACCTTCGCTCTCACCCCGCCGCCCGACTAGCATCACACTCTGGACGTTCCGACTTAGAATATGTGGACATCTAAAATACCTAGGTGTCTGGCTAGACTGTAAACTCTCCTCCAGACTCATATTAAACATCTCCAATCCAAAATCAAATCAGAATCGGTTCCTATTTGCAACAAAGCCTCGCTTCACTCAGCGCCAAACATTACCCTCGTAAAACTGACTATCCTACCGATCCTCGACTTCGGCGATGTATTTACAAAATAGCTTCCAACACTCTACTCAGCAAACTGGATGCAGTTATCAAGTGCCATCCGTTTTGATACAAACCCCTTATACCACCCACCACTGCGACCTGTATGCTCTAGTGGCTGGCCCTCGCTACATTTTCTCACAGACCCACTGGCTCCAGGTCATCTATACGTCATGCTAGGTAAAGCTCCGCTTTATCTCAGCTCACTGGTCACAGATAACAACACCTCATTTGGAGCCGTTTCCTTCCAGTTCTCCTGCTGCCAAATGACTGAACGAATTGCAAAAATTGCTGAAGTTGGAGACTTATATTCCGCTCACTACTTTAAAATCAGCTATCTGAGCAGCTAACCGATCGCTGCAGGCGTACATAGCCCATCTGTAAAATAGCCCACCCAATTCTACCTACCTCATCCCCATATTGTTTTATTTACTTTTCTGCTGTTTTGCACACCTGTATTTCTACTTGCACACCACCATCTGCTCATCTGTCACTCCAGTGTTCTTTGCAAATTGTAATTACTTCGCTACTGTGGCCTTTTATTGGCCTTACCTCCTCATGCATTTTGAACCCACTGTTAATAAGACTTCTTTTTTCCTGTTGTGCCTTAATTGACTGTAACTCTTGTTTATTCCTGTTTAACTCTGTGTTGTTGTTTGTGTCATACTGCTTTGCTTTATCTTGGCCAGGTCGCAGTTGTTAAATGAGTAACTTTGTTCTAAATAGCTTACCTGGTCAAAAAAGGTGAAATAGAAAAATAAATAAATTAGGGTGGTGCAAATTGGCTTCAGCGTTGTCTGGGTTAAGCCGTCATTGTAAATAGAATTGTTTTCTTTGTAAGCTGCCTTGTCTATTTAAATAAAGGTTAAAGGTTAAATGTACAAAAATACAAAATAAATAGTTGCTCCTGAGTGGTGCAGTAGTCTAAGGCAACTGCATCTCAGTGCTAAAGGCCATCACTACAGACCCTGGTTTGATTCCAGGCTGTATCACAAGCAGCTGTGATTTGAGTCCCATAGGGCGGCACACAATTGGCCCAGTGTTTGTCCGGTTTAACGGTTTGGCTGGGGTAGGCTGTCATTTGAAATAGTACTCTTACACTGCCCGCTGCTTGGAGTAAGAAATCATGAATGTATTTACGTGCAAATTCCTTGGTTCGCCGTGTATCTCTCGGAACCGGGCGACTTTGAAAGGGGGTTGGCACGCTTGTAAGGCTCTGATTGTCCGAAATGGTTCTGAAGAATATTCTACTGTTGTCCTTTTCTCATTTATTATCAGAGAATATGTGGATTTTTTTTTTTGTCAACCACAACCTACAGTATCCCATTGGCCTTCACAGTGTGCCTGGCATCAAAACTCTTCCCTGTGGAGGATTCCCTGGTGGCCTGCGTACTTCAGAAAAACATGCTCATGAAGCCATCATGGCTTCTTTTCCCTGGAGACCTTCTCCCTTAATGAGGTGTGTGTGCCTTTCAATCCTAGTGGAGCAACACAAGTGGGATTTGCCTGTTTATGTACCGTAAGAACTCAGAAGCTCTAGCTTTTTTAATGACTAGGCTTGGCACCGATGCAGCAACCTCCCCATGAGGCCTGGGTGTGTCCCCTCCTGTATACCCGCAGCCACAAAAAAGCTCCTCATTAAAATACTGACCTGTTTTCAAGGGCACTGGGTGCAAATTGAACCCCTGGGTCTGTCCTCAAGCCGGTTTTGATGCAACTTACCTATATGTACAGTGGTTGCTCACTAAAAGTTTTGCAATTATGCTGCGGGACTTAGAGGTGATTGGTCATTCAGTACAGTACTTAATTTCTCCAGACCAGCGCAAGGGGGAGTTAGAGCACTGATTGTGCTCTTGGTGTAAACGGATTTCCAAGGATTCGACCAAAATGCAGCGTTGGAATAGGACAAATGAATTTTATTTAACAAGACAAAAACGAACTACTTGAATAACTAACAAAATAACAAAACGGAGTAGACAGACCTGGACATGCGAACTTACATAAAACGAAGAGACTCACGAAACAGGAAAAATCAGACTACACAAAAGAACGAACTGACAAACAAACCGAAACAGTCCCGTGTGGCGCGACAAACACAGACACAGGAGACAACCACCCACAACAATCAATGTGAAAACACCTACCTTAATATGGCTCTCAATCAGAGGAAATGAAAACCACCTGCCTCTAATTGAGAACCATATCAGGTCACCCATTAACAAACATAGAAACACATAACATAGACTACCAACCCAAACTCACGCCCTGACCGTCAAACAATAAAAAATAACAGAAAACCGGTCAGGAACGTGACATAACCCCCCCCCCCCTCAAGGTGCGTACTCCGAACGCACCACCAAAAGTCTAGGGGAGGGTCTGGGTGGGCGTCTGACCACGGTGGTGGCTCAGGCTCTGGGCGAGGTCCCACCCCACCATAGTCAATCCCAGCTTACGTCTCCCCCTTAGAATGACCACCCTCATATTACACCCACTTAATTTAAATGGTAACCTTAAGATAAGGGGCAGCACCGGGACAAGGGGCAGCACCGGGATAAGGTAGCTCAGGACAGAGAGATAGCTCAGGACAGAGAGGTAGGTCAGGATAGAGAGGTAGCTCAGGATAGAGGGGCAACTCCGGACTGAAGGGCAGCTCCGGACAGAGAGACAGCTCTGGACTGAGGGGCAGTTCTGGATAAATGGCAGCTCTGGGCTGAGGGCAGCTCATGGCTGGCTGACGGCTCTGGACGCTCATGGCTAGCTGACGGCTCTGGACGCTCATGGCTAGCTGACGGCTCTGGACCTCATGGCTAGCTGACGGTTCTGGACGCTCATGGCTGGCTGACGGCTCTGGACGCTCATGCTAGCTGACGGCTCTGGACGCTCATGGCTGGCTGACGGCTCTGGACGCTCATGGCTGGCTGACGGCTCTGGAAGCTCATGGCTCGCTGAACGCTCTGGACGCTCATGGCTAGCTGACGGCTCTGGACGCTCATGGCTGGCTGACGGCTCTGGACGCTCAATGGCTGGCTGACGGCTCTGGACGCTCATGGCTGGCTGACGGCTCTGGACGCTCATGGCTGGCTGACGGCTCTGGACGCTCATGGCTGCGCTGACGGCTCTGGACGCTCATGGCTGGCGACGGCTCTGGACGCTCTGGCTGCACGGCTCTGGCAGATCCCTGTCTGGTTGGCGGCTCTGGCAGACTCCTGTCTGGTTGGCGGCTCTGGCAGATCCTGTCTGGTTGGCGGCTCTGGCAGATCCTGTCTGGTTGGCGGCTTCTGGCAGATCCTGTCTGGTTGGCGGCTCTGGCAGATCCTGTCTGGTTGGCGGCTCTGGCAGATCCTGTCTGGTTGGCGGCTCTGGCAGATCCTGACTGACGAATGGCTCTAGCGGCTCCTGACTGACTAACGGCTCTGACGGCTCGGAGACAGACGGGCGGCTCTAATGGCTCGGGACAGACGGATGGCTCAGACGGCACTGGGCAGACGGATGGCTCAGATGGCGCTGGGGAGACGGATGGCTCAGATGGCGCTGGGGAGACGGATGGCTCAGATGGCGCTGGGAGACAGATGGCTCAGATGGCGCTGGGGAGGGATGGCTCAGATGGCACTGGCAGAGGATGGCTCTGGCCGGATGAGGCGCACTGTAGGCCTGGTGCGTGGTGCCGGAACTGGAGGCACCGGGCTAAGGAACACGCACCTTCAGGCTAGTGCGGGGAGCAGGGACAGGGCACACTGGACTCTCAAAACGCACTATGGACCTGGTGCGTGGTACCGGCACAGTTGGCACCGGGCTGAGGGCACGCACATCAGGACGAGTACGGGGAGAAGGAACAGTGTACAGGGCTCTGGAGACGCACAGGTGGCTTAGTGCGTGGTGCCGGAACTGGAGGCACTGGGCTGGAGACACGCACCATAGGGAGAGTGCGTGGAGGAGGACAGGGCTCTGGAAACGCACTGGAAGCCTGGTGCGTGGTGTAGGCACTGGTGGTACTGGGCTGGGGCGGGGAGGTGGCGCTGGAAATACCGGACCGTGCAGGCGTACTGGCTCCCTTGAGCATTGAGCCTGCCCAACCTTACCTGGCTGAATGCTCCCCGTCGCCCGACCAGTGCGGGGAGGTGGAATAACCCGCACCGGGCTATGTAGGCGAACCGGGGACACCATGCGTAAGGCTGGTGCCATGTATGCCGGCCCGAGGAGACGCACTGGAGACCAGACGCGTTGAGCCGGCTTCATGTCACCTGGCTCAATGCCCAATCTAGCCCTACCAGTGCGGGGAGGTGGAATAACCCGCACCGGGCTATGAACACGTACAGGAGACACCGTGCGCTCTACTGCGTAACACGGTGTCTGCCCGTACTCCCGCTCTCCACGGTTAGCCTGAGAAGTGGGCGCAGGTCTCTACCTGCCCTTGGCCCACTACCTCTTAGCCCCCCCAACAAATTTTTGGGGTTTCTTCGCGGGCTTCCAGCCACGTCTCCTTGCTGCCTCCTCATACCACCGCTCTTGCGCTCTCGCTGCTTCCATCTCCTCACGAGCGCGGCGATATTCCCCAATGTAGCCCAGTGTCCTTTCCCTCCAATACTTCCTCCCAAGTCCACGAGTCCTGATTACTTGGCCGCTGCTCGAACTCACACTGCTTGGTCCTGGTTCGGTGGGTGGTTCTGTAACGGATTTCCTCCTCCTCTTCATCCGAAGAGGAGGAGCAAGGATTCGACCAAAATGCAGCGTTGGAATAGGACATAATGAATTTATTTAACAAGACAAAAAACGAACTAACTTGAATAACTAACAAAATAACAAAACGGAGTAGACAGACCTGGACATGCGAACTTACATAAAAGAAGAACTCACGAACAGGAAAAATGACTACACAAAAGAACGAACTGACAAACAAACCGAAACAGTCCCGTGTGGCGCGACAAACACAGACACAGGAGACAACCACCCACAACAATCAATGTGAAAACACCTACCTTAATATGGCTCTCAATCAGAGGAAATGAAAACCACCTGCCTCTAATTGAGAACCATATCAGGTCACCCATTAACAAACATAGAAACACATAACATAGACTACCACCCAAACTCACGCCCTGACCGTCAAACACATAAAAATAACAGAAAACCGGTCAGGAACGTGACACTTGGGTCCCAAGGCGCTACTGTGTCTTTGTATTACTGTAGCCTACTCCCGACCAGTCACATTGTACAGTGACTTAGTGGCACAGCAATCTAAGACACTGTATCGCAGTGCAAGCTGTGTTGCTACAGATGCTGGTTCAATACCAGTGCTGGACATAACTGTAGGTTTTTGGTTTCTCTCCCTCTTAAAACAGAAATAAATCATTCAAAATAACAAAATGGCTTTATTTACAAATTAGTAACAATTTCTCACCCATGTTCAAGAATGGCCTTTTTCTCACTCATTTTGCGTTATTTGAAAAGTAAAACATTTTTTTTTTAAACAAATTTAATTCTTTAAAACAAGAATTATATAAAAGCCCCTCGGTATATCCTCACAGATATATTATTAACCCTGTTATTAGCAGGACAATATATATTGGTCATGGCTCCCTAGTGGCGCACAATGGGATTGCCTTGCAGTTCTCCAGCTGTATCCACTAAAATATTGGTGGGCGTTTGAGGTTCAAGGTACGAGAGCAGGGGGCACGGGATCCTGTAGCTCTAACTCCAACAAGTTGTGGGACACTGTAAAGTCCTTGGAGAACAAGAGCACCTCCTCCCAGCTGCCCACTGCACTGAGGCTAGGTAACACAGTCACCACCGATAAATTATGAATATCGAAAACTTCAACAAGCATTTCTCAACGGCTGGCCATGCCTTCCACCTGGCACTCCAACCTCGGCCACCAGCTCCGCCCCCCCCCCCCCCCCCCCCCGCAGCTACTCGCCCAAGCGTCCCCAGCTTCTCCTTTACCCAAATCCAGATAGCAGATGTTCTGAAAGAGCTGCAAAACCTGGACCCATACAAATCAGCTGGGCTTGACAATCTAGACCCTCTATTTCTGAAACTATCCGCCGCCATTGTCGCAACCCTTATTCTATTTCTGAAACTATCCGCCGCCATTGTCGCAACCCCTATTACCAGCCTGTTCAACCTCTCTTTCATATCGTCTGAGATCCCCAAGGATTGGAAACCTGCCGCGGTCATCCCCCTCTTCAAAGGGGGAGACACCCTGGACCCAAACTGTTACAGACCTATATCCATCCTGCCCTGCCTATCTAAGGTCTTCGAAAGCCAAGTTAACAAACAGATCACTGACCATCTCGAATCCCACCGTACCTTCTCCGCTGTGCAATCCGCTGTGCACCTCAGCCACGCTCAAGGTACTAAATGATATCATAACCGCCATCGATAAAAGACAGTACTGTGCAGCCGTCTTCATCGACCWGGCCAAGGCTTTCGACTCTGTCAATCACCATATTCTTATCGGCAGACTCAGTAGCCTCGGTTTTTCTRATGACTGCCTTGCCTGGTTCCCCAACTACTTTGCAGACAGAGTTCAGTGTGTCAAATCGGAGGGCATGTTGTCCGGTCCTCTGGCAGTCTCTATGGGGGTACCACAGGGTTCAATTCTCGGGCTGACTCTTTTCTCTGTATATATCAATGATGTTGCTCTTGCTGCAGGCGATTCCCTGATCCACCTCTACGCAGACGACACCATTCTGTATACTTCTGGCTCTTCCTTGGACACTGTGCTATCTAACCTCCAAACGAGCTTCAATGCCATACAACACTCCTTCCGTGGCCTCCAACTGCTCTTACACGCTAGTAAAACCAAATGCATGCTTTTCAACCGTTCGCTGCCTGCACCCGCCCACCCGACTAGCATCACCACCTTGGACGGTTCCGACCTAGAATATGTGGACATCTATAAATACCTAGGTGTCTGGCTAGACTGTAAACTCTCTTTCCAGACTCATATTAAACATCTCCAATCCGAAATCAAATCAAGAATCGGCTTTCTATTTCGCAACAAAGCCTCGTTCACTCACGCCGCCAAACTTACCCTAGTAAAACTGACTATCCTACCGATCCTCGACTTCGGCGATGTCATCTACAAAATAGCTTCCAATACTCTACTCAGCAAACTAGATGCAGTTTATCATAGTGCCATCTGTTTTGTTACTAAAACAACTTATACCACCCACCACTGCGACCTGTATGCCCTAGTCGGCTGGCCCTCGCTACATATTCGTTGCCAGACCCACTGGCTCCAGGTCATCTATAAGTCCATGCTAGTTGGACTTATAGATGACCTGGAGGGTAGGGGGAGAATTATTTTCTGGATATATTTTTCTGGATTTTTTTTTCTCATTTTGTCTGTCATAGTTGAAGTGTACCTATGATGAAAATTACAGGCCTCTCTCATCTTTTTAAGTGGGAGAACTTGCACAATTGGTGGCTGACTAAATACTTTTTTGCCCCACTGTATATGTAATTATTGGCTGAGAGTCACGTCATTTTTTWAAATATACTGTAGGCCTACCGTAGGCGACATGAGTCTCACTGGTGTTGAGTAATGTGCTGTTAAAAGTGGTGTAGGTATTATTTATTTAAAGAGCATATTGAAGTTAGAAGCAATAGYCTACAACTATTTTAGCACCGTTTCGTGCTGCTCTGATACAAGCATGGGGACTGATCTTGATAAATCAATGAGATTTTTATTTTTACTGAATCTCCATTTTGGTATTGGTTAGACTACAATTATACAATTAGGGTGTAGAAATGTTATGCTCTTAGTGTAACCTTTATTTAATGAGGCAAGTCGATTAAGAACAAATTCTTATTTACAAGGACAGCCTACTCCTTCCTCCCGTCGGGGACCCCAATCTCCCACGTGCCCGCAGAACACAGGGATTCTTTAGCTGAATAGCCCAGTACTGTAGTCTACTCCCAACCATCACGTTGTACAGTGCCATATTTTCCATTACATCCTTATTTATTTAAAAAGCATATTGAAGTTAGAAGCAATAGGATATAAGCAATAACTATTTCAGCATCGTTTCGCGCTGCTATGAAACAAGCATGGGGACTGGTCTTGATAAATAATGAGATTTTTATTTTCACAGAATCTCCATTTGGGTATTGGTTACACCACAATTAGGGTGTGCAAATGTTTTGCCCCTTAGATATTAATTTCAAATCCTCCAATCATCTTAATGCTCTTAGTACTGTAGTCTACTCCCAACCTTCATGTTGTACAGCACCATATTTTCATTTCCATCCTAAAGGAAACCCTGTGGGTTTAGTTTTTAGTTTTTCTTGGAATAGAAACACCATAACATGAATCAAATTAATTAAGCAAAATTTCTTAAAATCAATCCCATATACTATGTTCTTACAAAAAAGGTTTTCAAWTCTCTAGTAATGCCAATATTGAAAACGATCAAATGCTTCTCAAAGATGCCCTCTGGTGGTCAAACTAGCACTAACTTGCATTAATGGTAAAAATGGCTGACAATTAAATAACGTGCCATAGAATTATGTGCCGCAAGGTGTGCTGCAGTATGACGCAACTTTTAAAGGAGGAACCACTGTACATAYATCTCAAGGTCCCATTTAAAAAAAAGTTTGTGGTGCACTGCAGGGCTTGTAGTGGCTAACAGTTCAATGCTAAAGTGCACTAACACTCCGGGGAGTCCAGATTAAACATTCTGTCCCTTCCAGACAGATTAGGAGGCTCATCTGCTGTATATCCAATTAGATAAAAACAGCACACAGACACCTCAGAGAAGAGACAGAGATGTTTATGTACGCTCTTGTCTTGAAATCATACAGCACAAGGATTTATGTATGATGGTGATAGTCAATCCTGCATTTGAAACAAAACCTTACTCAAATAAAAATGGATAGTTTTTGCTTTTGGCCTTATATTAAGAAATATTGTGTGGCATAATTTCGGTGTCAAAGGCATTGCATTTCGGTTTCCAACACTGCTTAATTTAAGCAAAAGACCTCTCCACTGCTCTGAAAAGCAGGGGCTTGAAAGAAATTAAAGTCAGTACTCACAGTGCCATATTACTTTAGATGAACTCAGAATTATGGTTTGCCACGATTTGCGAGAGAAAAAAAGAACAGAGTCATAAGAGTTTTTACAATAGGGGAAAATACACCCAAGGTTTATCAGCAATGAAATCAATCCCTTTTAGAGTCACATTTCTCTGATGTACAGTTTATGACCCTGATCATCTAGTATGTTTTTGCAAAGTCACAGGAACATGTATGAGGGAATTGATGCAGTGGGTAATGGAAGAAACACCAGACCAGACACTATACTTCTAGTGGGTTGTGATTCGCTGTTAACAGGAGGAAGATCGGTAGTGATGCAAAGTGTTACATGTTGTAAAGCGTAGTAAAGCATATTCAGGTGAGCTTCCCGAACACGCAAAACTTTTTACCATTACAATAGACTTAAAGATTAACCTAGGTAACGTCAACATCGAGGGACATGGTCTCATTTCAACTCTCGGACTCTAGGATCAATATGCTGTGTGTTGGAATGGAGCTATCAAGTATAGATGTTGTTGTCTATCTAGTTCAGTATATATGTTCATGTCTATAATGTTCAGTATAGATGTTCTTGTCTATAATGTTCAGTATAGATGTTCTGGTCTACCATGTTCAGTATAGATGTTCTTGACTATCATGTTCATTATAGATGTTCTTGTCTGTTATTGCTCTTCATATGGCTTGTTCTGAGATTCTACATAATGATAGGCATATCACTTGATGGCATAGCCAGCCTTTCTTATTAAGGCAAAATGAAGACAGATGCTGTAGGAGGATGTTGCAGATTTATTGCATAGCTTTGGGGACAGGGAATGGCCCATTTGTTGAAAATTGATGTTTATAAGGGACATTTTGATTCCAAATTATCTCATTTTTCTTTGTGTCTAGTCCTCTGCAGTTCTCTGCAATCACATTCATGTACTATGGAGTGACCAACTACCTGTCGGTATCAGACCTGGGTTATACGCTCCAGATAACAAAGTCTCCAGACTGTGTTATCCCAGTGAGCTAAAGCTTAGGAATTAGCTTGGGCCTTGGGGAGCTAATATGCTTCTTTAGGATAATGCTTCTTTAGATCTCAGGTTATTCATTATGTGCCAGTGAGTTTAATCCACTGAACCACCTCCGCTACTCTGGCCTAGACATGCTACTGGAGTAGAAGGTTGAATCAGCAATTCATCACTTTCCCAACGCTAAAGGGCAGCTAAGGACCCTGAGGCATGAGCCTCCACCTCAGTCTATGCCAAGGCTTGACACACAGTTCACTTCCAGGAAGAGGGTTACTGGCTTTGAAAGAGTCAGTAGAGCATGATATCCCCTATTTTGTTAGTCTTCAAATCTTCTGTAAAAACTCATTGTCTTGCATTGTATCAGAAGGTGAAAGAATTCAGCAATGTTCTTTCTGCAATAGTAAAACTTAATTTAGGAACAGGGAAGAGAAGTGTTTGACAGGTTTTTGGGCTTCTTATATGCCAGTCTATTCTTTTGGAATGTAGTTAAAGTTTGAACTGAATTGCCCCTAAGTGGATATATAATTTAGTGATACATTGAATTGAATGGAATTGGACCAGAAAAGTTTGAGAGTGTGAAAACCACTCAAATATTTATTACCAATGCTAAAAGTCCTTAATATGTTAGGTACAGCGCTACCCAAGCTTTACTGTTCAACCAGAAGTCTTCAAGTGGGTATTTCGGAGGACTGCTACATCAGAGTGTACCCATGCATAAAACCACTTTAACCACAGGGCAATCAAACTGTCACAGCTGTATTCCTATTTTTACCCGATGTGGTAAAACACATTACTAGATTGAGGTTGGGAAAAATAAAACTGTACCCCTAGCTATTCAGAATGCTACTGGTTTACATCGAGGTGTGAGGACACTTCAATCAATAAATCACAGAATGAAATCATAAAGCACACAGTCAGATGATTTGGGGTATTGTGCATGTGATGCAAAGCGATAATGGTGCACATTTTACTACAGGTAAAAACATTTTACAACAGGTAAAAACATTTTACAACAGGTAAAAACATTTTACTTCAGAGATTCTTGTCTTGTTTACACAACATTTGACTATCTCCTTCCATCAATGCTCTCCAGCATGCATTCGAACCAGGCCACTCTCCCACGTTTAGAAACCACCTCACAGAAGCACTCTATATCACTTGTGAATGCATATCAAAAGGGTGGGCTGCATATACACCCAAGTGTCAATGCTGCTTATTGTACTAGCGAAGTCAGAAATGATTTCATGTTCATTATGTACCTAAAATGGGCAATTATTCCATCAAACATGCATGTAGAAAGTCGGACGAAAGACAAAAAACAATAATATGACAAATTAGCTAATTAGACTTCTTTTGATATTGCGGCCCCCTGATGTGCCGAATAATGTGTTGACAGAATGGAAATGTCATTATCTGAAATGCACTGAAAAATTATGCAGAAACAGGTGATTTTAGATTCATCATTTTGAAAGGCAAATAGCTTTTCATTTCCTTTATGCTTGGGAAAGCTTTACTGGTATATGTGGTAATTTATTCTAAAATGAAGGGCTACTGTACATTAAGTATGTCTGCGAAGTCTCAGTAACAAGTAAATGTCATGAGGAATTGGACAAATCATTGGTGCTTTTGAAATATATCTTCTTTTTTTTTTTACATTGCTTTGCCAAACTAGGCACAACCACATTTGTCCAAATGTCCTTACAAATTGTCCATGGTGAGAATACCTGTAGAATGCCACCATGTTTCAACATCTTCAAATACAAAATTGTTTACAGTTCTCTGTTTCTCGTTCTGTCTCCTCCTCCCCCTCCTTTGCTCTATTTCATCCTCACTGTGCAATTTGGAGAAATAAACCAAACAATTGCTGCCAAGATTGCTTGAAGCTGTGTGTTGAGTTGAGTGAGTGACAGGGAAAAGGAAAGAGAGAGAGAGGGAGACAGAGAGAGGTGTGTTTGAGTGATTTAGAGCTTTGTATTCTGCAGAAATGTTTAATTATTGTGGGGCGATAGCCACCACAATATATAGGCATTGATTGAAGCTCAATGTTCAATTCAAATCTCCCCCATATCTAAACTAATATGATGCCAATCTCAATGACAATTCGCAAATCAACTTGACTGTAGGTACACAACACACACCCGACCTCTCTTCATGAGCCATCCGGCCGGTACCGAGAACCACATACAGGATTTTTGAACAGGATAGTTAGCAATATTTCTTGCGCCGACCTAGCTCAAATTCTAGATGTTGGATTAAAACGAGACTATAGCGTCCATAAAGTGACCATTGGACTTAAAAAATGCCAGATTGACAAAATTTGCAGGTGCAAAAGTTTTTATTAAATGTGTAATTTATCGCTCTCACGTACACATTTCCACCCGTTAAGAAACAAGGATGTGCTACCTTTTTGTAGCATTTCTGACAATGCTAACATATTTTGTAGCCCGAGTTCAGAGTTCTTTAATACCGGGTCGGTTGCTTGGCAACAAGACAGCTGCTTGCACCATTCTGCCAGTCATAAGAAGTGTATGTGAACAAGATGAGGTTAATCAGTAAATGCAAACAGATATTTTGATTAGCTAGATAGATAATTAGCTAACGTTACATAGCTAAAGTTAGCTTGCTTTTACAAAATCCAGCAGCTAGCCTCTGTAGCTAGCTAACACCAGTCAGCTGAAAGAGAGCTAGCTAATGAACAAGCAAATAAAGTTAACTAGCCAATGAATGTGGTTTTGTTTTGATTAGCTAGGTAGTATTATACCAGTCAGATGAGAGCTAACATTGGCTAAGTAGCTAACCAACAAGCGAGGAAAGCTAGTTGGCTAGCTAACTATATTTAGCCTAGTAAGGATTTTCACATAAGGCTGAAGTCATCATGTGTAAACTGCTGCATTAGACACATGCGTGTCATCAGAGCACAAACAAATATGTACAGATAGCGAATGTCCTTGGCTGCTATKATAGACAATTAACTGTAGCTAGCAAAGTAACCTTAGCAAACATAAGATTGTAACGTTAGCTAACGTGTATGGCCAGTTCATGCACCGCAATAGATCATACTTTCTTACACAAAACATAACTAGTTAGTTACGTTTAGTTTAAAACCCTAAAACTTTGGGAAACTACCATGCTACTCACGTTAATTTGCATCGCACAGACCAAGCTAGGGTAAGATGAGGTTACCATATTTCAGACAGGACAAACACTGCAGTTAGCTACGTTACATTTCCTCGAAGATCAACCAAGACCACACAAACTATAGCCAAGAAAACTAATTGTTTTGTTAAGAAACAGTAAACTAGTTATGAACTGCATGTAGTAAATGGTTTAACCCCAAACGCACATGTAAACAGAACCTCAGTAGTGCATGTTAGCATCAATGCACAAGTAAAAAGTAAAACGTTGTCAAGGGGCTGCACAAGGTGCACGAGGGTGAAAGTAAAATGAAATAAATGAATTAGRCCATAGTCTATGGATTTCACATAACTGGGAATACAGATATGCATCTTTAGGTCACAGAGCCTTAAAATAAAGTATGGGCGTGGATCAGAAAACCAATCAGTATCTGGTGTGACCACCATTTGCCTCGTGCGAAGTTGCTGGATATTGGCGGGAACTGGACCACGCTGTTGTAAACATTGATCCAGAGCATCCCAAACATGCTCAATGGATGACATGTCTGGTGACATGTCAGCTTCCAGGAGTTGTATACAGATCCTTGTGCCATGGGGCCGTGCATTATCATGCTAAAACATGAGGGGATGGCAGCGAAGGAATGGCACGACAATGGGCTTCAGGATCTCAACATGCATTCAAATTGCCATCGATAAAATGCAACTGTGTTTGATGTCCATAGCTTATGTCTGCCCATACCGTAACCCCACGGCCATGATGGGGCACTCTGTTCACAATGCTGACATCAGCAAACCGCTATCCCACACAAAGCCAAATGGGATTCATCCGTGAAGAGCACACTACTCCAGTGTGCCAGTGGCCATCGAATGTGAGCGTTTGCCCACCGAAGTCGGTTACGACGCCGAACTGCAGTCAGGTCAAGACCCTGGTGAGGATGACAAGCATGCAGATGAGCTTCCCTGAGATGGTTTCTTATAGTTTGTGCAGAAATTCTTGGGTTGTGGAAACCCACAGTTCCATCAGCTGTCCGAACGGCTGGTCTCAGACCATCCCGCAGGTGAAGAAGCCGTATGTGGAGGTCCTGGGCTGGCGTGGTTACACGTGGTCTGCGGTTGTGATACCGGTTGGACATACTGCAACATTCTCTAAAACGATGTTGGAAGTGGCTTATGGTAAAGAAATGAACATTCAATTCTCTGGTAACAGCTCTGGTGGACATTCCGGTATTCGTCATGCCAATTGCACAGGCATGCACCAAATTACTACAAGAAAAAACTGAGTATAAAAGCAAAGCTTGCATTCGTTTAATAAAAAAAGCATGAAAAGGTAGCGTAATGGGATAATGTCTTACTGTGGCGTGTGAATACTTTACCTTGTACTAAAACGTAGGCTTTTTGATGTTAATAGTATAAAAGCACTAACCTCAAACATCATTCAGTACCCCCAACTTAAAACTTCTTATGGCTGCAATCCCGTTAACGGGATGATATGACAACAGCCAGTGAAAGTGCAGGGCGCAAAATTCAAACAACAGAAATCTCATAATTAAAATTCCTCAAACATACATGTATCTTATACCATTTTAAAGGTAATCTTGTTGTTAATCCCACCTGACTTTAGTTATATTTGCTTTCTTTATTATTTGGTTAGGGCAGGGTGTGACAAGGGGTGGTTTGTTTAGTTTTTGTATTGTCTAGGGGTTTTCGCCATGTCTAGGGTTTTTTGTTATCTATGGGGATTTTGTATTGTCTAGGGGTTGTAGGTTTATGGTGGCCTGAGTGGGTTCCCAATCAGAGACAGCTGTTTATTGTTGAAGCACAAATAGAGATACAATGAATCACTAACCTTTGATGATCTTCATCAGATGACACTCATAGGGCTTCATGTTACACAATACATATATGTCTTGTTCGATAAAGTTCATATTTATATCCAAAAACCTCAGTTTACATTGACGCCATGTTCAGAAATGCCTCCAAAATATCCGGAGAAATTGCAGAGAGCCACGTCAAATAACAGAAATACTCATCATAAACTTTGATGAAAGATACATGTTTTACATAGAATTAAAGATACACTTGTTCTTAATGCAACCGCTGTGTCAGATTTCAAAAAGCTTTACGGCAAAAACACAATATTCAATAATCTGAAAACAGCGTTCAGCCACAAAAGCAAGCCATTCAGTTACCCGCCAAATTGTGCAGTCAACAAAACTCATAAAAAGCATTATAAATCTTCACTTACCTTTGCTGATCTTCGTCGGAATACACTCCCAGGACTCCCACTTCCACAAGAAATGTTCGTTTTGTTCAGTAATGTCCATCATTTATGTCCAAATAGCTATTTTTGTAGCGTGTTTGGTAAACAAATCCAGCGCCAGGAAGCGCGTTCACTAAAAGCTGACGAAATGTCCAAAAGTTCCGTAACAGTCAGTAGAAACTTGTCAAACGATGTATTGAATCAATCTTTAGAATGTTTTTAACATAAATCTTGAATAACGTTCCAACCGGAGAATTACATTGACTTCAGATGAGCGATGGAACAGAGCTCCCTCTCAGCTCCCTCTCAACGCGCATGGTCAAAGCATGGTCAGGTTATGGCAGACCTGAGTAATTCCCCTCTCATTCGGCCCCCCTTCACAGTAGAGGCACCAGACAAGGTTCTTCAGACTGTTGACATCTAGTAGAAGCCGTAGGAAGTGCAAACTCATCCATATCTCGCTGTGATTTCAATAGGATCTCAGCCTCAGAATTCCCACTTCTTGTTTTGGATTTTTTTCTCAGGTTTTTGCCTGCCATATGAGTTCTGTTATACTCACAGACATCATTCAAACAGTTTTAGAAACTTCAGAGTGTTTTCCATCAAATACCAATAATGATATGCATATATTAGCAACTATGACTGAGGAGCAGGCCGTTTACTCTGGGCACCTCTGTGCACCTTTCATCCAAGCTACTCAATACTGCCCCTGCAGCCATAAGAAGTTAATGACACATAAATATTTATTTGTGGACACTGGATACTTACTCTACCAGGATATGTTTCAGTAGGTACAGGAGGCAAGGCACTGCAATAGAAACGGGGTCAATATTGTATAGAGCGTAACACAAGCCCTTTACTTTTCTACTGTTATCACCCTCAATAAGATTATAAGAGAAAAACATTTCTGAGGAAAGAAAAGTTGATGGTCACTTTTAGACATAGAAAAATCAGGACAAACATGACCTGATCCAGGATCTGTACAGAAGGACCTCTCCTATGAGATTTTGGTTGAAGAACATCCAAGAGCATTAATAAGGTTGTCACTGATGTTGGGCGATTGTGCACTGACGTTGGCTCAAAGTCGGCGTTCCAATTCATCCCAAARGTGTTCGATGGGGTTGAGGTCTGGGCTCTGTGCAGGCTTGTCAAGTTCTTCCACACCGATCTCGACAAACCATTTTTGTATGGAACTCGCTTTGTGCATGGGGAATTGTCATGCTGAAACAGGAAAGGGCCTTGTTGTCACAAAGTTGGAAGCACAGAATTGTCTATAATGTCATTGTATGTTGTAGCGTTAAGATTTCCTTTCACTGAAACTAAGGGGCCTAGCCGAACCATGAAAAACAGCCCCAGACCATTATTCCTACTCCACCAAACTTTACAGTTGACACTATGCATTCGGGCAGGTGGTGTTTTCCTGGCATCCGCCAAACCCAGATTTTCCTGGCATCCGCCAAACCCATCTCGGACTGCGAGATGATGAAGCGTGATTCATCACTCCAGAGAATGTGTTTCCACTGCTACAGAGTCCAATGATGGTGAGCTTTACACCACTCCAGCCGACGCTTGGCATTGAACATGGTGATTTTAGGCTCCTTGGTCATGTAAACCCATTTCATGAAGCTCCCAATGAACAGTTGTTCTGCTGACGTTGCGTCCAGAGGCAGTTTTGAACTCGGCATTGAGTGTTGAAACCGAGGACAGACGTTTTTTACGCCATCGCTCTTCAGCACTCGGCGGTCCCGTTCTGTGAGATTGTGTGGCCTACCACTTTGCGGTTGAGCCATTGTTGCTCCTGGTCATTTCCACTTTACAATAACAGCACTTACAGTTGACTAGGACAGCTCTAGCCGGGCAGACATTTGACAAACTAACTTGTTGGAAAGGTGGAATCATGTGACGGTGCCAGGTTGAATGTCACTGAGCTCCTCAGTACGGCCATTCTACTGACAATGTTTGTCTATGGAGATTGCATGGCTGTGAGCTCGATTTTATACACCTGTCAGCAACTGGTGTGGCTGAAATAGCCGAATCCACTAAATGGAAGGGGTGTCCATGTACTGCTCTTCACTGTATTTTAAACCCCCTAGAGTCGGTTGATGAACCGGTGCGTTAATAATCTAAATTACATAACAAAAAAATCCCCATCAAAATATGTAGTTTTAAGATAGAGCTATGCTATTTTGCATTGGATGTATCTCAACCCACCACATCCACCATTGTCACACTTCTGCATCTGCAGTGAAATGTGGTAGAGCTAGAGCAGTGTTTGTCAGACTATGAGACATCCGAAAAATCTGTTTTCTCATGACAACATCTTCAATGTCCGAACCGTTTGGGCTACAAACTAATGTGACCCCACTGTGGAAAGGGGAGATTCGCACAAACAAAAGTGTCAGTAGAACTCATCTGAAGGTAACAGGTACTGTTTAAATTTTTTTTAATGGAAGTTCATCTTGTTGTGTCCCGTGTATATATATTTTTTATATTTTTTCTTTGCATATATTTTTTATATTTTTCTTAACCCTAACTTCAACATACTCTCCTGCAACCCGCCTCACCCAATGCGGTATGGCTCTGCTATTTTCTTTACTTTAGAATCATAACCCCCAACAGAAGCTAGCCAGCTAACTAGCAACTAGCTAGTAGTCAGCTAGCCACTGCTAGCGGTCATCAGCTAACCTTTAGCCCGGACAACTCCTGCCAGTCTGCACAACATGATTCAACCCAGAGCTTATCGGACTTCTTTTTCTCCATATCACCGGATTCCTACCGCAAGCTCTGAACCTTTTTACATGGATCATCGCAGCTAGCTAGCTGCTATCCGATTGGCTTCTCCTGGCTAACGTCTCTGTCCCGAAGCAAGCACCAATTAGCCTGGAGCTAGCCAATGCTAGGCCCATCTCCCGGCTAGCTGAAGAGGTCCATCAGCCACTCCTTGGGCTACAATACCTATTTAGCCAATTGGCCTGGACCCATTTTATTGCCGATACGGAGCTCCGCCGATCCATCACGACTGGACTACCGACGTAATCCACCCGAGGGGTTTGTTCAACAGGCTCCTCCATCGCCACGTCCTCTGAATGCCCATCTTCTAGCCTGCTAGCCGC
Organism: Salvelinus sp. IW2-2015; assembly: GCF_002910315.2. NCBI lineage: Eukaryota > Metazoa > Chordata > Actinopteri > Salmoniformes > Salmonidae > Salvelinus > Salvelinus sp. IW2-2015. The sequence continues at coordinate 13,112,282 of NC_036846.1, read as the reverse complement.
GGAACGCTAGCTGTCTAGAGCATACCGGACTGTTTTCTGAAGAGGTCCATCAGCCAATTTTTTGGGCTACTATATCGATTTTCCAATTGGCCTGGACCCTTTTACTACACGGACCACTGCTGATCCATAATGACTGGTCTGCCGACGTAACCACACGAAGGGGCTACAACAGACTTCTTCCGTCGCGACGTCCCTCAAAGGCCCTTCTGCTAGCCTGCTAACCCTGGCCCGCTAGCTGTCTGAATCGCCGTGTCTCCAGCCCGCCCAGCTACTCACTGGACCCAATGATCACTCGGCTATGCATGCCTCTCCCTAATGTCAATATGCCTTGTCCATTGCTGTTTTGGTTAGTGATTATTGTTTTATTTCACTGTAGAGCCTCCAGCCCTGTTCAATATGCCTCAGCTAACCCTCTTGTGCCACCTCCCACACATGCCGTGACCTCACCTGGTTTAATTGATGTCTCTAGAGACAATACCTCTCTCATCATCACTCAATGCCAAGTTTTACCTCCACTGTACTCACATCATAGCATACGTTTGTCTGTACATTATGCATTGAATCTATTAAACCGCGCCCAGAAACCTGCTCCTTTTACTCTCTGTTCCGTACGCACTAGATGACCAGTTCTTATAGCCTTTAGCCGTACCCTTATCCTACTCCTCCTCTGCTCCTCTGATGATGTAGAGGTTAATCCAAGCCCTGCAGTGCGTAGCTCCACTCCCATTCCCCAGGCGCTCTCATTTGTTGACTTCTGTAACCGTAAAAGCCGTGGTTTCATGCATGTTAACATTAGAAGCCTCCTCCAGAAGTTTGTTTTGTTCACTGCTTTAGCACACTCTGCCAACCCTGATGTCATAGTTGTGTCTGAATCCTGGTTTAGGAAGGCCACTAAAAACCCTGACATTTCCATCCCTAACTATAACATTTTCCGACAAGACAGAACTGCCAAAGGGTTGTAATCTACTGCAGATATCCTGCAGAGTTCTGTCATACTATCCAGGTCTGTGCCCAAACAATTTGAGCTTCTACTTTTAAAAGCCACCTTTCCAGAAACAAGTCTCTCACCGTTGCCACTTGCTATAGACCACATTCTGCCCCCAGCTGTGCCCTGGACACCATATGTGAATTGATTGACCCCATTTATCTTCAGAGCTCGTGCTGTTAGGTGACCTAAACTGGGACATGCTTAACACACTGGTCATCCTACAATCTAAGCTTGATGCCCTCAATCTCACACAAATTATCAATGAACCTACCAGGTACAACCCCAAATCCGTAAACACAGGCACCCTCGTAGATATCATCCTGACCAACCTGCCCTCCAAATATACCTCTGCTGTCTTCAAACAGGATCTCAGCGATCACTGCCTCATTGCTTGCGTCCGTAATGGGTCTGCGGTCATACGACCACCCCTCATCAAATCAAATCAAATGTATTTATAAAGCCCTTCTTCTATCAGCTGATATCTCAAAGTGCTGTACAGAAACCCAGCCTAAAACCCCAACAGCAAGCAATGCAGGTGTAGAAGCACAGTGGCTAGGAAAAACTCCCTAGAAATGCCAGAACCTAGGAAGAAACCTAGAGAGGAACCAGGCTATGAGGGATGGCCAGTCCTCTTCTGGCTGTGCCGGGTGGGAATTATAACAGAACATGGCCAAGATGTTCAAATGTTCATAGATGACCAGCAGGGTCAAATAATAATAATCACAGTAGTTGTTGAGGGTGCAACAAGTCAGCACCTCAGGAGTAAATGTCAGTTGGCTTTTCATAGCCAATCATTGAGAGTATCTCTACCGCTCCTGCTGTCTCTAGAGAGTTGGAAACAGCAGGTCTGGGACAGGTAGCATGTCCGGTGAACAGGTCAGGGTTCCATAGCCGCAGGCAGAACAGTTGAAACTGGAGCAGCAGCACGGCCAGGTGGACTGGGGACAGCAAGGAGTCATCATGCCAGGTAGTCCTGAGGCATGGTCCTAGGGCTCAGGTCCCCCGAGAGAGAGAAAGAAAGAAAGAATTAGAGAGAGCAAACTTAAATTCACACAGGACACCGGATAAGACAGGAGAAATACTCCAGATATAACAGACAGAGGCAGAGAATCCCAGTGGAGAGAGGGGAACTGGCCAGGCAGAGACAGCAAGTGTGGTTCGTTGCTCCAGTGCCTTTCCGGTCACCTTCACACTCCTGGGCCAGACTACACTCAATAATAGGACCTACTGAAGAGATGAGTCTTCAATGAGTCTTCAACGATCCCTAAAACACTTCAGCGAAAAGGCCTTTCTAATCGACCTGGCCCGTGTATCCTGGAAGGATATTGACCTCATTCTGTCAGTAGAAGATGCCTGGTTATTCTTTAAGTGCTTTCCTCACAATCTTAAATAAGCATGCCCCATTCAAAAAATGTAGAACCAGGAACAGATATAGCCCGTGGTTCACTCCTGACCAGACTGCCTTTGACCAGCACAAAAACATCCTGTGGCGTAATGCATTAGATTCGAATAGCCCCCGCGATATGCAACTTTTCATGGAAGTTAGGAACCACTATACACAGGCAGTTAGGAAAGCAAAGGCTAGCTTTTTCAAAAATAAATTTGCATCCTGCAGCACAAACTCCAAAAAGTTCTGGGACACTGTAAAGTCCATGGAGAATAAGAGCACTTCTTCCCAGCTGCCCACTGCACTGAGGCTAGGAAACATTGTCACCACCGATAAATCCATGATAATTGAGAATTTCAATAAGCATTTTTCTACAGCTCGCCATGCTTTCCACCATGCCAACCCTACCCTGGTCAACAGCCCTGCACCCCCCACAGCAACTTGCCCAAACCTCCCCATTTCTCCTTCACCCAAATCCAGATAGCTGATGTTCTGAAAGAGCGGCAAAATCTGGACCACTAGAAATCAGCAGGACTAGACAATCTGGACCCTCTCTTTCTAAAATTATCAGCCGAAATTGTTGCATCCCCTATTACTAGCCTGTTCAACCTCTCTTTCGTATTGTCTGAGATCCACAAAGATTGGAAAGCTACCGCGGTAATCCCCCTCTTCAAAGGGGGAGACACTCTAGACCCAAACTGCTACAGACCTATATCTATCCTACCCTGCCTTTCTAAGGTCTTCGGAAGTTAACAAACAGATCACCGATCATTTCGAATCCCACCGTACCTTCTCCACTATGCAATCTGGTTTCTGAGCTGGTCATGGGTGCACCTCAGCCACGCTCAAGGTCCTAAACGATATCATAACTGCCATCGATAAGAGACAATACTGTGCAGGTGTATTCATAGACCTGGCCAAGGCTTTCGACTATGTCAATCGCCACATTCTTATCGGCAGACTCAACAGCCTTGGTTTCTCAAATGACTGCCTCGCCTGGTTTACCAACTACTTCTCAGACAGAGTTCAGTGTGTCAAATTGGAGGGCCTGTTGTCCGGACCTCTAGCAGTCTCTATGGGGTGCCACATTGTTCAATTCCCGGGCTGACTCTTTTCTCTGTATACATCAATGATGTCGCTCYTGCTGCTGGTTTTCTCGGATCCACCTCTACGCAGACGATACCATTCTGTATACTTCTGGCCCTTCTTTGGACACTGTGTTAACTAACCTCCAGATGAGCTTCAATGCCTTACAACTCTCCATCCGTGGCCTCCAACCCGCCCGTCCAGCATCACTACTCTGGACGGTTCTGACTTAGGATACAAATACCTAGGTGTCTGGTTAGACTGTAAACTCTCTTTCCAGACTCACATTAAGCATCTCCAATCCAAAATTAAATCTAGAATCGGCTTCTTATTTCSCAACAAAGCATCCTTCACTCATGCTGCCAAACATACCCTCGTAAAACTGACTATCCTACCGATCCTTGACTTTGGCGATGTCATTTACAAAATAGCCTCCAACACTCTACTCAACAAATGTTATGCAGTCTATCACAGCGCCATCCGTTTTGTCACCAAAGCCCCATATACTACACACCACTGCGACCTGTATACTCTCGCTGGCTGGCCCTCGCTTCATACTCGTCGCCAAACCCACTGGCTCCAGGTCATCTGTAAGTCTTTGCTAGGTAAAGCCCCGCCTTATCTCAGCTCACTGGTCACCATAGCAGCACCCACCCGTAGCATGCTCTCCAGCAGGTATATTTCACTGGTCACCCACAAAGCCAATTCGTCTTTTGGCTGCCTTTCCTTCCAGTTCTCTGCTGCCAATGACTGGAACGAATTGCAAAAATCACTGAAGCTGGACTCATATCTCCCTCACTAACTTTAAGCACCAGCTTTCAGAGCAGCTCACAGATCACTGCACCTGTACGTAGCCCATCTGTAAATAGCCCATCCAACACCTCATCCCCATACTGTTATTATTATAATTTTTTACTCCTTTGCACCCCAGTATCTCTACTTGCACATTCATCTTCTGCACATCTATCACTCCAGTGTTTAATTGCTAAATTCTAATTATTTTTGCCACTATGGCCTATTTATTGCCTTACCTCCCTTATCATACCTCATTTGCACACACTGTATATAGACTTTTTTTCTATTGTGTTATTGACTGTAAGTTTTGTTTATTCTATGTGTAACTCTGTGTTGTTGTTTGTGTTGCACTGCTTTGCTTTATCTTGGCCAGGTCGCAGTTGTAAATGAGAACTTGTTCTCAACTAGTCTACCTGGTAAAAAGGTGAAATATATATATTTTTTAATGAAGGTAGTTTTGTGCCTACTCAAAAAAAGAGGTTAAATGTGTAAAAGAAATGTTAAAAAATCCTGAGCTTTCTTATATCTCCTAGATTTAGGACAGATACTTCAAAACGTTGTTTCTTATTCTACATTTTTTGACAGTCTTTTTTGCCATTTCTGAATGTGCTATTCAATGTGTTTTTCTGGGCTATAGTAAAGGCCAAATTCTATATTTTATTAAATAATATTTGTACATATTTTTTGATACCTAAAGGGGTCCTTCAATTCAAAATCAAAAGCTAAATGATCCCTAGTATGACCATCTTAAAACAATTCCATATGTCAACAATTACCCCCCCCTCCCCACCGCTTAGAATTACAGAGGTTAAAACCCTCAGCACCACTGTCTGATGCTCTTTCAATTCTCTATATAAACTAACAATTCCCTTGGGCACTCATATTTRTAACCCTTGATATGTCTCAATCAATACAGAGCCACAGGAGAGTACTGTGTAATCTTTCTTTTGAATCATGTCTTTGTAGTTCCCTGGTTGCGTTCAAAGGTGATGTGGTTGTCGGTGTGCTGTACTGTGCCCTGTCTGTGACCCCATAAAGGATTGATTGTAGTCTCATAGAAGATCACCTCATAGGAGCTGTAATCAGAGGTGTATTGCCAACCATCAGAGGGCAAAGAGTCTATGTCCTTTCCTACAGTGGTGAAGTGTGTGTATTCATATTTGTGTATGAAAATGACAGAGTGTTTAGTGTGTAGTCTGTACTAGTTTGTGTATCAGATAATATGTGTGAATGAATGTCTGTGGGTGTGCATTTCTGTGAGTCAGTGTGTACATCTTTGGTTGCACACAAACAGAACTCAGTTTTACCAGTCACTGTTGTATTTATTAGTGAGGATGTTGCTGTGTTTTTTTTCTTGTTGGCTTGGCAGTGGTCTTGTTATCCCCCTACCATCTTTCCAGTAGTCCAGATATAGATATGGATCTCTGGTGCTKATTTGACCTGTGTGATAACTGTGTTCTTACTCCAGTTGTTCTTCCTGAGCCCTGCGGTTGGTTGTCCTCCATGTCAACAAGCTTTGCCACCATAGGACTTCCGCTGTACCCAATGAACACCAGGGGGATCAGTCTGTGCCAGTCTGTGTCTCAGTTCTCTCATACACACACTGCCAAGAGAGACAGCAGCCAAGAGGCAGCACTTGGCATTCTGAACTACTTAAGACTGACAGAGCTACAGGAAGGAATCCCTACTTCCTTAGCTGGGCTTCTTGTGTACGTGTTTGATGATCAATTATAGTGTTTTGGTTTCCCGCAGAGATGGCGATGGTGAAACACGCTGTCATTGGAGTATGTGGGGTTATGATTGAAATTAGTTATGTTTTCTAAATAATCATGGCTCTTATGATGGAGCTGGGATGTACACGGACTCCTCACCAATTATGCTATTTTGTGTATTTTTTTAATGACCTGAAAATTACTTCTGGACATCAGAACAGCAAGCACTAACCTCGATTTAGATGAAGGATTCTACTTCAATGACACCCAAGGAAAAAAGGAAAATACGACGATAGAGAAGCCAACTTGGGGGCACCCTGATGAAACTACGGTGGCGAATGACTGAATCGCCTCACCCTCTGTTCTATGGGTGAATGTACAATCACCGGAGAACAAACTAGATGAGCTCCGCTCTAAACTATCCTATCAACAGGACCTGAAAAACTGTAATAACCTCTGCTTTACGGAGTCGTGGCTGAACGAAGACTATTTACCAAGACAATTTTCTTCTATATCTTTCGTACAATAGCTGTCTATTTACCACCACAAACCGGTGCTGGCACTAAGACCGCACTCAATGAGGTATATAGGGCCATAAGACAAAAAGAAAATGCTCATCCAGAGGCTGCGGTCCTAGTGGCCGGGTAATTTTAATGCAGGAAAACTGAAATCTGTTTTACCTCATTTCTACCACCATGTCAGCTGTGCAACTAGAGAGAAAACATTTCTAGATCACCTTTACTCCACGCATACAAAGTTCTCCCTCGCCCTGCGTTTGGCAAATCTGACCAGAACTCTATCCTCCTGATTCCTCCTTACAATCGAAGAATCAAACAGGAAGTACCAGTGACATGCTCATGGAATGGAAGTGGACCGATGAAACGAATGCTAAACTACAGGACTCTTTCACTAGCACAGACTGGAATATGTTCCGGGATTCATCCGATGGCATTGTGGAGTTTACCACACCAGTCACTGGCTTCATTAATGTACATATCCCAATCAGAACCCATGGATTACAGGCAACATCCACACTGAGCTAAAACCTAGAGCTGTAACTTTCAAGGAGCGGGACACTAACTTGGATGCTTATAAGAAATCCCGTTACTCCCTCCGACGAACCATCAAACAAGCCAATGTAAATAAGACCTTAAACAGGTCAACATTCCAAAGGCCGCAGGGCCAGGCGGATTACCAATACTCAGAGCATGTAGTAAGACCTTTAAACAGGTCAACATACAGACTGATTACCAGGATGCGTACTCAGAGCATGCGCTGACCAGCTGGCAAGTGTCTTCACTGATATATTCAAACTCTCCCTGACCCAGTCTGTAGTGCATGCATGGTTCAAGCAGACCACCATAGTCCCTGTGTCCAAGAACGCCAAGGTAACCTGTCTAAATTACTATTGCCTCATAGCACTCACATTTATAGCCATGAAATGCTTTGAAAGGCTGGTCGTGGCTCACATCAACACCATCATCCCAGACACCGTGGACCCACTCCAATACGCATATCGCCCCAACATATCCATAGATAATGCGATCTCTATTGCACTCCACACTACCCTTTACCACCTACGTGAGAATGTAATACCTATGTGAGAATGCTATTAATTGACTACAGCTCAGCCTTCAACACCATAGTGCCCCCCAAGCTCATCACTAAGTTATGGAGTTTGGGATTAAACACCTTCCTCTGCAACTGGATCCAGGACTTCCTGACGTGCCACCCCAAGGTGGTAAGGGTTGGCAAAAACACATCCGCCACACTGACCCTTAACACGGGGGCCCCACAGGGCAGGGGTGCGTGCTTAGTCGCCTTATGTACTCCCTGTTCACCCATGACTGCGTGGCCGTGCACGACTCCAACACCATCATTATGCTTGCTGATGAAACGATAGTGGTGAGCCTGATCACCGACGACAATGAGAGCCTATAGTGAGGAGGTCAGAGACCTGGCAGTGTGGTGCCAGAACAACAACCTCTCCCTCAACGTCAGCAAGACAAAGGAGCTGATCATAGACTACAGGAAACGGAGGGCCGAGCACACCCCCATTCAAATCAACAAGGCTGTATTGGAGTGGGTCGATAACTTCAAATTCCTCAGTGTCCACATCACTAAGGACCTATCATGGTCCAAACACACCAACACAGTCGTGAAAAGGGCACAACAATACCTCTTCCCCCTCAGTAGGCTGAAATTAATTGTCATGGGCCCTCAGATTCTCAAAATGTTCTACAGCTGCACCATCGAGAGCATCTTGACTGACTGCATCACCGCTTGGTGTGGCAGCTGCTTGGCACCCTACAGAGGATAGTGCATACGGCCCAGTACATCACTGTTTCCTGCCAAAACTTTGTCAAGGAATACAGCCACCCAAGCCACAGACTGTTCTCTCTGCTATTGCATGGCAAGCTGTACCAATGCACCAAGTCTGGAACCAACAAAACCCTCAACAGCTTTTACCCCCAAGCCATAAGTCTTCTAAAGAAGAGTGCTAAATAGCTAATCAAATGGCTACCCAGACTACACACTCAACACATACGCTGCTGCTAGTGAGTTTACCCCTACCTATTTGTACAGTACATAGCTAACTCAATTACCTCGTACCCCTGCACATCGACTCAGAACTGGGATTTCAATTCCATTGGATCTGTATATAGCCATGTTATTTTACACTCCCTATATATAGCCATGTTATTTTTACTCGTTATTTGTATTCATTATTCACTGTGTCACTATTTCTCTATATTTTTTTAAATAAGTAAGCATTCTATTGTCAGTCTACACCTGTTGTCTACGAAGTATGTGACAAATGTAATTTGATTTGATTTGGAATAACGATGAAATGTGAACACATCTGGATAGCACCACAGGAGGTAGGTCACCTTAATTGGGGAGAACGGGCTCGTGGTAATGACTAGAGCGGAATCAGTAGAATGGTATCATTCTGATCATGGAAACCATGTGATGCCATTACATTTGTGCCATTCTGGCAATTATTATTAGCCGTTCTCCCCTCAGCAGCCTCCTGTGGATAGCACAGATTTAAACCGAGTGCACAAACCAATTGTTTTCAGAGAGATCCAATGGAATTTGAATCCCATAGTGGATACATAATTGGAACTTTTCTGGCCTTCTAGGCAGAGTTGCAAAGAAAAAGCCATATCTCAGACTGGACAGTAAAAAGAAAAGATTAAGATATGCAAAATACACAGACACTGGACAGAGGAACTCTGCCTAGAAGGCCAGCATCCCGGAGTCGCCTCTTTACTGTTGACATTGAGACTGGTGTTTTGCGGGTACTATTTAATGAAGCTGCCAGTTGAGGACTTGTGAGTTGTCTGTTTCTCAAACTAGACACTCTAATGTACTTGCCCGAATTGCTCAGTTGTGCACCGGGGCCTCCCACTCCTCTTTCTATTCTGGTTAGAGCCAGTTTGCACTGTTCTGTCAAGGGAGTTGTACATTTACATTTTACATTTAAGTCATTTAGCAGACGCTCTTATCCAGAGCGACTTACAAGTTGTACACAGCGTTGTATGAGATCTTCAGTTTCTTGGCAATTTCTTGCATGGAATAGCCTTCATTTCTCAGAACAAGAATAGACCGACGAGATTCAGAAGAAAGGTCTTTGTTTCTGGCCATTTTGAGCCTGTAATCGAACCCACAAATGCTGAAGCTCCAGTTACTCAGCTAGACTAAAGGAGGTCAGTTTTATTGCTTCTTTAATCAGGACAACAGTTTTCAGCTGTGCTAACAATTGCAAAAGGGTGTTCTAATGATCAATTAGCCTTTTAAAATAATAAACATGGTTTAGCTACACAACATGCCATTGGAACACAGGAGTGATGGTTGCTGATAATGGGCCTCTGTACGCCTATGTAGATATTCCATAAAATATAATCAGTTTCCAGCTACAATAGTTGTTTAGAACATTAACAATGTCTACACTATATTTCTGACCAATTTGATGTTATTTTAATGGACAAGAAATTTGCTTTTCTTTCAAAAACAAAGACATTTCTAAGTGACCACAAACTTTTGAAGGGTACTGTGCTTTTGTTTGTATCATAAGCCGCCTCCAATGTTGTTTTAGAGAATTTGGCAGTACGTCCAACTGGCCTCACAACCGCAGACCATGTGTAACCATGCCAGCCCATGACCTACACATCCGGATTCTTCACCTGCGGGATGGTCTGAGATCAGCCACTAGGACACCTGATGAAACTGTGAGTTTGCACAACCGAGGAATTTCTGCACAAACTGTCAGAAACCGTCTCAGAGAAGCTCATCTGCGTGCTCGTCGTCCTCACCAGGGTCTTGACCTGACTGCAGTTCTGCGTCGTAACCGGCTTCAGTGGGCAAATGCTCAACTTTGATGGCCACTGGCACGCTGGAGAAGTGTGTTCTTCACGGATGAATCCCGGTTGGCTTTGTGTGGGCGAGCAGTTTACTGATGTTAGCTTTGTGAACAAAGTGCCCTATGGTGATGGTGGGGCTATGGTATGGGCAGGCATAAGCTATGGACATTGAACACAGTTGTATTTTATCGATGGCAATTTGAATGCACAGAGATCGCATGTTGAGATCCTGAGGCCCATTGTCGTGCCATTCCTCTGTCGCCGTCACCTCATGTTTCAGCATGATAATGCATTGCCCCATGTCGCAATGATCTGTATACAACTCCTGAAAGCTGAAAATGCGTCAGTTCTTCCATAATCTGCATACTCAACAGACATGACACCCATTGAGCATGTTTAGGATACTCTGGATTCACGTGTACTACAGTTCCCACCAATATCCAGCAACTTCAAACAGCTATTGAAGAGGAGTAGGACAGCATTCCAAAGTCCACAAACGACAGCCTGATCAACTCTATGCAAAGAGATGTGTCACGCTGCTTGAGGCAAATGGTGGTTACACCAGATACTGACTGATTTTCTGATCCAAGCCCCTAGCTTTTTATTTTAAGGTATCTGTGACCAACATGTGTATATATCTGTATTCCCAGTCATGTGAAATCCATATACTAGGGCCTAATGAATGTATTTAAATTGACTGATTTCCTTATATGAACTGTAACTCTTTGAAATTGTTGCATATTGCATTTATATTTTTATCCAGGATACTAAAGAGTGTACCGGTTTTCTAATTCTCTAATGCTGGTTAATACTAGTTAAACTACTAAGAGATGGCGTGTACTGGTTCTCTAAAGATAGTTAAACTACTAAGAGATGGAGTGTACTGGTTCTCTAATACTAGTTAAACTACTAAGAGATGGAGTGTAACTGGTTCTTAATACTAGTTAAACTACTAAGAGATGGAGTGTACTGGTTCTCTAAAGCTAGTTAAACTACTAAGAGATGGAGTGTACTGGTTCTCTAATACTAGTTAAACTACTAAGAGAGGGAGTGTACTGGTTCTCTAATGCTAATTAAACTACTAAGAGAGGGAGGTACTGGGTTCTCTAATACCTAGTTAAACTACTAAGAGATGGAGTGTACTGGTTCTCTAATGCTAGTTAAAATACTAAGAGATGGAGTGTACTGGTTCTCTAAATGCTAGTTAAACACTAAGAGAGGGAGTTGTACTGTTCTCTAATGCTAATTAAACTACCAAGAGATGGAGTGACTGGTTCTCTAATGCTAGTTAAACTACTAAGAGATGGAGTGTACTGGTTCTATAATGCTAGTTAAACTACTAAGAGATGGAGTGTACTGGTTCTATAATGCTAGCTGCAGCTTCACTTCACATCTGGAAAACAAGGAGATGCAAGTCTCCTGGCAGATAATTATCTTCTCAAAGGTTAGCGGGTGTGTGTGCAGGTGTGTGTATGTGGCATGTGGTGTATGCGCGTACCTTCAGTGTATGTGCATGTGTGTGATTGAAGATAAAAGAATGGAAAGTAACAGTGGGCTCAGCTCACAGGAGTGAGAAAAGCTAATTAGAGGTGCAACTGGAGGTGCCAATGCACACTCGGAGGTAGCAGTAAGGATGGAATGAGACAGTCAGACAGAGTCAGACAGAGACTGGCAAAGACTGGCAGAGACTGGCWGAGACTGGCAGAGACAGAGCAAAGAGAACAGATAGTTTTTTTCACCCGGAGCTGAGTGAGGTATCAATCACAAGCTGTAAGGATAGAACTAAACCGCTGTTATAGGTGACAAAATCACAGGGTGCAATGGATAGCTTGATTCGATTCTGAATCAGTGAGCTAGTTAGGTTGCTAGAATGAGAATGTTCTATGTCAAATTTGGTGTAAAATGTCTATAGATTGATACAGATTCTTATTCAATGCAATGACTGTGTCTCAGAAAATGGCAAATCGGTAGTGGGCCAGCTACGGCTGAAGTCCCCCCGGCTCGGGAGAGCAGCTGTGGAGAGTTTGTGGCCTGCTGCTCAGAGATCCATTTCTGATCCAGTCAGGTGTTACACCAATGACACCTCTAGTTGGTATTTAAGATTGCAATCGGTGACCTCTGATTTGGGCAGCCGAGTTGTCATGCCAGGGCGGTTTGATGTATGGTTTTTCCCCTTTATACACAATATCCTGTTTACTCTTTGGAATAATAGAAGAATCCAAATTGATTTGCTCCAAAACAATGGTGAAAGGATTCAAGGCTACAAAGGCACAGTCCTCAAGGGCCATAGTACTGCTGACAGCTTGATCTATACGTTACTAATTAGGCATAGGTTTCACACATTAGGCAAGGATGAAAACCAACATACACTCTTAGAAAGAAGGGTTCCAAAAGGGTTTTTCTGCTGTCACCATAGGAGAACCCTTTTTGGTTCCAGGTAGAACCCTTTTGGGTTCCATGTAGAACCCTCTGTGGAAATAAGGGTTCTTCAAAGGCTTATTCTATGGGGACAGCTGAAGAACCCTTTTAGGTTCTAGCTCCTTTTTTCTAAGAGTGTACACGGTGGCGCTGAAGGACCAGGGCCCCTATTCCTATAACGTTCTAGAGTAGGAGTGCTGCTTTATGATCAGTTTCACCATTTAGACCACAATAAATAAGATTACATGGACGGTGGCGGGAGCTGATCCTAGACCAGAATTGAATTGTTAACGTACAAATTGACTTGGGAAATGTATATTTTTGTGTCAGTTATGTGTAGTATGGTGGAAGCATGCTGAAGAGGCATGTAAGAAGGCAGTGTACACTGTAATCCATGGATCGTTGTTATTGATCACATGCAATTACAATCGATTATGGACTACATGTGAACTAATTGATTTATTGAAGACTCAAACATGTCAATTGGAATAACATGGGCTTATATCTGTACCATGTCAGATCTAGAGTTGAAATGTATTAGATTGAGTTTGCATCCCAATATTACACTTTATATACATCACAGAAGACTGAAATATAACAAAACCGTTTGACACAGAAACACAGATTTATATATTTTTTTAAATAACATTTATTAATTATGGAATTATGAAAAATATTATTAACATTCCACCCATGAGGACACTAGGGTATTTGATTGCAGGAAAGGGCTACAATGATAAAAATTCTAATTTTATTGAATTATTTTTCTATTTGAGCGTAATTATTTATATATAGCCTACACTTTCTCGCTCTAACCTTCTAACATGGGTGTGGCTTCCTGACAATGATCACAAGAGCAGCTGCTCACCGATTTTACGGCTCCAACGCAGTTCCACCTCAAACACCTCCAAAACATCTGCTATGCGGGTTTCGGCAATCTTYGGAACGATTGATCTGACAGAATCTAGGGCTTAACTTATTAATTTCAAATAACATATGAAGAAACAAGAGACAAAAGCCCTGAACTGACCTCCTTTGATCATCTATCATCTTTGCCCCAAAGAACTGTAACAGCTTTAACTAAAAAGGCAACTGAGGATTTAATTAGAATGGATTGATCTTAACAGCAGACACAATTACATCACATCTATTCTCCGTCTTATCGTCTTGACTGGAGCCCTCTTTTTATCTATAATTGGGGGAATGAAAAACAAAGATGACTTGACAGAATAAAGAGAAGTGATTTCTTTCAGATTCGCCATGCAGCAAAGCCATTGCACAAGGCATAATTCAATGATTCAACATGAGGACCCCAAGTGTTGAGAACTATTTCTCTGTTTGATTGCTATATTCCACTTTTCCATCGACAGTTCTTCCTTGATGGCGTTGGTGAAGGATCCAAAACGTATCCGTCAGCCGCTTCCAATCAATATGTTGCATATGGGTGCGTCTGCTCGCCCATATATTCTCATCCCCGAAGGGGGAGCTGACCTGCTAATTATTTCACCAGTCCATTATATTTAATAACACGCAACGGGTCTCTCGCAGTGGAGCTTAGCGAGCCACTTAGTGTCACATCGGCCCGCCGTGACCAGAATAGTTTTTTCAAAACCAAGGTTGCACGCTCTGTGTTACAAAGCCTGAATGAGTCTGTGGCGGGGGTGAAAAAATCCCCATCAAGAGGGCCAATCAACCATGGCAACTGCTTTACATGCTGTCTCTCGGGTCTCTCGGAGCAGTCATACGGTTCCGACATGAACAATGTTGACGGAGCTTGCATTATACAGTGGCACTCCAGGGGTAAAGCGACTCGCTGATGGGTCTATCACAACATATTTAAATCCCTTGAGAGGAGTCTTTTTGCAGTTCAGAATGCATTGCTGAAGAGCTGTTTCAGAAAGCTTTGGTTCAAATTAAATTAATGAATAAATACACTTTATCCAGTATTTCAAACCTCACAAAGTTTGCATGTTCTTGTCGTAGCAAAGACTTGAAGGTTGCAGATGTTGTTCAAGTTGGTTGAATGTAGGGGTGTTTGAGTTCGAGACAACCATTGAGAACAAATAAAATACAATTGTATTTGTCACATGCATTGTAAACAACAGGTGTAGACTAACAGTGAAACGTTTGCTTACGRGTCCTTTTCCAACAATGTAGTTAAAGGTAAAGATAAAGATAAAAAAGACCAAAAAAGAGCTGCTGTACTAGACGGTATCTATTTCTCAAGCCACTTTACTTTTTCACAAAGGATTAGGTAGGGGTAAACAACGGCACTCATCTCACAACATAGCTGGGGCACTAGACAACATAGCTGGGGCACTAGAAAGCATGGCTGGGGCACTAGATAACATAGCTGGGGCACTAGATAACATAGCTGGGGGCGCAAACCATGCTTTCTAGTGCCCAGCCATGTTTTTCTAGTGCCCAGCTATGTTATCTAGTACCCAGCTATGTTATCTAGTGCCCAGTATGTTATCTAGTACCGGAGGTCCCAGCTATGTTATCTAGTGCCCAGCCATGTTTCTAGTGCCCCAGCATGCTTTCTAGTGCCCCAGCTATGTTATCTAGTGCCCCGGCTATGTTATCTAGTGCCCCAGCTATGTTATCTAGTGCCCAGCCATGCTTTCTAGTGCCCCAGCTATGTTATCTAGTACCCCAGCTATGTTATCTAGTGCCCCAGCTATGTTATCTAGTGCCCCAGCCTAGTGTTATCTCGTGCC
>NC_036846.1:13073522-13095759 GCF_002910315.2 Salvelinus sp. IW2-2015 | reverse complement strand
AAGCTATGTTATATAGTGCCCCAGCATATGTTACTCTAGTACCCCAGCTATGTTATCTAGTGCCCCAGCCATGCTTTCTAGTGCCCCAGCCATGCTTTCTAGTGCCCCAGCTATGTTATCTAGTGCCCCAGCTATGTTATCTAGTGCCCAGCTATGTTATCTAGTGCCCCAGCATGCATTTCTAGTGCCCCAGCTATGTTATCTAGTCCCCAGCTATGTTATCTAGTGCCCCAGCATGTTATCTTAGTGCCCCAGCTATGTTATCTAGTGCCCCAGCTATGTTATCTAGTGCCCCAGCATGTTATCTAGTACCCCAGCTATGTTATCTAGTGCCCCAGCTATGTTATCTAGTACCCCAGCTATGTTATTCTAGTGCCCCAGCTATGTTATCTAGTACCCCAGCTATGTTATCTAGTGCCCCAGTATGTTATCTAGTGCCCCAGCTATGTTATCTTATGCCCCAGCTATGTTTCTAGTGCCCCAGCTATGTTATCTAGTGCCCCAGCTATGTTATCTAGTGCCCCAGCCATGCTTTCTAGTGCCCCAGCTATGTTATCTAGTGCCCCAGCTCATAGTTATCTAGTACCCCAGCTATGTTATCTAGTACCCCAGCTATGTTATCTATGCCCCAGGCTATGTTGTCTAGTGCCCCAGCCATGCTTTCTAGTGGCTGGGGCACTAGATAACATAGCTGGGGCACTAGATAACATGGCTGGGGCACTAGATAACATAGCTGGGGCACTAGATAACATAGCTGGGGCACTAGATAACATAGCTGGGGTACTAGATAACATAGCTGGGGTACTAGATAACATAGCTGGGGCACTAGATAACATAGCTGGGGCACTAGACAACGTAGCTGGGGCACTAGATAACATAGCTGGGACACTAGAAARCATGGCTGGGGCACAAGCCAACATAGCAGGGGCACTAGACAACATAGCTGGGGCACTAAACAATTTAGCTGGGGCACTAGGAAACATACTGTAAATGGGGCACTAGTCAACATAGCTGGTGCACTAGACAACATGCTGTAGCTGATGCACTAGACAACATAGTTGGGGCACTATACACTATAATAACATAGCAAGGGCACTAGTTAACCTAGCTTGGGCACTAGACAGCATAGTTGGGGCACTAGACACCATAATAACATAGCTGAGGCAATAGACACTATAATAACATAGCTGGGGCACAAGACACGATAATAACATAACTGGGGCACTAGACACTAGAATATCATAGCTGGGGCTCTATAATAACATAGATGGGGCACTAGACAACATAGCTTTGTCTATAAACACTAGAATAACATCGATCAAATCAAATGTATATTTGTTACATGTGCCGAGTACAACAGGTGTGGACCTTACCGTGAAATGCTTACTTACAAGTCCTTAACAAACAATGCAGTTCAAGAAATAGAGTTAAGAAAATATTTACGAAATAAACTAAACAATTGTTTACAGACAGATTATTTCACTTATAATTCACTGTATCACAATTCCAGTGGGTCAGAAGATTACATACAATAAGTTGACTGTGCCTTTAAACAGCTTTCAAAATTCCAGAAAATTATGTCATGGCTTTAGAAGCTTCTGACATCATTTGAGTCAATTGGAGGTGTACCTGTGGATGTATTTCAAGGACTACCTTCAAACTCAATGTCTCTTTGTTTGGCATAATGGGAAAATCAAAATGAAGTACGACAAAGATCATACTTTTTGGAGAAATGTCCTYTGGTCTGATGAAACAAAAATAGAACTGTTTGGCCATAATGACCATTGTTATGTTTGGAGGAAAAAGGTGACGCTTGCAAGGGGGTGGCAGCATCATGTTGTGGGGGTGCTTTGCTGCAGGAGGGACTGGTGCACTTCACAAAATAGATGGCATCATGAGGAAGTAAAATTATGTGGATATATTAAAGCAATATCTCAAGACATCAGTCAGGAATTTAAAGCTTGGTCCGAATGGGTCTTCCAAAAGGACAATGACCCCAAGCATACTTCCAAAGTTGTGGCAAATTGGCTTAAGGACAACAAAGTCAAGGTATTGGAGTGGTCATCACAAAGTCCTGACTTCAATCCTATAGAAAAAGTGTGGGCAGAACTGAAAAAGTATGTGTGAGCAAGGAGACCTACAAACCTGTCTAGTTACACCAGCTCTGTCTGGAGGAATGGGCCAAAATTCACTCAACTTATTGTGGGAAGCTTGTGGAATGCTACCCAAAACATTTGACTCAAGTTAAACAATTTAAAGGCAATGCTACCAAATACTAATTTAGTGTACGTAAACTTCTGACCCACTTGGAATGTGATGGAAGAAATAAAGCTGAAATAAATCATTCTCTCTACTATTATTCTGACATTTCACAYTCTTAAAATATAATGGTGATCCTAACTGACCTAAAACAGGGCATTTTTACTAGGATTAAATGTCAGGAATTGTGAAAAACTGAGTTTAAATGTATTCCGCTAAGGTGTACGTAAACTTCCGACTTCAACTCTATATGTAGGGGTACAGAGTCAATGTGCGGGGGTACACGTTAGTTGAGGTAATTTCTACATGCTCATGGGAGTAAAGTTACTATGCATAGCTAATAAACAGAGAGTAGCACCAGTGTTAAAAACAAAGGGGGGGGGGGGGGGGGTCAATGTAAATAGTCTGGCGGGCCATTTGATTAATTGTTCAGCAGTCTTATGGCTTGTGGGTAGAAGCTGGTAACGAGCCTTTTGGACCTAGACTTGGTATTCTGGTGCTGTGCGGCAGCAGAGAGAACAGTCTATGACTTGGGTGACTGAGAGTCTTGAAAGTTTTTTGTGCCTTCCTCTGACACCGCCTAGTATATATGTCTTTGATGACAGGAAGCTTGGCCCAAGTGATCAAATCAAATCCAATTTTATGGGTCACATACATGTGTTTAGCAGATGTTATTGCTGCTGTASCAAAATACTTGTGTTTCTAGCTCCGACGGTGCAGTAATATCTAACAAGAAATATCTAACAAATTACACAACATATACCCAATACTCACAAATCTACGTAGGAATGAATTAAGACTATAAACATATGGACGAGCGATGTCAGAGCGGAATAGACTAAGATACAGTAGAATAGTATAGAAAACAGTATATACATATGAGATGAGTAATGCAAGGTATAGTAGAAATCCTCATGGACTGCACCAGATTTGCCAGTTCTTGCTGTGAGATGTTACCCAACTCTTCCACCAAGGCACATGCAAGTTCTGGGGGGAATGGCTCTAGCCCTCACCCTCTGATCCAACAGGTCCCAGACGTGCTCAATGGGATTGAGATCCGGGCTCTTCGGTGGCCATGGGAGAACACTGACATTCCTGTATAGCAGGAAATCATGCACAGAACGAGCAGTATGGCTGGTGGCATTGTCATGCTGGAGGGTCATGTCAGGATGACCCTGCAGGAAAGGTACCACATGAGGGAGGAGGACGTCTTCCCTGTAACGCACAGCGTTGAGATTGCCTGCAATGACAACAAGCTCAGGCCGATGATGCTGTGACACACCGCCCCAGACCATGACGGACCCTCCACCTCCAAATCAGTGGGTTTGTGCCCATAGGCAAAGTTGTTGCCGGTGATGTCTGGTGAGGACCTGCCTTACAGGCCTACAAGCCCTCAGTCCAGCCTCTCTCAGTCTATTGCGGACAGTCTGAGCACTGATGGAGGGACTGTGCATTCCTGGTGTAACTCGGGCAGTTGTTGTTGCCATCCTGTACCTGTCGCGCAGGTGTGAAGTTCGGATGTTCTGATCATGTGCAGGTGTTGTTACAAGTGGTCTGCCACTGCGAGGACGATCAGCTGTCTGTCCCGTCTCCCTGTAGTGCTGTCTTAGGCGTCTCACAGTACGGACATTGCAATTTATTGACCTGGCCACATCTGCAGTCCTCATGCATCCTTGCAGAATGCCTTTGGCACGTTCACGCAGATGAGCAGGGACCCTGGACATCTTTCTTTTGGTGTTTTTCAGTCAGTAGAAAGGCCTCTTTAGTGTCCTAAGTTTTCATAACTGTGACCTAATTGCCTACTGTCTATAAGCTGTTAGTGTCTTAACGACCGTTCCACAGGTGCATGTTCATTAATTGTTTATGGTTCATTGAACAAGCATGGGAAACAGTGTTTAAACCCTTTACAATGCAGATCTGTGAAGTTATTTGGATTTTTACGAATTATCTTTGAAAGACAGGGTCCTGAAAAAGGGACATTTCATTTTTTGCTGAGTTTACATATGAGATAAGTAAAACCAGATATGTAAACATTATTAAAGTGGCTAGTGTTCCATTCCTTAAAGTGACCAGTAATTTCTAGTCTATGCCTATAGGCAGCAGCCTCTAATGTGCTAGTGATTGCTCATTAACAGTCTGATGGCCTCGAGATTGAAAAACAGCTCCTGTCTCTAAGTCCCAGCCTTGATGCACCTGTACTGACCTCGTCTTCTGGATGATAGCGGGGTGAACAGGCAGTGGCTCGGGTGGTTGATGTCCTTGATAATCTTTTTGGCCTTCCTGTGACATCGGGTGCTGTAGGTGTCCTGGAGGGTGGGTAGTTTGCCCGCGGTAATGCTTTTGGCAGAATGCACCACCCACTGGAGAGCCTTGTGGTTGCGGGCAGTGCAGTTKCTGTACCAGGTGGTGATACAGCTGACAGAACGCTTTCAATTGTGCATCTGTAAAAGTTTGTGAGGGTTTTAGGTGACAAGCCACATTTCTTTAGCCTCCTGAGGGTGAAGAGGCTCTATGTACTGGGCTGTACGCACTATCTTCTGTAGCGCCTTACGGTCGGATGCCGAGCAGTTGTCATACCAGGCGGTGATGCAACTGGTCATGATGCTCTCGATGGTGCAGATGTCAAACTTTTTGAGGATCTAGGGATCCATGCCAAATCTTTTGAGAATCTTGAGGGGGTTAAGGCGTTGTTGTGCCCTCTTCACGACTGTATGTTTGGACCATGATAGTTTGTTGGTGATGTGGACACCAAAGAACTTGAAACTCTCGACCCACTACATTACAGCCCCGTCGATGTGAATGGGGCCATGTTCGGCCCTCCTTTTTCTGTAGTCCACGATCTGTTCCTTTGTCTTGCTCACATTGAGGGAGAGGCTGTTGTCCTGGAACCACACTGCCAGGTCTCTGGCATAGCTGTTCCTTCTGTCCATGTAGGAAAGGGCAGTGTGGAGTGCGATTGAGATTGCATCACCTGTGGATCTGTTGGGGCACTAGACAGCATAGCTGGGGCACTAGACAGTATAGTAACATAACAGGGGCACTAGGCACTACAATAACGTAACTGTGGCACTAGACACCATAATAACATCGCTGGGGCACTAGAAACTAGAATAACATAGCTGGGGCACTAGACACTATAATAACATAGCTGGGGCACTAGACAACATACCTGGAGAACTAGACACTAGAATAACATTGATGCTAAACTAGACACTAGAATAACATAGCTGGGGCACTAGACGCTATAATAATATCCTCTACCGCTTCTCTCTCCCGGATCCGGGATCCTCCTCATTTAAAAAAGCTGACTAGCATAGCCTAGCCTAACGGGACAGGGATATCATATAATATAATTTTCATGAAATCACAAGTCCAATACAACAAATGAAAGATAAACATCTTGTGAATCCAGCCATCATTTCCGATTTTTAAAATGTTTTACAGCGAAAACACTATGTATTTCTATTAGCTAACCACAATAGCCAAACACACAACCGCATATTTTCATCATGTTTCCACCGCATAGGTAGCTTTCACAAAACCGACAAAATAGAGATAAAATTAGTCACTAACCAAGAAACAACTTCATCAGATGACAGTCTTATAACATGTTATACAATACATTTATGTTTTGTTCGAAAATGTGCATATTTATAGCTACAAATCCTGGTTATACATTGTGAATACGTAGCAACGATTCACCAGAATCTCCGGAGAGATTTTGGACACTCACCTAATCTGACCAAAGAACTCATCATAAACTTTACATAAAAAWACTTGTTGTAAGGGCAAATGAAAGATACACTGGTTCTTAATGCAACCGCTGTGTTAGATTTWAAAAAATAACTTTACCATAACATACAGCTTATGTTATTGTGAGACAGCACTCACCAACACGGCGGAGAATAGGAGTCAACATTTTACACAGAAATACGAAATAACATCATAAATGTTTTCTTACTTTTGCTGAGCTTCCATCAGAATGTTGTACAAGGAGTCCTTGGTCCAGAATAAATCGTTGTTTGGTTTTAGAATGTCCATTTCTTCTGTCGAATTCGCGCCACAATGCTAGCCAAGGTTGCTAACATTCCCATCCTCTCATGGCACAAAGAACGGAAAACTCCAAAAGTCCCAATAAACGTTGAATAAACTGATAAAACTCGGTTGAAAAAASCTACTTTATGATGTTATTATCATATGTATCTAATAAAATCAGAGCCGGAGATATTCGCCGTGTATACCGAACGCTTTTCAGAAGACAATGTCGAGCTCCCCCGCGCACCTTCGAAGACAAAGAAAATWCCGGACCTGTCACTCCAAAAGCTCTTATTCGACCTCAGATCAAGCTAGACACGCCATTCCACCTTCCACTGCCTGTTGACATCTAGTGGAAGGCGTATGAAGTGCATGCATATCGATAAATAAAAGCCAGTTGAATAGGCAGGCCCTGAAACAGAGCCTCGTTTTCAGATTTTTCACTTCCTGTGTGGAAGTTTGCTGCCAAATTAGTTCTGTTTTACTCACAGATATAATTYGAACAGTTTTAGAAACTTCACAGTGTTTTCTATCCAATAGTAATAATAATATGCATATTGTATGATCTAGAATAGAGTACGAGGCAGTTTAATTTGGGCACGATTTTTTCCAAAGTGAAAACAGCGCCCCCCCCCTATTGACAAGAAGTTAAATCTGGGGCAATAGACACTACAATAACATAGCTAAGGCACTAGACACTAAAATAACATAGCTGGGGCACTAGACAGTATAATAACATACCTGGGGCACAAGACACTAGAATAACATAGCTGGGGCATTAGACAACATAGCTGGGGCACTAAGCATTATAAAACAATAACTGGGGCATTAGACAACATAGCTGGGGCACTAGAATAACATGGCTGGGGCACTAGACACTAGAATAATATAGCTGGGGCACTAGACACTATATTACCATAACTGGGGCACTAGATACTAGAACAACATAGCTGGGGTAATGGACACTAGAATAACATAGTGTAAGGACAGACGCTGGGAGACGAGAAGCAAGTACAGTGAGGGAACATTTAATAAATAACGGACAAGAAATAAAACATTAATGTCGACACGGGGAACAAACTGAGGAACAGACAGATATAGAGGAGGAAATGTCCAAGTGAGTCCAATATTCCGCTGATGCCTGTAATGATGGTGACAGGTGTGSGTAATGATGGGCCACCTGGCGCACTCAAGCGCCATAGAGGGGGAACGGGAGCAGTTGTGACTGTACCTGGGCGAGCCTGATGGCCCGGCCGAGGCGTGGGGGCCTGACGAGCCGGCTGAAGCATAACGTGGGGTGGGAGCCTGCCGAGCCAACCGAGGCAAGGAAACCTCTCGAGCCAGCTAAGGCGTGGTAGCCCAACGAGCCAGCTGAGGCAGCCCCGGTTTCTTTGACAGCGGCCCCAGATCCGATGTCACCAACCAAAACAAAAAACAAAACTCCCTGATGCTTCAAATGTTGTCAGCGTTCTGTGAGGACCGACGCTTGGAGCCTAGAATTAAGTACAGGGAGTAAACATTTCATTAATAAACAGACATTAAACAAGACGGGACAGCGTCTGGAAATGAAAAACATAACAACATTAATGCTGACACAGGGAACAAACTGAGGAACAGACAGATATAGAGGGGGCAATCAACAAAGTGAAGGAGTCCAGATGAGTCCAATATTGCGTTGTGTCTAGTGTCTTAGCTATGTTATTATAGGCACTAAACACTATAATAACATAGCTAGGGCACTAGGCACTATAATACCATAACTGGATTACTGGACAATATAGCTGGGGCACTAGACACTCCGATAACATAGCTGGGGCACTTGACACTAGAATAACAGAGTTGGGGCACTAGATAGCTAGGGCACTAGACACTTCAATAACATAGGTAGGGCACTTGACACTAGAATAACATAGTTGGGGCACTAGATATGATAATAACATAGCTGGGGCATAACATAGGAATAACATAGATGGGACACTAGACAACTTAGCTATGGCACTAGACACTTCGATAACATAGCTGGGGCCCTAGACACTATAATAACATAGCTGGGGCACTAGATATGATAACATAGCTGGGACACTAGACGCTAGGAATAACATAGATGGGACACAAGGCAACATAGCTAGGGCACTAGACACTTCGATAACATAGCTGGGGCACAAGACACTACAATTACATAGCTGGGGCACTAACTAGAATAATATAGCTGGGGCACTAGACAATGTAGCTGGGGCAAAAGACACTTTAATAAACATTTTTGGGGTAATACACACAAGGATAACCTAGCTAGGGCACTACAGTTGAAGTCAGAAGTTTACGTACACCTTAGCCAAATACATTTAAACTCAGTTTTTTACAATTCCTGACATTTAATCCTAGTAAAAATKTCCTGTCTTAGGTCAGTTAGGATCACCACTTTATTTTAAGAATGTGAAATGTCAGAATAATAGTAGAGAGAATTATGTATTTCAGCTTTATTTATTTCATCACATTCCCAGTGGGTCAGAAGGTTACATACACTCAATTAGAATTTGGTAGCATTGCCTTCAACTTGTTTAACTTGGGTCAAATGTTTTGGGTAGCCTTCCACAAGCTTCCCACAATAAGTTGGGTGAATTTTGGCCCATTCCTCCTGACAGAGCTGGAGTAACTGAATCAGGTTTGTGACCACATTTTCTATGGGATTGAGGTCAGGGCTTGTGATGGCCACTCCAATACCTTGACTTTGTTGTCCTTAAGTCATTTTGCCACAACTTTGGAAGTATGCTTGGGGTCATTGTCCTTTTGGAAGACCCATTTGCGACCAAGCTTTAACTTCCTGACTGATGTCTTGAGATGTTGCTTCAATATATCCCCAAAATTTTACTTCCTCATGATGCAATCTATTTTGTGAAGTGCACCAGTCCCTCCTGCAGCAAAGCACCCCCACAACATGATGCTGCTACCCCCGTGCTTCACGGTTGGGACGGTGTTCTTCGGACTGCAAGCCTCCCCATTTTTCCTCCAAATATAAGATGGTCATTATGGCCAAACAGTTCTATTTTTGTTTCATCAGACCAAAGGACATATCTCCAAAAAGTACAATCTTTGTCCCCATGTGCCGTTGCAAACCATAGTCTGGCTTTTCTATGGTGGTTTTGGAGCAGTGGCTTCTTCCTTGCTGAGCGGCCTTTCAGGTTATGTCGATGTAGTACTCGATTTACTGTGGATATAGATACTTTTGTACCTATTTCCTCCAGCATCTTCACAAGATCCCTAGCTGTTGTTGTCCTTTACTGTTGAGAACACTTGTCTAAAGCAACTCAAAACATTCCCTCAACCTTACTTTCATCCTTTACTATTTTATTTTTGGATTGGATGAAAGCAAAGTCTACTCAGGTGTTTCGTAATTGAGAACAGACAATGGAACTGTCATTATGAGAGTGACACTTCTCTACATACAAGAAAATACGTTTTACTATATGTCATGTGTTGGAACAACAAGTTCCAGTCATTGTTTTTGCTCGCAACTCTTCTATGCTAAATATTTATTGTAGTTGACTCTTTTGACGAGTCTGCTTTGATGGTGCTATAAGCTTTCCTCCTACTGTCAGAGTTGATGTTTGGTGTGGTATACCTGTGGCTTTTTTGGTGGCACAATGCTGTAAGATTGAAGTCATTGTTCATGTTATCTTAGGGAAAGCAGTCATTCAAAGCATTGCCATTTAGCACACTCACAATGCTGATGCATCCCCCCTTGAACATGCAATACAGAAAACAGTGTGTTCCAGGATTAAGTTTAATGAGTGTTAGGTATTCCCTGGTGGTATTTTGACAGTTAGGTTAAATGTGTCAGGTAGGTTTGACAAAAATAAAGTACACATTTAAAAAAAAAAAAATAGAAATAGGGTTCTGGGATTGATTTGCACTTTTCGCACCAAAGTACGTTAATCTCTAGGAGACAGAACGCATCTCCTTCCTGAGTGGTATGACGGCTGCATGGTCCCATGGTGTTTATACTTGCGTACTATTGTTTGTACAGATGAACGTGGTACCTTCAGGCGTTTGGAAATTGCTCCCAAGGATGAACCAGACTTGTGGAGGTCTACAATTGTTGTCTTTGCTGATTTCTTTTGATTTTCCCATGATGTCAAGCAAAGAGGCACTGAGTTTGAAGGTAGGCCTTGAAATACATCCACAGGTACACCTGCAATTGACTCAAATTATGTCAATTAGCCTTTCAGAAGCTTCTAAAGCCATGACATCGTTTTAAGGAATTTTCCAAGCTGTTTAAAAGCACAGTCAACTTAGTGTATGTAAACTTCTGACCCACTGAAATTGTCATACAGTGAATTATAAGTGAAATAATCTGTTTGTAAACAATTGTTGGAAAAATTACTTGTGTCATGCACAAAGTAGATGTCCTAAACGACTTGCCAAAACTATAGTTTGTTAACAAGAAATTTGTGGAGTGGTTGAAAAATTTGTTTTAATGACTCCAACCTAAGTGTATGTAAACTTCCGACTTCAACTGTAGTTAGTATGCCAAAAGTTCCCGAATGTCGTAATAAATTCGCAAARATATGAGGTATACACGCAGAGGACACTATTCCTGTACTTTATGGCCCATAATGGAATTCTTCAGGATATTGACGTGGCTTCACAYTGTTTTCAGATTTGATGAAAATGGCSTAAAATATGCAGCCGAAGTACAACGAGAGCGGATACAAATTCATTGCTTTAACTAATTATGACAAATGTTAAGAAAATGTTGAGCAATGTAATAAAGTAATGACTTTTCAAATAAGTTAACTTACACGTTATGTTGGCTGACAATTTGTTAKCTACACTGTCCTTACGAACAACATTGCATATCTTTACAGCAGTATGTACCGGTATGTTGTTAGCTAGCTACCTAACGTTAGTTGGCTACTTATACATCAAACTTTCCAGTGTATTAACTATAGGCTATCTAACCAACTACCCAATGTTTATTGACTTGATTATTCCCGTCAAATTTAGCTTAGCTTAATGGTATAGTCGTTGTGCGTTCTCAATGGACATTCGTTCTGGCTATCTACTCCAATTTCACATCACTCTCGTCTGAGTGTACCACAGCACAAAATAATGAATTTACGAGTGCCCCAACACCCGTTGAATATGGCCAGTGTCATTAAATGCCGGCAAAAAAGCGTAATTAAATTGGTGCCATCAGCACAGTTCCAGTACAGTTACCAACGCTCTGGATAACATGAAAACTGCCTAACCAGCTCTGCAAGGGCGAGTAAAATGGTCAGAGTGGCCTCATTTGTGTCTGGAAGTAGCTAGCAAGCTAGGCAACGTTAGCTTGGGTGCTGTTGTAAGGTCAAAACGCTCAAATCAACCCTACTCCTCGGCCTGAGCGTCCAGTGTGCGCTCCGAGAGCGAAATGCTCTTTTATTTACAAACGGACAATCTGACAATGCTCTTATTTYACAGAGCACACTCTGGCACTCCAGATTGAATTTAAGAACACACCCGAAGTCGTAAAATGTCTATCTAGTAATTTGCTATGCTAACTAACTAGCAAAAGGTTGCATAGCAACGGCATCAACTTCCGGTAGACCAACGAAGAGCTAGTACGTTCAAATTAAAGGATACTGTTTGTTTACGGTATTCTAAAATACCGTAAAAACTAATAGTATATAGTATGTAGTATATACTCATTAAGTATGTAATATACAGTGTGTTAGTATAGGTATTCGATCCCAGCTTATGAGATTCGCGGTGAAATTTTTTAGGAACTTCTTATATTTTTATTTTTAGAAACACGCTGTTTTTGCATATGTAGTCACTGGTATGGTGGTGGAGATAATTAATATAAGGTTGAAAAGTGGCGAAATTCCCCTTTAAGTATATATTTTTTGTTTCGTTTTTTATTTTCTACCATGGCTGTTAAAACCTCTACGGACCACCCATCCCGGATCCGGGATCATTCTCATCAGAAGCGCTGACTAGCATAGCCTAGCCTAGCGCCACAGGGATATCATATAATATAATTTCATGAAATCACAAGTCCAATACAGCAAATGAAAGATAAACATCTTGTGAATCCAGCCAACATGTCCGATTTTTTAAATGTTTTACAGCGAAAACACAACATATATTTATGTTAGCTCACCACAATAGCCCAAAACACAACGCCATTTTTTCACCGTAAAGATAGCTTTCACAAAACCCTCAAATAGAGATAAAATTAATCACTAACCTTTGAACAACTTCATCAGATGACAGTCTTATGACATCATGTTATACAATACATTTATGTTTTGTTCGAAAATGTGCATATTTATAGCTACAAATGGTGGTTTTACATTGCCGCCATGGTCACAAATGGCACCAAAATGTCCGGAGAAATTTTAGACAGCCACGTAATCTAACAGAAAATTTCATCATAAACTTTGCTGAAAAATACATGTTGCACATATAATTAAAGATACACTGGTTCTTAATGCAACCGCTGTGTTAGATWAAAAAAAAAAAAACTTTWGTAAAAAGCACAGCATGCAATAATCTGAGACAGCGCTCAGCCATTCTCCGCCATGTTGGAGTCCAAAGAGTCCACAAAAATACGAAATAACATCATAAATATTCCCTTACCTTTGATGAACTTTCATCAGAATGCAGTGCCAGGAATCCTAGTTCCATAATAAATCGTTGTTTTGTTTTAGAATGTCCATTTCTTCTGTCGAATTAGCAACTTTGGCTAGCATGGTGTAGCGCACGTGTCCATGAAGATTTTACGCATGAACGAAAAATTCTAAAAGTGATAATAAAAGTCGAATAAACTGGTCAAACTCAGTTGAGAATCCATCTTTAGGATGTCTTTCACAAATATATCCAATAACGTCCCAGACGGAACATTTCTTCGTGTCTACCTAACGCATTGCAGACAAAGATATGACAAGCCCTAAGTGCGTAGCCAAATACTGCCAATATGGCTGACCTCTCACTCCAACGACTCCCATCCGGTCCCAGAGAAGGCTAGACACTTCATTCCACGTTCTACTGCATGTTGACATCTAGTGGAAGGCGTATGAAGTGCATACAGATCCATAAATACAAGACAATTGAATAGGCGAAGCCTTTCACAGAGACCCATTTCAGAATTTTCACTTCCTGTTTGGAAGTTTGCCTGCCAAATGAGTTCTGTTTTACTCACAGATATAATTCAAACAGTTTTAGAAACTTCAGAGTGTTTTCTATCCAATAGTAATAATAATATGCATATCATATGATCTAGGACAGAGTACGAGGCCGTTTAAATTGGGCACGATTTTATCCAGAAGTGAAAAGGGTGCCCCCTATTTCCAAGAGGTTATTAAAGGGATACTTTGGGATTTTGGAAATGAGGAGAAAGAGCCAATGCTAACTAGCATTAGCGCAATGATTGGAAGTCCTTGCAAGCAGATACCCATAGACATTGCGCATAAAAAGTTAGCAATTGCGCTAGCGCAAGTTAGCAATTTCCTTCAAACTGCATTTTAGAAGTCCATCTGACTCTGGGGAAGTAGATAAATGGCCTCATTGCCAAAATACTGAAGAATCCCTTTAATGAATACTCACACATGTGTGTATTATATAAAAAGAGAGTGAGTGTGTATATGTGTCTGTCTGTCTGCCTGCCTGCCTGCCTGCCTGTGTGTGTGTGTGTGTCTGTGTCTATGTCTGTATCACAGGAGGTTGGTGGCTACTTAAATGGGGAGGACGGGCTCATGGTAATGGCTGGTGCGGAATAGGTCTGTGTGTGTCTGTCTATCCGTAAGTGTATGTGTGTGAGTGCATGTGTGCATTCGTGCGTGCGTTTGTTTGTGTGTGTGCATGCATACAGTGGGACTGTCTGTCTGGTTGTGGGTCTGGCGGTCGGTCGGTCGGTCGGTCGGTCGGTCTTTTGATGACACTGACCTTCATATCCCCTGGGCTAGGACTAGCAGCCATTTATCTTTTATTCATTCGGCCATTTCTGAGGAAGGCAGCTTTTCTGTCACCAAGGCTTGTCGAAAATGAGGCAATTTCATGATGTGCGGCGCTTGGCGGCCAAATGGTGCACAGTCACACACTGTAACAGGTGATGCCACAGTCCTGGAGAGGCTGTGTCTATGAAGGCTCCAGCTTTGAGATGACTGTCTGTCACTGAATGTGTTACGCCACTTTTGAGAACACTTGTCTAAAGCAACTCAAAACATTCCCTCAACCTTACTTTCATCCTTTACTATTTTATTTTTGGATTGGATGAAAGCAAAGTCTACTCAGGTGTTTCGTAATTGACAACAGCCAATGGAACTGTCATTATGAGAGTGACACTTCTCTACATACAAGAAAATAAGTTTTACTATATGTCATGTGTTGGAACAACAAGTTCCAGTCATTATTTTTTGTTCGTAACTCTTCTATGCTAAATATTTATTGTAGTTGACTCTTTTGACGAGTCTGCTTTGATGGTGCATTGCAAATACACATCATAAGCTTTCCTCCTACTGTCAGAGCTGGTGTTTGACATTGAGCAATGATTTCGCTCATCGATGGCTTTCTGTTGATGTTGATGTGGCTTTTTTGGTGGCGCAAGGCTGTAAGATTAAAGTCATTGTTGATGTTGTCTTAGGGAAAGCAGTCATTCAAAGCATTGCCATTTAGCACACTTACAATGCTGATGCACCCCCCCCCCCTGAACATGCAATACAGAAAACAGTGTGTTCCAGGATGAAGTTTAATGAGTGTTAGGTATTCCCTGGTGGTATTTTGACAGTTAGGTTAAATGTGTCAGGTAGGTTTGACAAAAATAAAGTACACCTTTTTTTAAATCGAAATAGAGTTGATCATGTGAGGTTGTTGCTATTATGATTTGAATGGCAATGCTTTTGATCAGAATATTAACATAATTAATTGATATCTGACATATGGTAAAGTTAAGAGCTTAATAACACTCCCTTGGCAGAGACCAAAATTAGGAAAAAATTCTGCCTCACATGTAATAATTTTTTACATATTATGTGGAAAACAAGGCATCTGACATTTGAATTACAGTGTACTGTTTGCATAATGTACTGTGTGGTTTACATATGAAGTGACATAACTGACATTTCTAACTCAAACAACTCCTTTCGTGAAAGCTTTTACCTTAAATATTCTGCATTAACAGAGACTCATTAGCACACAGGTGTGCCCATTGACTTAATATGTGTCTTACATGATTCAGAAATGTTAGACACTAACTTATTCTCTCTTGTTGTTGTTCCTCAGATGACAACTGCAGACTGAGTGACTACCGGAGGCTGAAGACCAAGATTCTGGACATGTATGACCAGAGATACATGGCAACTGGCAACCGTGGGAGCCATAAAAACAACATGGCCACCAGGAAGAAGCTGGTCGATGTTGTGTTTAAGCGCTTCGACGCCGATGGTAGCAGGAGAGTAGACAGCAGTGAACTATCACAGGTGAGGAGATGAGGGTGGGACTTTGATGTCAAAGAAAAGGGAAAACCAACAACATCCCAACATTGTGTTTGCTACACACCAAGGAGTAGCGAACTGTCACAAGTGTGGACATGAGGGTAGACTATAAAGCCACAGTAAATGTCTCTCCCACATGTCAGTAGCCATGCCATCGCACCTTCCCTGAATTGAAAATCTTAAACAAACAGAACCTAAACATTGTGTTTACTATACTAGGAGTTTACTATGAGCCATCTTAATGCCCTGAGCATTATTTTCCCTTTTATTCCCTTCATTTTGTCTTTAATTCGTAAAGCGAGGTACAAAGAGTTGCCGTTAAATCTTTCGAAATATAATAATCCAAGTCAAAGGAACTTTCCGCTCATGGGAGAATGCTTTGGCTGTTATTGCCAGAAAGCGTGGTTGAAAAGGGAGCTTTGAGATGCTTTCATGAGAAAGGAAGACATTTTACGCATAATAAATACATGTCTCACAATACCTGAGGACTAGTTTATATGCCACGCATTTAAATAATGAATAGGTAAGCAACTACTGCTGGTTTAAATAACCTTTCAACTGCTCTCAGGTCAGTTTCATACTAATATATCCAGCGGCACTCTGATTCCGCCAGAATCTATTGGAATGATGTGAGAGAGGAAACTAGCTTGATTCATATTCTTATGCATTCACTTTTTTTTTTATACAAAGTGCCCCATTTGATTACTGCCAACAGCTCTGATATTATTAAACTATATTTTCATATCATTTGCATTTTTTTTTACATAACAGCGAGGATTTCAGCTCAGAGATGAGAGCACAAATCAATGCAAAGTGGGTGAAATAAAGTGTTAGGCTTTCTTTGAATATGCAAATATGCCCCGTTGACACATTGGAAAGTTGCTTTAGGTAGTAACCATAGATACCAAAGGTATTAAACTACGGATGACACTGAGGGCTAGACACCAAGCTATGAGCCATCGTCTATCCAAGTGTTTGAATGTCAGTCTGTCCATAAACATCCACTGCACAGATTGAGTAACGCCATGTTGGTTTTAAAGCATTCCTCACAGGAAAATGCTACAGTCTCTCTTAAACCTTGAGGCATATGGTGATGTTGACACACAGTACATACGGTATACAGTACAAACGTGTTGTAGCTATTTTAAGGCAAAGTTTTTAATGTCTTGTTTACAAAAGCACACCGCAGTCATTCATTCTGAATCTCAGACGTTGACACAGTTGACCTTAATCTATGTCACATCACAGAGGTCACTTATGGCCGAGAATTCAATCAGTAAAATAACTAATTTCCTCGCTCTTCACTCTTGCCATGTTAAATTATACAAATTTGATGTGACCGATAATTTCAGACCTCGTTTACGAGTCTGCTATTTGTGTAATTGTTCATTGTAAAAGAGGTGTTACATTTGACTGACTGTCTAATGTCCCGTCGCCTCTGTAAATGGGGTGTTAATTTGACACGGACTGTGGCTGCATTCCAAACACACGTTACAGCTGTTTCTCTAACATAATGTGTGTAATTTTGTTAGTTTGGTTAAAAGGTTCAGGCTTGGCATGGTGTGTGTTTATGTGTGGGTATGTGTTTGTGTACTTCCATGCTTGTGTGTGTGTGTGCGTGTCTGGGTGGAGGGGGTGGTGCACTCCCTCCACCCAATCTTCAGACACTGATCCCCTTCTTTATGTTGTTGCAATCAGATGGGTCGATTCTGCCAGTACATCCAACCTGAACATCAACTACAGAGCATGGGAAAGATGGTTTGATTTCAGGCCGGGACATAAAACATTTAAGAGATGGTGTGAGAATCATCAAAGACTGGGGTGACACACAGCCACTCTGATATTACCATCTCCCTTAATCAAACCATCTGCCATGGGGCCAATCAGGAAGGCAGAGAATAATTTGGAATACCACGTTTTTTGATAATACTTTCGCTGAACCAATTGTGCCTAGGTAACGCATTATGAATGTATACATTTGCCATTCAAGTATTGTTATAGATTTTCTAAAAGGAGACATAGACTTTTATGAATGCTTTTAGCAAGTGTTGTAATGCACTGTGAAGTGACAGAGCTCAATGTAAATACATTTCTAGTGCATTATCATACACAGCTGGCTTAAAGAGCATTTTCAAATGCAACTAATGAGGTTCAATCATCAAACAAATTGTGATCATTCTACATAGCTTACACTTTTAGTTCAATAAGTGTTCAGAAAGCATAGCCAACGCTGCAGGGAAAAAGACAAAGTAGTGGATGATTCATTAAGCAGTAATATTTTGTCAAGATTTATGACAGCTGATCTAGAATGATGGATGAGTGAATGTCGCCCCGAGATGTGATTTATTTCAAACCTTATATAAAACAGGTCTTTGCACCATGAAAAGCGTTTTCCTCAGCATATTTACTTCCMGAAATAAGAGATCAATACACAATCAAGTTCAAACTTAAATGTGAAATTGAGTTTAGGTTAGAAACCACATACTTAGAAAGAGAATTGATCGTGTTACATTGCATGCTCTATGCTGTAACATTAGAAATCCCAGTTCCATGGTTGGTTCCCGGGTTTCAGCACCAAAAAATGGAGATGGGGGGAAAAGGTACAAGAAAAAAGCAAACCCCAGACCCCAAAATACCAGACTTAGACTTACTGTCTAGCTTTAACTGTAAGTTACATACTAGACCAGGTSTAGACATAGCTTTAACTGTAAGTTACATACTAGATCAGGTCTAGACATAGCTTTAACTGTAAGTTACATACTAGACCAGGTCTAGACATAGCTTTAATTGTACTAGACCAGGTCTAGACATAGCTTTAACTGTAAGTTACATACTAGACCAGGTCTAGACATAGCTTTAACTGTAACTTACATACTAGACCAGGTCTAGACATAGCTTTTACTGTAACTTACATACTAGACCAGGTCTAGACATAGCTTTAACTGTAACTTACATACTAGACCAGGTCTAGACATAGCTTTATCTGTAAGTTACATATTAGTCAAGGTCTAGACGTTACCTACTTGCCCAGGTCTAGAATGAGCTTTAACTATAAGTTACGTACTGGCCCAGGTCTCAATGCATTTTTCTGTTGCAGGTCATCAAGCAGGAAGGTCTGTTCAAGGAGGTCTCTGAGTGCACCCTGTTTGACCTTCTCAAATACAACGACATCAACGACGACGAGCACCTGACAAAGGACGAGTTCTATACAGCTTTCGGTGAGTGGCAGGATCAACTGATAATGCTTATATTTTGTCATGCAGGGCGGTAAGGTTGTGTAAAATACTCAAGTGTGTATTTGAGTGCCATGTGTATATTTTTCTCTTTTCTATGTATTACCATTTACGTTTTACTTTTTTGACAAGGATATTTGAAGAAGAATACCCTCCACAGGCTGTGTTGACTTGGACAATAGACATGCTTTCAGACACATAGAGTTAAAAGCTTTATAAGCAACCTATGCCTTTTTGGGACAGAAAAGTGGATAAAACTGTTTACAATGTTTACTGTTTAATCAGAATCATAAAACACGGGACGAGATGTTAAAACGGTCCATTGTGCCAATAGATGGTATGCACTCACATGAGATTTGCYGTGATGTTGACAGAGTGGCATGGGAGGTTTATTTCTTAGACTGGGTTAAGATGTCAATTTTGGGACACATCCTCAGTAGTGTGCCTTCGAATCAGTGGGTGTTTCGGCCTTTAATCACTAAACACCCTCATCAAAGGTGGCCAGCTAAAGGGTGATCAAGCCTTAGCTTGTGTCCCATGCCCAATTAAGATTTCCCACGGGACTATGCAAGGCAGGGGCGTCCTCTTCCCTGAGCCAGCCCTACAGCTGACCGCATACCTCATATGCSCTCCTCAAGTTGGAGGGATCTGAATTGGGTTCTCAGGTGGGGGTGGGGGGGTCATGAAGTTATAGCCCAGCAAGRGTCCTTCYGTTTRATCCAGATCCACTGGCTGCCTCTTCA
Organism: Salvelinus sp. IW2-2015; assembly: GCF_002910315.2. Classification (NCBI taxonomy): domain Eukaryota; kingdom Metazoa; phylum Chordata; class Actinopteri; order Salmoniformes; family Salmonidae; genus Salvelinus; species Salvelinus sp. IW2-2015. The sequence continues at coordinate 13,076,016 of NC_036846.1, read as the reverse complement.
GCTGCTTGAGAAACTGCTCTGACGGTCTGCCGCAGAGCCTGTCCATGGATTCCAAGTTCTTTCAGCAACCTGATGGTGGAAGAAGCCACGAATCCTCTGCATCCCACTTCAACTGGCCAGACTTTTGCATTCCAGCCACGCTGAGTTGCGTCTGCTGCCAACTCTGTGTAACGCAGTTTCTTACTCTCGTAGGCCTCTTCAACAGAGTTTTCCCACGGGACTGTGAGCTCTATGATGTACACAGCCTTTCGTGAAGGGGACCACGCGACCCCAGAGTACACCCATGCTCTGGCCGTAAGGTGGTCAGAAGCAATCTCAGGTGGAAAAATGAGTTCGCCCTGGGCATTATGACACAAGCATCTTACCATCCGCGGCCATGTCCTAGGTGTTCTTAGATTCTGGCTTGTAGGAGGATGCTTTGGCCTTTTTCTGTCCGCTCCGGATGAATGTTTGTATCGGTTCTTGCACAGGGATTGCTCTGTTTTTGGAGGTAATGAATTGGTTGCACTCCTCTTGGTCTCAAATGCTGCAGCCGGCTGCTTGAAGGACCCTGATTGTGCTCGCAGGTGTAGCGGTTCGTGAGAAGGCTGGTCTTGCAACCTGTCATTATATGCCGTGAGAGTCGCTGGATGCTGGGCAGAGGGGGCAGATCGGGTCCTCTGCCATACCATTGATGTAGGTTTTTTGGGGGTGGAAGCACATCATAAACAGCTCTTATGATGAAGCTGATGTTGCTTGCCTCCATTTGCCAAAGCTCACTCCAGTTGATCTTTCTCCTTCCAGCGCTTCCCACCGGCGTCCATTGCCCTTGTTTAGCAAGAGAGACAGCCTTTGCACTTCTTGCAGTCTCCTCCTGTCTGCGCACCTCCTCGACCACCAGCTTCCTGCGTTCAGATGTTGTTGCCTTATGGAACGTTGGTTGCTTGCTGCCAGGCCAAAGCCTCCTCTTCCATGCTGGATATTCCCCACAATGTCTTGGTGTCTCAAGGCTGATGTTGCTTGCTGCGCACGCATTGGATGATGTCCATTTCCGTCCAGTTTGTAGGGGAGGTGCAGCCTTGCTAATGGTCTGGTCTTTGGAGTCCTTCAATGTCATCTGAAGTCTTACTTTAGAGCACTTGTACTCCTCCGTTACTTGTAAGAGGTAGTTCAAGGACCCCTTTGCCATTGAGGCCGATGTTACTCAGGCATCGTGGGACACCCAGCCATTTCTTCACGTATGAGGTAATGTTCCCTCCATCTTCTCCACTGTTGTTATTGGGACCTCATAGACGGTGAGTGGCCACATTACCGGGGGAGAAGTCCAAACTGTAGGCACCAAAGCTTGAGCTTCCCAGGCAGTAGGTCTTGTTGATGTTCTCAGACCGTCGGCGATGTCCTGTCTTACTTGCTGCACTTGATCTTTATCCAGGAGGCTTTCGTTGTACCATCTACCCAGGCTCTAGACGGGTTGCTCAGACACCGTTGGTATCGGGTCATCTCCAATGCAGAACCTCACATCTTTAAGCTGTCCTTGACTATGGAGATGCTTCGAGATTTGCTTGGCTTGATTTTCATCCGGGCCACTTGATGTTATCCTGCAGTTTTGCAAGTAGCCGCCTGTGCATGCTGCAGTGGTGGTCAGTGTGTAGTCATGTCATCCATGTATGCTCGGATAGGTGGAGAGCGGAGCCCTTCCTTAGTTCTCTCACCGCCGACCACCCATCTCGATGCCCTGATGATGACTTCCATGGCCATAGTGAAGGCCAGAGGTGAAATTGTACAGCCTGCCATTATGCCCACTTCCAGCGCTGCCATGTTGTTGTGAAGTCAGGTGTTGTGAAACACAATTGCAGGTCTTGGAAATAGGCCTTTACCAGTGTAGTGATGGGTTCTGGTACGTGGAAAAAGTTGAAGATTCCCAGAGGAGTTTATGGGGAACTGAGCCAAAGGCATTGGCCAGGTCGAGGAAGATGACATAGAGGTCTCCTTGTCTTTCTTAGCTTGTTTGGATCTGTGCCAAATCATACTAGTATGTTCCAGGCAACCAGAGAAACCAGGAATGCCTGTTTCTGTACTGATGTATCAATGTACTTGTTCCTTTCCAGGTAAGTGGACAGCCTCTGTGCTATTATACTGAAAAAGATCTTCCCTTCGACGTTGAGAAGGGAGATTGGTCGAATTGACTGATGTCTGTCGCATTCTTCTCTTTCCGGATTAGCACACCACCAGCCCTTCGCCATGCCTTTGGTATTATTTCCTTCTGCCACACTATCCTCATGAGCCTCCAAAGAAAGCGTAGAACATCCGGGGCGTTCTTGTAGAGCTTATATGTACTCCATTAGGCCCAGGCCGCGAGGCCGCTCTTGCTCGTCGGACACCGTTCTCTACTTCCTTCCATTTTGGAGGGTCAGTGTCCAGATTGAATTCTGGTGGTTGAATAGGTGGGATGTCATGTGGGATGATTATCTGCTCATGCCTTTCCTGTCCTGGTGGACCTTTTCCACATGTTCTT
>NC_036846.1:13009265-13073497 GCF_002910315.2 Salvelinus sp. IW2-2015 | reverse complement strand
GTCGCATTCTTCTCTTTCCGGATTAGCACACCACCAGCCCTTCGCCATGCCTTTGGTATTATTTCCTTCTGCCACACTATCCTCATGAGCCTCCAAGAAAGCGTAGAAAATCCGGGGCGTTCTTGTAGAGCTTATATGGTCCTCCATTAGGCCCAGGAGCCGAGGCCGCTCTTGCTCGTCGGACAACGTTCTCTACTTCCTTCCATTTTGAGGGTCAGTGTCCAGATTGAATTCTGGTGGTTGAATAGGTGGGATGTCATGTGGGATGATTATCTGCTCATGCCTTTCCTGTCCTGTGGACCTTTTCCACATGTTCTTCCAGTTCTGGCTTTGATTTTAGGATTCGCACTTTTCCTTTGCGAAGAGGTCTTTAACAAACTAAAGTTTTTTTATAGAACCGTTTCTGGTGTTCTCTTCTACGAAGTTTCCTTAAGTTTTCCGCTCTTCGCAAGGTTGCCAGCCGACATTTGATGTCTGCTTGGAGTAGCATGAGACCTTCTCTCTCTGCATCAGAGGCCTTCTTCCACTGCTTTCTCAGCTGCCTTCTCTCTCTGACAAGTATCTCGATCTCTTGCTGCCTCCTAGATTTGGCTGGCGCGGGTGGTGTCTTGCCACTTCTCCTTTCGTTTACTCCAAAGCGCTCTTCTCCGTAGTGGTAGATAATGTCTCCCATCCTTTCAAGCTTTTTCTCTGCTGTTCCTACCTGTTGTTCCAAGATTTTTGTCAGGTCGTTGTTGATTGTTTCCCACTCTCTCTTTTCAACAGCTTTGGGCCGCTTCACACTCGGTCTGTGCCCTTTGATCTTTTCCTCTTTTAGAGGTCTCTGTGGTTGGGTGAGTTCATCCACCGGCATTTCTGTGCTTGTGTTATCCTCCTCCGTTACAGGGGTGCTGATGCTCTGCGAACTTTGGTTTGCGTCCCGTCGCTGTGCTTCATTCGACTGATTTGACTGGCTGCTTTGTAAGAAGTACTGGTCAATGCGAGGTCCCTGTCTCTGCTCTACCAAGCACCTTTTCCTCCCTTGATGGATCCTTAACCCCCTTGCCGATGTTAATCTCTCCCAACCACAGCTGCACACCTGAAGTGTGTGTCCTGCTGCTGTTATGGTTGTCTCATGTACTGTGTTCCTACTCGTAGTCGTTTCCATTCCTGGGTCCGTAGCCGTGTGATCAGTCGTTGAGCCATCTTGCGCCCCAGCTCTCGCAGGCTCCAGGGGTATGTTCCTTTGTTGACTTTCAGTAGCACTTAGCGGGTGTCTCCAACATACTGAAGCAGCGTCGGAGACTGCCAACATGGGTAGCTAGCCCATTACAGCCCCATTGGGGTCTATTCCCTCCGGTCAGCTGTCTCTCCAAGCTGTCACAGAGACTTTCCTATGTTGTCAGCTGTCCTTTCACAGCAGTCACTGGACAAGTCCAGATAATCAGAATCATAAAACACGGGACGAGATGTTAAAACTGTCCATTGTGCCAATAGATGGTATGCACTCACATGAGATTTGCCGTGATGTTGACAGAGTGGCATGGGAGGTTTATTTCTTAGACTGGGTTAAGATGTCAATTTTGGGACACATCCTCAGTAGTGTGCCTTCGAATCAGTGGGTGTTTCGGCCTTTAATCACTAAACACCCTCATCAAAGGTGGCCAGCTAAAGGGTGATCAAGCCTTAGCTTGTGTCCCATGCCCAAGTAAGATTTCCCACGGGACTATGCAAGGCATGGTCGGACATTTTTTATACATTCCTGTACAATAGTTACAGTACCAAAGGTTGTTAATATCTCTCTGAATGACCAGACACTTGTTCTCATCGCTTGAGCTTTAATTGTGGGAGATTTACAATTCATCATAGGCTATTTAAGGGTAATATAATGGCAAAGTCCTTTACTTTGCTATTTCGCTGGTAAAATGACTTGTGTGGTTGCCAGATATTTACTGAACAATTTTATCTATATTCTTGGAAAATTGGGTCCAACGTCGCAAACTAGTAGTGAGCGATGGGTAAATGCATTAGTTTCAATATTGAGTCAGTGTCACTGTATAAAACTAGCCACAGAGAAAATATTGACAGAGCTTAAACCAAACCCCCAATCGCTAGTACAACATAAAGATGACAGTTACTCTTCGCCAACCTAAGTAACATGAACACATATTGCGCTACATTTTCTTGCCTAATTCCCTTTCTCAAATCATTCCCGTCTGACATTTCCAGCTTGCTCAATATCCTCTGACATTTCTCTGGGGTTGAAACATGATGCCAAGATAAAGAATACATAATGACGTTCCCATTTTAAAATTGGTCGCTCATCAGCTCTTTTCTAGGACATTTCTAGGACAGACAAGAAAAGTTACAAGAGCAAATAACAAACTGGCACAGTCTATTGTTCCCCTCCAAGTCAGATGGGTAAAATCTGAGGAGAGCTTAGCTTCCTTGATGAGTTGAGCTGCACTAGCTCCAACTACTAATTCTTTTGAACTCCTCCCCCAAGCTTCTTCAGGCTGAAATTGAAGAATGTAAAGAATATGAAAGACTTTCTATGAGTCTCTCCTTGGTGGTAGAGCATCTCTCTTAACCTCTCTTCCTCTTCTTTCCCATGTTTTAGTATTTCTTTCTCCCTGTCTATGGCAGCTAGTTCTTTTACTTAGTTAATATTCATGACAAACCAATAAAATATAAGACTGAGAAAGCATGAACCCCGTTTGATAAAATTAATGAAATTGCACAACGTGTATTAATACTCCTGCCCATTTACTCTGTAGGATTCAACCAAGCAATGGTGAGCTTGATATGATTTAGCCGTCTCTTAGTCTATGTGAGATAGCCTACTATACACTATGGAGTTGAATGTCATTCCAGCCTTTCAGTCCCTTAGCATTCATAGTCCTTTTGAATGCCCTCTTTTCACCCAGAGCTAAATTCAGATAAGGCTAAGAATGTGTTACACGCCCAGAGGTAGAAACAGTTTTCAGTTAGGATTATATTGACCAGGTAAACCCTTTAAATCTACAGACCTCCAGCTTTCATGTGCATTATGAATACAATGCCTCTGTGTTCCCTTTACCACAGTAAAGATAGCCGCTATACCAAAGCCTTAAATACCACCAGCCTTGCAAAAGGTTTTGTGATCACTTTAATCTTTTTAATTTATTGTTGCAGATGTTTTATGTAAGTGAATGTAAAAAGTAAGAAGATAAACAAAAAGTTTAGTGAACCTCAATGATGGCGCTGACTACTGTCGCTTCAGATCGTGTAGCACATAACTACACAACTAAATGTTATTTGAGTCCTATTTTCCAGTTCAATGCACTCCATTAAAATATAATACCATAAGATTACTTGTATAGTACATTTGTTGATTCAGTATATTTAGCAATATAGTACCATTTTGCAAATAACAGCAGTAAATGCAGAACTAGCCTACAATCCCAATGAAAACGGGACCTGTCTTACACAGGATGTGTGTCTGTTTTGCTAATAAGGCCTTGCATACAACTTGGAATATTCAAATCACAGCAACGTTGTTTGTCACTGTTAAAGATAAGACACTAACGTCCATGCATAATTCATTGACTCCATCCCATATTCAAGAAAATAAAAATCAATCGCTTCAGCTAGCAGTAAGGTAAATATCTAGCAGGAATGATGGCTTTTAATTAGACCAAGTTACTGATAGAAATGAAATGATGTCTGCCACACTACAGATAGTCTTATGTATTGTCATCCTTGAATCATTTGGTGAATGTAATGCACTCCGGGTTTAGGACAGATAAGGCATTCACATCCTGTACATTTGATGTCACCTTAACCTTAGGGCGTGGGGATGGTAAAATACCAAGGTTGCAGATGTCACTGTATCGCTTGATTGTAGGATCAAACACTAAATATTAGAGGGTTTAGATGAGGAGAAGGAAAGAGCTGCTGGTGTACATGCTTTATTTTCTTCCTGCCTGACTGTCTGTCAGTGACTGTCTGTCAGTGGCTGTATGTCAGTTGCTGTCTGTCAGTGGCTGTCTGTCTGTCAGTTGCTGTCTGCCAGTGACTGTCTGTAGTAGTCAGTGGCTGAAGTATCGATCCAAAGGTTGATGTTGGTGACAGGCCGATAGACCCCACGGCTTTGAAAGGTGTCACTTGTGTTTTGCCATTGCACAGTCTAATACTGCCTCCCAAATGGCACCCTATTTCCTATATGGTGCACCAATTTTTGAACGGGCCCTTATGAGCCTTGGTCAAAAGTAGTGCACTAACTAGGGCATAGTATGCCATTTGGGACGTACACGGTTTGGAAATCGGTGTGGAAAATGTCAGGCCAAGTTATATAAGTCTAGGGTATACCAGTTAATGTCATATGGCGTATCATCTATTAAGAGGATTCACACCTCAATAGCCTATGTTAATCAGTTATCCCTTTTTATTTGGAATGAACCACATTGATGTCAGCGATGGAAGTTATTCATGCTGGTAGTTAAGTAAACAGTTCAAGTATTGTTCTTTCTCCATATAGAACATAATAACGATCTCAGCAGCTTATTTGTTCTTTAATTTGCCTACTCTTATGAGCTCCAAAATGCCTCGATCTGAATGTGGATTTGCAAAGATAAAAAATGAGTTTACTTAAACTCTGGCTCTTCTCTATGGATCATTATTAGACAACCAAAGGAGACAGCCTTGTCTTCTTCAGGGCAGCGGCAGATGAAAATGGTTTCTGGGCCTGCCTGCCTCCATTAAGACAACTCTGGTGTTATTCATCGCTCGTGGCGCATTGACAATTAATGGATCGTCATGCTTTCTCACGACAAGCTCCCGTGGAACATTCTGCTCACTGGCTTCAAGGAGTGCTGTTAAATTGGATCCATTTTCCAAAAGTGTAATTTTTGCAGAATGTGTTATTTATTAGAAAGATTTGAAATGCTTTAACTTAATTTTTTTCTTTCTCTTTTCCATCTTTTTTCCCCCTGGAAATATCCTCAAAATCACTTGAGGTACTGAGACAATAGCCAATTGGGCCTTAGCAATACCCACGGGAGGATTTCACATCATTTCTAACTTAAATCCATGACAAATTGCATTTTTGCGACTTGGAACCAATTCTAACAGGATATAGCCTTTGTAGAAGAGTACTCGCTGTTTCACAATAGGATACAAGAATGTCTTGTCTTCCAGAAGTTTGGTCCGTTATCAAATATAGCTTGCGTATTCACATGCCTTTAGTGAATCTTGTAGTCTTGTATCTTGTAGTCCATTAATGTATATATTCCTTGACATCAAATGAGATTGCATGACTTAACATTTCACGATATACTTGATCAGTGATGTACTATATTGATTATTGATTAGTAAGAAGTCATTACCTGAAGTGTGGACTGAATTTCTATATGTAAACTATAATTCCAGAACATTGCAATTGACTGGATTTATTACAATCAGAGCTCTCTGTGATATTGGATAGGATTGGAAAGCTTATGATTAATATATAATATATATGTGTCACGTTCGTCGTTTGGATGAAGAGAGGAGGACCAAGGCGCAGCGTGATAAGAATACATTATTTTATTTATTTAACGAAACGAAGAACACTTAAACAAACTATACAAAACAACAAACGAAAGTGAAGCTATATATTAAACAAGTGCAGACACAGGCAACTTACATATAGACAATAACCCACGAAATACCCAACGGAATATGGCTGCCTAAATATGGTTCCCAATCAGAGACAACGATAAACAGCTGCCTCTAATTGAGAACCAATCTAGGCAACCATAGACATACAAACACCTAGACTAGAAACACCCCATAAACATACAAAACCCCTAGACTAGACAAAACACATAAATCCCCCATGTCACACCCTGACCTAACCAAAATAATAAAGAAAACAAAGATAACTAAGGCCAGGGCGTGACAATATGATATACACACAGTGGCCAGTTTATTAGGTACATCCATCTAGTAATGGGTCGGACCCTCCTTTCCCTCCAGAACAACCTATATTATTTGGGGGATAGATTCTAAAAGGTGTGGCGTTCAAACCTTGCGCAATTGGTATCAAGGGACCTAACATATCAGGAAAACTTTCCCCACACCATTACACAACCGCCACCAGACTGTACCATTGACACCAGGCAGGATGGGGCCATGGACTCATGCTGATTATGCCAAATCCTGACTCTGCCATCAGTATGATGCAACAGGAACCGGGATTTGTCGGACCAGGCAATGTTTTTCCACTCCTCAATTGTCCAGTGTTGGTGATCGCGTGCTCACTGGAGCCGCTTCTTCTTCTCTTCTTTTAGCTGAGTGGAACCCGGTGTGGTTGTCTGCTTTAATAGCCCATCCATGACAAGGATTGACGAGGTGTGCGTTCTGAGATGCCGTTCTACACACCACTGTTGTACTGCGCCGTTATTTGTCTGTTTGTGTTCCGCCTGTGAGCTTGCACGATTCTTGCCATTCTCCTTCGACCTCTCATCAAAGAGCTGTTTTTGCCCACAGGACTGCCACTGCCGGGAGGTTTTTAGTTTGTCGCACCATTCTCKGTAAACCCTAGACACTGTCATGCATGAAAAACCCAGGAGGCGTTTCTGAGATGACTGGCACCGACGATCATACCATGCTCAAAGTTGCTTATGCCACTCGTTTTGCCCATTCTAACTTTCAATATAACAGTAACTGAATGGCTTGATGCCTGTCTGCCTGCTTTATATAGCAAGCCACGGCCACGTGACTCACTGTCTGTAGGAGCTAACCATTTTCGTCAACAGGGTGGTGTACCTCATAAACGGGCCACTGAGTGTATGTGATACATACAGTTTATGAATCACACAGTGTGTAGGAAAGCTACATGATAGAAAAACCACATCTCTACAAAATGTAATATCATGTGTACCATAATCTTTCTTATAGACGTTAGTCCTCCTTCCTATCACTGTTGACAGACATACAGACAGAAGGGAAGCATTTCCATGTAAACAAACTCGCTGGCTTCATGCCTCTCAAACGTTTCACGGCTCTTGTCAAGGAGGGGTACGCTGTTGACGCGCTCACATCGGATTGCAGTCTCGAGAGGTATGCAGCTATTGGAGCAACGWTGTACTTTGAACATAATGATGCTATTAAGATCCCTACCGTGGAGCTAGAAGGCAATTACTTAATGCATCCCTGGACACTCAGCTGTGTGTTGAACTCACTCCCTCTTGCTTTTCTTGAGCCCGCTGGTGAGATGGCTTACTGGCGCACCTCAATCAAACCTGCCTTTAAAAACACACATACGCATGCACACACACACACACACGCACATACACATGTACACACAGTTACAGATACAGACACACACACACACATAATACACACGCACGTACGCAATTATGTATGCACGCACGCACGTGCACACACACACACACAGGTGGGAAGGCACACACTTAAAAACAGCCACGTGCACAGCGCTCAATATTATTCACTGTTACGAACCGCATGATAAGGAATAGAACTCACTTGAGTGGGTGAGAGAGGCATCGCAGCCAAATCAGCATGGCCCCCTTATGATAAACCCAAACCCCAAATATACCTTGCATTTTGACGGGATAGCTTTTCTCTCAATGCCTTTTTCACAAGGTAGTTTTGATCAAATTAGTCCAGTTACAATGGTCTTCAGCCATGTGTGGTCGGTCCCACGAGGCTCCTTCACCAGCTGCTCTATAAACCAGGCCCCAGGCTGATCAGGTGAGGTAATGCACTCAGTAAGTTCCACTTTTACAGGCTTCACTCACATTTATAACCTTGGTGCAGAGGTTTTTATTTCAATTGGCTTTACTTGCAGTCTGCTTTATGAAGCTTTAAGTCTTGATCAAAGTATTTCTGGTATTGGCAGGGCTGTTCCTATCTGCAGACGTTGATATTGGAGCAGGTAATTCAGTCGAGCTAACCCTCCTATCGGTCTCGGGAACCCTAAACCCAAGTGGAGTGATTTGGGGGTTGTTCAAAATGATGTAACAGCACTAGACAATATACCTTAAAAAAACAGCAGCAATGGAGATACACCCACCTGGACAGATAACACCTCTTTGGAGGATGTGTGCCACATGTATGATAGATATGATGTTGGGAAAGCACAAGAGAGAAACAGAAAGAGAGAGAAACAGAAAGAGAAGGAGAGAGAGGAGAGAGAGAAACAGAAAGAGAAGGAGAGAGAGGAGAGAGAGAAACAGAAATAGAAGGAGAGAGAGGAGAGAGAGAGAAACAGAAAGAGAAGGAGAGAGAGAAACAGAAAGAGAAGGAGAGAGAGGAGAGAGAAACAGAAAGAGAAACAGAGAGAAACAGAACAAGGAGAGAGAAACAGAAATAGAAGGAAAGAGAGAAAGAGAGAGAGAAACAGAACAAGGAGAGAGAAACAGAAAGAGAAGGAAAGAGAGAAACAGAAAGAGAAACAGAAAAAGAAGGAGAGAAACAGAAAGAGAAGGAAAGAGGAGAGAGAGAAACAGAAAGAGAAACAGAAGGAGAGAGAGAAACAGAAAGAGAAGGAGAGAGAGAAACAGAAAGAGAAGGAAAGAGAGAAGGAGAGAGAGAAATAGAAAGAGAAACAGAAAAAGGAGAGAGAGAAACAGAAAGAGGAGAGAGAGAGAAACAGAAAGAGAAGGAGAGAAAGAGCTAGGTGAGCAGGGGAGTAGCTAAACGACAGTGACAGCTATTTTCCCTGACAACCGTTCCTCTACTGTGCCATAGGTGATTTAGTCTTGGGCGGTGGGCATGGACCAAGATCCCATTATGGGAACATTTGGGGAGTAAATCAAAAACCAGACCCAGCCGTTAATCACTAATTACAGGCTGGATGTTGAAGGTTAGGTCCCTCCCAGGAGAAAAGCCATGGAAGTCCAAAACAAGACGAAAGGAGCAGCCAGGGCCACTAGTCGTTCTGATAAATCAGAGGCCAGAGAAGATCGGATAAAATGTCCAGCAGCCCACACTGAGTTCGATTTGATCAATAAGAAATTGCCCATTCTGTGCCTGTACAGACTTCACATGCATGTGGTTTGGTGGTTTCCCTCCAACAGTATGATGCAGCCTGCCGCCTGCTGATTTCTCTTTTTAAAATCTCCCCCATGACTTCCCCCGTTTCAGTTCCCCCGAGATCGCCTGTGAATCGAGTTTGTCGCTCTAAGCGCATTTCCAAAGCCATTAAGATACTAGGGACTGTAATTGAATGGTTAGGGAGGAGATTGTATGGGTATGTCCCGCCTCAACACCGCAGCTACAAAGCCTACTGAGTTTTGAAATGTCCATGCGTCGTGTTAGCAGTGATGTTGTCAGGGTTGTTTTGCCAGCAGGGTCGAGGGGGAGCAGCATCATAACAGAGCCACAATAGGACGCTCCCACTAGGACATTGTATTGTTTTATTTGTGGAGTAGTATGTCCCTTGTGGGCATCTGTCTTTGTGTATGTGACATGGGCCGACAGAGTTCAGTGAGCATGTCAAAAGATGACCGCCGTTTGCTTTCTGCAAAGATATTGCTTAGAATATTTTGATCAGCAGTGTGTTCATGTAATCTTTGAGCCCGTATCATGATCTGCTAGTAGGAAAACATCAAGTCACTTTTTCATCTCTGAAGTATCCAATAAACCCAGTGCTGAACTCTGGAAATTAGTTCTTTAATTGTTTTCAAACTCTTAACATCTCAATAGATGGAGTAAGTTTGAAGTCAATTATGTGTAATATATCTCCACTGGCGCCAATGAATTCTGCGTAGGAAATGCATTTGTACTTTGCTAATTTCCTCCTCTGAGCTTGGAGAAAAAGAGAGGACACATTGCAGCCTAATTTGKGAAATTAACATTTAATGAAGCCCTGTAGACGTTAGAAACTGCAGTATGTGCTGAGAGAGATATGTTTGTCTCAAACATTTCAGCATGTTATAACTTCCAGGGTCTGTATAGTAGTAATTCCCCATTAATTTTGTCAATAGGGGGGCGCTATTTTCACTTTGTAAAAAATTGTGCCCAAATTAAACTGCCTCGTACTCTATTCTTGCTCGTACAATATGCATATTATTATTACTATTGGATAGAAAACACTCTCAAGTTTCTAAAACCGTTTGAATTATATCTGTGAGTAAAACAGAACTCATTTTGCAGCAAACTTCCCGATAGGAAGTGAAAAATCTGAAATCGAGGCTCTGTTCCAGGGCCTTCCTATTCATTTGCTTGAAATCTATGGATATACATGCACTTCATATGCCTTCCACTAGATGTCAACAGGCAGTGGGAGGTGGAATGGGGTGTCTAGCTTGATCTGAGGTCGAACAAGAGCTCTTGGAATGACGTGACCCCAATTTCCTTTGTCTAGCAAGGCGCGGGAAGGACATCGACATTGGCTTCTGAAAAGCGTTCGGTATAGACGTCTAATAACTCCGGCTTTGATTTTATTTGATACATGTGATAATATCATCGTAAAGTATGTTTTGTCAATATAGTTTTATCAGATTATTGAACGTTTATCGGGAGTTTTGGCGTTTTCCGTCCTCTGCGTTTGGTGAAGATGGACATCTTCGCGCCACTTAGCTAGCTAAGGTTGCTAATTCGACAGGCGAAGAGAACATTCTAAAACCAAACAACGATTTATTCTGGACAAAGGACTCCTTGTACAAGATTCTGATGGAAGTTCAGCAAAAGTAGGAACCATTTATGATGTTATTTCGTATTTCTGTGGAAAATGTTTAGTTCTATTTTCCGCCCTCATTGCAGGCGCTGTCTCGCTATAACGTAAGCTGTATGTCGTACTAAAGTTATTTAAAAAAATCTAACACGGCGATTGCATTAAGAACTAGTGTATCTTTCATTTGCTGTACAACATGTATTTTTTAGTAAAGTTTATGATGAGTTCTTTGATTAGATTAGGTGACTGTCCAAAATATCTCCGGATAATTTTGTGCAGTTTGGCTACGTATTCACATTGTAAAACCACGATTTGTACCGCTAAATATGCACATTTTCGAACAAAACATATATGTATTGTGTAACATGATGTTATAAGACTGTCATCTGATGAAGTTTGTCAAGGTTAGTGAATAATTTTATATCTTTTGCTGTTTTTTTGCGATCGCTACCTTTGAGGGTGAATGAATGCGGTTGTGTGGTTGGCTATTGTGGTAAGCTAATATAATGCTATATTGTGTTTTCGCTGTAAAACACTTAAAAAATCTGAAATATTGGCTGGATTCACAAGATGTTTATCTTTCATTTGCTGTACACCATGTATTTTTCATAAATGTTTTATGATGAGTATTTAGGTATTTCACATTGCTCTCTGTAATTATTCCGGCTGCTTTGGTGATATTTTTTATGGTAGCTGCAATGTAAAACTATGATTTATACCTCAAATATGCACATTTTCGAACAAAACATAGATTTATTGTATAACATGTTATAAGACTGTCATCTGATGAAGTTGTTTCTTGGTTAGTGACTAATTATATCTCTAATTGGTCGGTTTTGTGATAGCTACCTATGTGGTAAAAAAATTGTGAAAATATGCGGTTGAGTCTTTTGCTATTGTGGTTAGCTAATAGAAATACATATTGTGTTTTCGCTGTAAAACATTTTAAAAATCGGAAATGATGGCTGGATTCACAAGATGTGTATCTTTCATTTGGTGTCTTGGACTTGTGATTTCATGATATTTATATGCTAGTATTTACTTGTGGCGCTATGCTAGGCTATGCTAGTAAGCTTTTTTACTGATGAGGATGCTCCCGGATCCGGGATGGTGACCAAGTAGAAGTTTTAAACACATTTGAGAAACTGGAATCTTGTTGTCCATTCTTGTTCTTTCGTAGCTCAATTATACTCTTCTATTAAGATTGTCTGTGTCACATTAAACATTATTGTTGTTATGTTGCAATTTCCACATGACAAAATGAGTCGCTTTCCATGTAGCACGTCAGCTTTCAAAGATCAATAGTTAACATCATCGTCATCAAGACACAAGATGCTTCATTGTCGGGCAGGAAGGGTCACGCTAATGATTTGACAGATGTTCGCACTCTTGAGAAATTAAAGGCTAATCAACAAGAGTGTGTTTGAGCATGTTAACACATATGTCCTCTTGTGTCTTGGATTTACCATCCCGCATGGGGATTTTCACAAAAGACTAGAAATTGATTGAGGACAATCAAATGCAGTCGTCTCTCCATGAAAAACATCTCCCATGCATTCTTGAAACCCCAAGAGACTATGTAGAATTGTAATTGTACATATTCTTGACTTAATGACACAGCTTCATTCAATCTTCAAAAGAGCCAYCCTGTTCAAGTTTGTTATTGATCTTTTAAACCCTATAGAAATACTGGACATGTATTGCTTGGGGTTATGAACCATTTCAAAGCACTAGATAGTAAAACATTTTCTCAGGGCAATTGTGTGCTGAGGTATATCTTTATTTGTTTTTCCTACAGAATGGGGTGTCTGCAGTCTTCAAGCATTGATCACATGGGGGTTATTCCAGTTCAGGACATAACAGACAGATTGTTATGCATTAACTCTAAACTCAAGTTAAAAGGTACACAACAGATACATTCTTATTCAAGTTCTTTCTTCCCTCAGTTGGTTTCGCTGAGCTAAGCTAACCGCTCGTCTCTGGACCTGGGCTTTTCTTTTATTAGGTTTTGTATTTCATGGCCTCAGGAGCAGAACAAATTGAGTCAGTGTTTCCTTTTGCTCTGTTGCTCATTAGCCCAAGAGGAAAATTCAAAGGCACACACTAGTTACAAGTCTAGTTACATAACAGAATTAAAGGGGACGCTTGAGTAACGGCTTTGTGTTCATTCATTGTCTCATTGAAGAACTGGAAGCATTATAGTCGTTAACCATCGGCACCCTTACCGGCCACACGCAAAATGTCTCTGTTTTTCCAGGATAGTTTCTGTGCCTTTGGTGCTATATATACACTTGAGCAACCAGTGATTATAGCAATATGTGGAGAACTGCAATTCATTTTGAGTTGTCGATGCATTTCAAATAATCTCTTTATGTAAATACATAAATGTGGTGGCGTTGTGGGACATTGAATAGAACACCCACAATCCCTTTGGAAAAGTCCACATAATAAGATGGATAGCTAGGTAGGCTGAAGAAATCCTCGGAGATACAGTACTGGCATGGTTTAATGAAATGTACATTAAATCTCTTGTTTACTTGATGTATTTACGTAGCACCTAATTTCATCCATTTTCTCTTGACGTACGAACTCATTATGTTTCCTCGATGCATAAACCAAACAACATCTGCAGTAATGTTGTGCCCCGGCAACAAAACACTGGCTAATTGAGTCTCTCTCTGTGTATTCAACTGTTTTCAGGTCCATTAATTTAAGGAATACGGGCATACACACAATACCACAATCACTTGTCTGTTCAGTGTGCTGTATGCTCACACACACACAGGAAAAGTACTTTGGCTTGCTTCACTGATATGTGGAAGTAAATGCATACACGTGCACGCAAACACACACACGTGCACACACACTTGAACAACCTGCCACCCAACCATTCACTTATTTCTTTCACACACACACACACACACACGCCATTACTATCACACACACACACACCACACACACACACCACACACACACACACACACACACACACACACAACACACACACACACACACACACACACACACACACCACACAACACACACACACACACACACACACACATACGCAAGTGCACATGGGACACACACACACTTGAATTACATTCAAAACACCCTAGTGAACAAAAGTGGCACAGCTCTCTAGATAACAGTGATCTAATTACCGGCTTTGCTTCTTCTTTACAGAAGTGTTCCAGCTCACCCTGCCAGATGACCAGAAATTGAGCATCACCACGGTAACCGTTGGCCAGAGTGCTGTCTTGATTTGCGCAATCAAGGGGGAGCAGGACTCCCATCATCTTGGAAACGCAACAATCAGGTCCTCAACGTTCTGGATCTGGAGGCATCAATGTAAGAGCTGCCTGAAGCCCACCTGTTGTTTCTTTAGCTTTGTAAGACACTTTGTGTCGAGGACAGGTTGACTACCAGGCTTTTCTTATCTAGGAAAGCTTATCTTATCACGCAGGCACGCACGCATGCACACACACACGCACCGTCATCGCACCAAGCACACAACACACAACAACCACACACACACACACACACATCACACACACACACAACACACACACACAACACACACACACACACACACACACACACACACACACACACACACACACACACACACACACACACACACACACACATTTCTGGTAACACACTACACCAGTTTTGTTTATTTTCCTTTATTGATAATACTACGCACTAACCCGAAACCTTATCCTAACCCTAGCCCTAATCCGTACCTTAACTGTTATTTTACTGTAACCGTAACCTTAGCAAGCAGTTTCTTATCAACAGAGAGTGTGTTGATAGTATAACCAGTTGTACATCATATGGGACAATCCTAATAAAGTATGACCAACAGTTTTGTAATATCCTGCTCAGCTTCTCACCATCACTAGAACGCCTGCGCACTTTAAAGTGGACTAATCAAAATGCAGACCTAGATCTTTTGAACAGCATTTTGGGATTGACAGTTATACACAATGTCAGATATCCAGTCTCTGTACACTGCTGAGAGGGACAGTGTTCTCAGCCAAAGAACAGCAAAGGAGTATGGGTAAAAAAAGGCAGGCAGGATGAAGGAGGATACCAAAGGGGTTCAGCTCTGAGGGATAGCTCCTATTTTTACTTCCTGCAGAGCGTGTGTCATCGTCTGTGTGCAGTATCTACCACCATTACGCTTTCATCCTTCTTCAAAGACAGGACACTTGAAGACTTGAAGGTTCAGGGAGTCATCAGGAAAGGCTGCCCACTCTCTCCGTTGTCCCTCGTCAGGATTGACCAAGCTGTGGCTGACTCGACCGTGCATAATTGAGTCAACACTGTCGTAGTAGATAAAGAAGGTCCAGCGAAGCCACTAATGTAACATTAAATGTTGATGGCCCTTAAAACTGTGCGAGGAGGCGCACAGCTGTCGCCAGTCATCGCCGAGCACCATCATTCCTGGAGTTGAATTTCTGCCCCCACTGTTTCCGAGTGCTTCAGCTTCTTACGATCCCCCATTTACATGAAGATGGGAATGTTCTTCTTCTTTTGGGCCATCGCCTTCTCCCCGAGGTTTTTGATGACTTGCATGTGAAAGCACTACCATTTTATCCCCCAGTCTTCTCTACAATAAGCTATTCATAATTTTGTACATCATTGCTGACATGGGAATGYGTTGAAACCAGCCTATGCCAAATTGGATTAAAGTGAGTGAGCTAGATTTAACTCTTGAGTAAAGTAAAGGAACAGAGCACAAGCCAGGACATGTCAGGTCAAGTTAGGTCGACTTTGATGTCATTTGGCCTCTGTATATGGTAGATACAGTGCCTTGCAAAAGTATGCAGACCCCTTGTATTTCTTCACATTTTATTGTGTTACAAAGTGGGATTAAAATTGATTTCATTTTCATTTTCTGTCAACAATCTACACAAAATACTCTAAGGTCAAAGTGGAAGAAAAATTTAGAATTTTTAAAAAGATTAATAGAACTTAAATGACTAAATTATTGTCATTGAATAGGTATTCAGCTCCCTGAGTCAATACATGTTATAAACATCTTTGGGAGCAATTACAGCGTGAGTCTCAAGTCTCTAAGAGTTTTACACACCTGGATTGTGCAGTTTTTGACTGAAGCAGGTTGAAGCAGGTTTTCCTTGAGATGGTTTGGGATGAGTTGGACCGCAGAATGAAGGGAAAGCAGCCAACAAGTGCTCAGCATATGTGGGAACTCCTTCAAGACTGTTGGAAAAGCATTCCAGGTGACTACCTCATGAAGTTGGTTGAGAGAATCCCAAGAGTGTGCAAAGCTGTCATCAAGGCAAAAGGTGGCTACTTTGAAGAATCTCAAATTTAAAATATATTTTGATTTGTTTATCACTTTTTTTGGTTACTACATGATTCCATATGTGTTATTTCATAGTTTTGATGTCTTCACAATTATTCTACAATGTAGAAAATATCAAAAATAAAGAAAAACCCTAGGTAGATGTGTCCTAACTTTTGACTGGTACTGTATGTATGTACAGTATGTACACTGACCAAGTGTTTATGGGTATTGCGTTTTATCTCCCAGTGTGCAGGGGCCTAGTGTACTGAGTGGGGTATAGCAGCTAGCATTTTAGGGCTCTATTCAATCAGATCTGCTTTAGCCAACATCCGCATAGAGGTCGTTTTGATGGTGTCTGAGGTGGAACTGCGTTAGAGCTGTCCAATCCACAAGTGGCTCCCGGAATTATACCTGAAGCGGATATTGCCATTGGCGACATTACCACAGAGTCAATCCCATGCAGCTTTGTTTACAAGTTGAACACTGGAGTGTGAGATGTAATATGCACCTCGATTAGGCTGATAGAAATCCTAATTATTTAGTTGAATAATCTTTTATTTGAGTGTCATTATTTCTATATAGCCTACACTTTCTCGTTCTGAGTGGGGCGGCTGCAGCTTAATAACAATGATCGCAAGAACAGCTGCTCACCGATTTGATGGCTCCAACGCAGTTCCACCTCCGACACCACCAAAACATCCGCTATGCGGGTGTCAGCTATCGCCTGTTAAGGCTTGATCTGATTGAATCTAGGCCTTATCCTCATGTATATGTTGAGCTGTAAGACTTTTGTAACTCTGTCCTCTGTAAATAATGAATATCCATCAACTGATACCAAAAAAATTATGAATCAATTAAGCTGTACGATGTATAGTGTTACATGGTGGAAAGATAAGTGCTTTTGCCTGTTTTCGATGTTGCATTTCAACTAACATCCAAATATTTTGATTGTGTTCTTTCCCCCCAGCAGATTCCGACACAGGTAGGTTTTATCAGAACTGACATCACCACAGAATTGTCTACTATGTCATCCACAATAAAAAGGCCACAAAGCTAATGAATTCTGACATCACTCTGTGGCGGATACACCACACCTTGAGGAGGGGTGGTCTGGAGGAGGGGTGGAGGAGGAGGAAGGAGGGGTGGAGGAGAAGTGGAGTGGTGAAGGAGGAGTAGAGGGGTGGTGGAGGAGTGGAGGGGTGAAAGAGGGGTGAGGAGAGGGGTGGAGGAGGGGGAATAATAGGTGGAGGAGGGGGAACGAGGGGTGGAAGAGAGGGGGGGGAAGAAGAAGTGGAGGAGGACTTGAGAGGGAAGGAGGGGTGGTGGAGGGGGAAGGAAGAGTGGATGAGGAGAGGAGGGGGAAGGAGGGGTGAAGGAGGAGGGGGAAGGAGGGGTGAAGGAGGAGTGGAGGGGGTAGGTGGAGTGGAGGGTGAAGGAGGGGTGGAGGAGGGGGAAGGAGAAGTGGTGGAGGAGTGGAGGGGGTAGGAGGAGTGGAGGGGGGGAGGAGGGTGGAGGAGAAGGAAGGGGAGGTGGTAGAGGAGKGGAGGGGAAAGCATTGGTGGTGGAGGAGTGGAGAGGGAAGGAGGGGTGGTGGAGTGGGAACGAGGGGTAGAGGAGTGGGGGACTTGATCGCCTCCAGTGCTTCTCGTTCCACCCCTCCGAGTTTCATTTCTCCCCTCATTCATTTTTCATTTAAAAGGGTGACACAATATGCTCATCGCCGAGGGGCCAAAACGCGCCATCAATTCCCCTCACACAGCGAAGGTCTGATGATCCGGTACAGCCTGAGCCCCAGTATCCCACCCCTGAACACTGTTTATCTGATCATAGAGGTTGTACCTGACAAACATGGTGGCCCATGCCCATGCTTTACAGCAGTCTAGCAGGTGTATGTAAGCGATGACATGTACTGACTCTGAGATCTGAACAATGCCATCAGACGTGATTGGAATTATAATTGGATTATGACAAGAAACACTTAAAAGATTTGCTATCTTTCTTCAGGTCTGTCTGGGTTTTCAGTTGCGAAAGCTTCCTGATCAAATTAGAATGAATAGATGTTAATCAACGAACTGAATGAAGAAATACTCCCAGGAGAAATAGCAAATTACCTTGGAAAGTGTGAACGTTAGTAGGCGTCTAATGAGGAAGTAAATTTTAGTTATTTCTAGATGGTTGCACTACTTGAACACAGTGTATGGATTCATTAACTTTGGGGATTCTTTCAGTGTAACGGCTGCAATCATGACACAACATTCATTAAATTGGTTTCAGTTGCTCCTCGTGACCTTGGTAACCTCACAGATAAAGTTGCCTGTGCTTTTATACTGGAGAACATAGTGAAACTGTTTTTGTGGTGCATGCCTGTTCACAAAATGGAACATTTTCCCATCTTGCTCATTTCAGTGAATACTCAAAATGGCACTTCAATGTAATTACTGACATACTTGATTTAACCTGAATTTCAGCACTAAACCAAAGACTGATTATAGTTGTTTCCTAGTTAAAAAATTATCTTTTCAAATAAGATAATACATATAAATGTTAAAGTGTCATTAAGGACCCAGGATTGATTTGTTTTTCTCTATGGTACCATGCATACAAAAACAATAATTGGAAGATAATTCTTGACAAGCGAACAAATGCTTGTCTTTGACTGAAACGGCTAGAAATGTGTGTCACAGTGTGCCTTTATTGATCTCCTTGTCCAAGTTATTTTACTGCTTTACAAAAGTTCCAATAACACATCAATATTCTCTGCTGCAACCCCCCACATCCGTATTGCCTAAGCACATTGCGCACATTCACAAAACATTTTCATTTTCAGATCCGAGCACGCACAATTATTCATTATGGTGTTAATTACATTTTCAACCCATGAGTTTTTGTCTTACATAGTCATTTTGGCATTCCTCTTTCTTCTCCTGCAGGATTTCGGAGATGATGGCTCATTGTATGTCACCAAGGTGACCACCACCCATATGGGGAACTACAGCTGCCATGCCGACGGGTACGAGCAGCTCTCGCAGACGCACATGCTCCAGGTGAACGGTAAGCAGCCACTGCCGCTCTGCGGGAACAGAATGGTCACTCTGACACTTCCTGTCGCTACTGAGTCAAACCCGAAGTATTTTCGCTGCCAAATGCTGCTAAATCCCATCTGAGGGTGCACCCGGCTACTCTGACAGGCCACCGTCGGTATAGAGACAGGCRAGCTGAAATTAAATGCTTACAGAGCTGTCAAGGGTTTTTTGGAAATGGGAACGCAACATTAGATTGTTGAGAGTGTTGTTTTGATGGATAAATCTGTCAGAGTGATCAAACCTCTTTCCTATCTTTCAGGATTATCAATCTGTCAGATTTAGAAAATCAAATACACCTTAGTTGTGTGGAAACTCTGTCAAGTGCTACTGTAGTTTTGAATTGAGTTTCTTTCTAATTGGAAAGGAAACCATGTCTTGTCGATGCTATTTTCATATTAGAGACATGAGTTTAGGCATGCAGAAAAATATGACGTTTGCTGCTGTCTAAAAACACTCACCTCCGGCGAATTTGTGACACAACGACAATCGTTCGACCTTCAGTTGCAAAGAGACAGTTTCCATTAACGATGACTTTAAAGCACATACGGTTGAAGTCGGAAGTTTACATACACTTAGGTTGGAGTCATTAAACTCGTTTTTCAACCACTCCACAAATTTCTTGTTAACTTCTCTAGGATAGGGGGCAGCATTTTCACTTTTGGATAAATAGCGTGCCCAATTTCAACTTCCTTCTACTCATCCCCAGAATATAAGATATGCATATTATTAGTAGAGTTGGATAAAAAACACTCTGAAGTTTCTAAAACTGTTTGAATCATGTCTGTGAGTATCACAGAACTTATGTAGCAGGCAAAACCCCGAGGACTAACCATTCAGATTTGTATTTTTTTGAGGTCACCGTCTGTTCAATGAGATTTCATTGGGAAACTAGATTTCTAATCAACCTGTTTGCAGTTCCTACCGCTTACACTGGATGTCACCAGTCTTTGGAAATAGGTTGAGGTTATTTCCTTTGTGCAATGAAGAAGAACGGCCATCTGGAATCAGTGTAACGTTATGTGTACTGTTTGAGAGTTGCGCAAGACTAGAAAAGTATCGTTAGTTTGTTGTCATCCTGTATTGAAAACAGATAGACCCGTCTTCAATTTGATCCATTATTAACGTTTACAAATACCTTAAGTTGTATTACAAAAGTAGTTTTTTTTAGGTATTTTTTGAGGTATTTTTGAGGTATTTTGTAGTGACGTTGCGCAAATTGGAAGTTGTTTTTTTCTGGATCAAACGCGCCAAATAAATGGACATTTTGGACATATATGGACGGAATTAATCGAACAAAAGGACCATTTGTGACGTTTATGGGACATATTGGAGTGCCAACAAAATAAATTCGTCAAAGGTAAGGCATGATTTATATTTTATTTCTGCGTTTTGTGTTGCGCCTGCAGGGTTGAAATATGCTACACTCTCTTTGTTTACTGTTGTGCTATCATCAGATAATAGCATCTTATGCTTTCTCCGAAAAGCCTTTTTGAAATCTGACATGTTGGCTGGATTCACAACGAGTGTAGCTTTAATTTGGTATCTTATATGTGTGATTTAATGAAAGTTTGATTTTATATCAAGCGTCCCACATATCCCAGAGAGGTTAACAAACTATAGTTTTGGCAGGTCGGTTAGGACATGACATCTACATTGTGCATGACACAAGTCATTTTTCCAACAGCTGTTTACAGACAGATTATTTCACTTATAATTCACTGCATCACAATTCCAGTGGGTCAGAAGTTTACATACACTAAGTTGACTGTGCCTTTAAACAGCTTGGAAAATACCATAAAACGATGTCATGGCTTTAGAAGCTTCTGATAGGCTAATTGGCATAATTTGAGTCAATTTGAGGTGTATCTGTGGATGTTTTTCAAGGCAAACCTTCAAACTCAGTGCCTCTTTGCTTGACACCATGGAAAAATCAAAAGAAATCAGCCATACCGCTCAGGAAGAAGATGTATTCTGTCTCCTAGAGATGAACGCACTTTTGTGCGAAAAGTGCAAATCAATCCCAGAACAACAGCAAAGGACCTTGTGAAGATGCTGGAGGAAACAGGTACAAAAGTATCTATATCCACATTAAAAACGAGTCCTATATCGATATAACCTGAAAGGCCACTCAGCAAGGAAGAAKCCACTGCTCCAAAACCGTCATAAAAAAGCCAGACTACGGTTTGCAACTGCACATGGGGACAAAGATCATACTTTTTGGGGAAATGTCCTCTGTTCTGATGAAACAGAAATAGAACTGTTTGGCCATAATGACCATCATTATGTTTGGAGAAAAAAGGGAGACGCTTGCAAGCCCGAAGAATACCATCCCAACCGTGAAGCACGGGGGTGGCAGCATCATGTTGTGGGGTTGCTTTGCTGCAGGAGGGACTGGTGCACTTCACAAAATAGATGGATTCATGTGGTAGGACAATTATGTGGATATATTGACGCACCATCTCAAGACATCAGTCAGGAAGTCAAAGCTTGGTCGTAAATGGGTCTTCCAAATGGACAATGACCCCAAGCACACTTCCAAAGTGGTGGCAAAATGGCTTAAGGACAACAAAGTCAAGGTATTGGAGTGGCCATCAGTAAGCCTTGACCTCAATCCTATAGAAAATTTGTGGGCAGAACTGAAAAAGCGTGTGCAAACAAGGAGGCCTACAAGGCCTAAGGGTTAAACAATTTAACGGCAATGCTACCAAATACTAATTGAGTGTATGTAAACTTCTGACCCACTGGGAATATGATGAAAGAAAGAAAATCTGAAATAAATCATTCTCTCTGCTATTATTCTGACATTTCACATTCCTAAATGAAGTGATGATCCTAACTGACCTAAGACATGGACATTTTACGAGGATTTAATGTCAGGAATTGTGAAAAACTGAGTTTAAAGTTTGTATTTGAGTTTGTATTTGGCTAAGGTGTATGTAAACTTCCGACTTCAACTGTATCACTCACAGTATAGTTAATGGTAATGTCTCACTTTAATTGGTCAAATATTTTTTTGCCTGGCCCAGGGAAATGCTGCCTGGCAATTGATTTCGGAAATGGATGGGGGAAAAGTCGTTTTTTTGTGTGAACAGCCATCGGTGTTCACTGATGGGCTTTCACTCAATTATGCGTCACAACATCCCCCTTTAACTGTTAATACGTACTTTGATAACCATTGCTTTATATTATACAGAAATGCATTATAATATATAAAAGGGAGGAAGAATATAACATGTGAAAACTTTAGCTGTTAGCAATGCATTTATTATGGTCGAACGCTTATGATCCATAATGGTAATGCAAAACAACTGCTTTCAGCCAGATTACTCAACAAAATCTTCCCTCTACTAGCTTTCTACATATTATTCAATTGACTAGTATCACATGTTTTACAGACAAGTTAATAAAGCAACACTGAGGAATTGCGGTGCCAATTAGTGAAATAAGCCACATGAACATTATTTGTGCCCGGGATGTTCATGGTCTAACTTGTATACGTATTCACAAAGAATCCCTCCATTTCATAAAGTCGTCTTTCACATTCGTGGTCACCATTGTCTCTAGGGCTGTGGGGCATCCGTGTCTGGTTCCCGCTCTCTGATGTTTGGAACCCTCTATGGGTGGCATAGAGATAGCTGTGAGAACAGGCCTGCTGAAAGAGTAATCACTTCTCAGAGATGAGTCTGGGCCAAGGAAAAAGCTTTCTCCATGGTGGGTGGTCAGAAAACTTTGTGGGCACTTACAATGGGGCTTGCCTTGGTGGTGATACTTGAGATGCAACACATAGAGAGGACAGAGGTCTCAAGGAGGCTAAGAGTCAATCTGAAACCATCCTCGAGCATGATGGCGAGGCTGTCCCCCTGAAGGGCTGTGTGTGTGTTTGTGGGAGAGGTGTGTTTGTGTGTCTGTTTGTGATGCATGAATGTGTGTGTGCCTATGTGTGTGTGTGGCACAAACACTTCCTTTGCAACCAACCAGTGCAGAGGGGAGGCTTGCTGTGTGATTGACAGCTGGGGAGTTTTATGATGGTGCTGTGTCCCATCGTCCTATAAATATGTCTCTTGTCTCTCCTAGGCAGACATCAGGCTCCAATCCTGTCGGAATCTAGATTTGAGTGGAAAAATCTCACTGACTATATTTCCTTCCAATTCGTGCCTGTCTGGGGCTAAAGGAAATGGTGATTCGAACAGGAGCAAAAAGTGTGTTTACAAATGCATGCACAGCGGAAAGATTTTTGGGAGGAGGGGGAGGAGCACCAAAGAGGAATATTTGTGAAATGTTTTACTTTCATGAACAAGAAGAAATTATTAGAGAAATACATGTATGTTTTAATAAGACCTTAGGGCCTCTTATCTTCTTATGGCTGCAGGGGCAGTATTGAGTAGCTTGGATGAAAGGTGCACAGAGGTGCCCAGAGTAAATGGCCTGCTCCTCAGTCATAGTTGCTAATATATGCATATTATTAGTAGTATTGGATAGAAAACACTCTGAAGTTTCTAAAACTGTTTGAATTATGTCTGTGAGTATAACAGAACTCATATGGCAGGCAAAAACCTGAGAAGAAATCCAACCAGGAAGTGAGAAATCTGAGGTTGGTCGATTTTCAACTCATCGCCTATTGAAAACACTGTAGGATATGGATCTGTTTGCACTTCCTACGGCTTCCATTAGATGTCAACAGTCTGTAGAACGTTGAATGAAGCTTCTACTGTGATGTTGAGCCGGATGGGAGCTGTTTGAGTCAGCGGTCTGGCAGAGAGCCAGGTCTTGGTCACGCGCATTCCACATGATATCGACTTGCGTTCCATTACTTCTATAGACACAAAGGAATTCTCCGGTTGGAACATTATTGAATATTTATGATAACAACATCCTAAAGATTGATTCTATACTTAGTTTGACAAGTTTATTCGACCTGTAATATAACTTTTTGAAGTTTTCGTCCGACGTTCGCCTGGACCTGCACGAGCGTTTGGATATGTGTACTAAACGCGCTAACAAAAGTTGCTACTTGGACATAAATGATGGACATTACCGAACAAAACAAACATTTCTTGTGGAAGTGGGAGTCCTGAGAGTGCATTCCGACGAAGATCAGCAAAAGTAAGTGAAGATTTATAATGTTTTTTATGAGTTTTGTTGACTGCACAATTTGGCGGGTAACTGTATGGCTTACTTTTGTGGCTGAACGCTGTTCTCAGATTATTGAATATTGTGCTTTTGCCGTAAAGATTTTTGAAATCTGACACAGCGGTTGAATTAAGAACAAGTGTATCTTTAATTCTATGTAAAACMTGTATCTTTCATCAAAGTTTATGATGAGTATTTATGTTATTTGACGTGGCTCTCTGCAATTTCTCCGGATATTTTGGAGGCATTTCTGAACATGGCGCCAATGTAAACTGAGGTTTTTGGATATAAATATGAACTTTATCGAACAAAACATATATGTATTGTGTAACAAGAAGTCCTATGAGTGTCATCTGATGATCATCAAAGGTTAGTGATTAATTTTATCTCTATTTCTGCTTTTTGTGACTCCTGTCTTTGGCTGGAAAAATAGCTGTGTTTTTCTGTGATTTTGCGGTGACCTAACATAATCGTTTGTGGTGCTTTCGCTGTAAAGCCTATTTGAAATCGGACACTTTGGTGGGATTAACAACAAGATTACCTTTAAAATGGTATAAGATACATGTATGTTTGAGTGTATGTTGTTTGAATTTTGCGCCCTGCACTTTCACTGGCTGTTGTCATATCATCCCGTTAACGGGATTGCAGCCATAAGAAGTTTTAAACAAGGCATGCTGACTGTACAATATCCATTGGGAGTGGAACAGTGCAGTTTAAAGGCCTTCCCTGTCTAAAGACAGCATGACCTCCAAAATGGTCTCCTAATTACTTGCTATCAGTGTAACTGGTGGGAATTGAACCGAGGTCCCAGTTCAATAAAATTTCGAATCACCTCTGATACTTGAACAAATTACATACTCGCTTGCATAGCATACACCTACAAAAGTAACGTTTTATGATGCTTGATATATAAAGTCAAACAATATTTTAAACTCAATGTTAGTTAGCTCTGTCAGCTGCCTACCTTTACCTAACACCTGCCATGGCTCGTTACGGTTGGTGTTCTGGGTGGCATTCCTGGATGGCATTCCTTCAAGCTGAGGCAGGTTGTTGGCACCAGGTTCTAGGAACCAGAATGCTACTGGAAAGCAGATGGCCATGGAACCAAACCACCCTGTAGTCTCACACTCACCTGGCTTGCCAAAGACTTCCTCTCCCCAATCAAGCCAACAGGAAGTATTCTCTGCATCCAGTGGCCCTCCTCTTTAATTTCCAATGACAGCCTGCCAGGGTAGCACTCTACTCTGCAGCCTTGGTGTTACTGCTCTTTTGGAATGGTATTACTGGCATTTCTGTCAAACACAGTTTTACCAAACAAGTGTTATAGAAATCTGTTACTTCTTTCAGCTCCTTCCCCTCCATCCCCTTGCCTGAGGTTTTGACTAGATAACACAACCACAAAAGGGCTAAATTGTAAAAAGGTATGAAAAAATAATTGAAGGTTACGATAAGGCATAAGGTTAGCAGTGTGATTAAGGTTATGGTTAGGTGTAGGGTTAGGGTTAGATTTAAAATCAGTAGATATATTGTAGAAATTGGCAGTRTTTATGACTTTGTGGCTGTGTTAACAAGTGATGAACCTTGCCTGACAAAATGTTGCACAGAATCAATGGCCAGCCCCACCGAGGTCTCTTTTATTGATCTAGATTAGTTTGGTTTGCGCGGTTCTCGCTGAGCAGACCAATGTTTTTAACGGCATTCAGTGTATGCTGGAAATGCACTTGATCCTATTGATAGTATGTTAATGCAGAGTGAGAAGTTAAATGGACTTGGCAGACACTCTAAAAGAAAACTTCTCATCCAATAAGGCTGCCTCGATCCTCAAAAGCCCTTTCAATTTTAATGGAGTATGTGGGCCTGCATTTATCTCCTCTCTTTTATTCTCTTCCTTCTTCCCACAATGCAGTTCCTCCCGTCATCCGAGTCTACCCAGAGAGCCAGGCCCGGGAGCCAGGGGTGACGGCCAGTCTCCGGTGCCATGCTGAGGGTATCCCCAACCCACAACTGGCATGGCTGAAGAATGGCATGGACATCGCTACCAAGCTGTCTAAGCAGCTCACCCTGCAAGGTGGGTACAATCTAGTTTCTGGGGGGGAAGGGGGTTATCAGATCTAGCTGGCATACATCTGAGAAGTGTTCAGTAGGGCACACTGAAGCAAAATGTTGTGCAACCAAAATGGAAGATCTGTGTAATTACATTCCTGATGGCGCTGGAGGGTAGGGCTGCCGTCTTATCGGCTATCAACCAATCATGCTAATTTGTTTGTTTTTTCGCGTTGTTCATAACTTGTTTTGTACATAATGTGGCTGCTACCGGCTTTTATGACCGAAAAGAGCTTCTGGACATCAACTGGGATTATTCACCTCAAATTGGACGAGGAGTTCTTCTTCAATGAGTCTGAYGCGAGGGATAAACTGCAGACACCCGACCAGGCCCTGATCCCCGTGATTTGCTGGAGAAGGAAATAGAGATTGAGGCAAAAGATCAGGGTGCCTTGGGAGGATCAGGCGACGAGTGGCTAATCTGCTCTTGCCTTCCATTCTGCTAGCTAACATTCAATCGCTGGAAAATAAATGGGACGAACTGAAAGCACATATATCCTACCAACAGGACATTAAAAACTGTATTATCTTAAGTTTCACCGAATCGCGGCTGAACGACGACATTAAGAACATACAGCTGGCGGGTTATACACTCTATACACTCTATTGGCAAGACAGAACAGCAGCCTCTGGTAAGACACTGGCGGGGGCCTATCCATTTATGTAAACAACAGCTGGTGCACAATATCTAAGGAAGTCTCAAGCTTTGCTCGCCTGCGGTAGAGTATCTCATGATAAGCTGTAGACCACACTGTCTACCTAGAGAGTTTCCATCTGTATTTTTTGTAGCTGTCTACATTCCATCACAGAGCGAGGTTGGCACTAAAACCGCTCTAAATGAGCTGTATTCCGCCATAAGCAAACAGAAAAACGCTCATCCAGAGGTGGCACTCCTAGTGGCCGATGACTTTAATGCAGGAAAACATAAAACAGTTTTACCTCATTTCTATCAGCATGTTAAATGTGCAACCAGAGGGAAAAAAAATTCTTGACCACCTTTACTCCACACACAGAGACGCGTACAAAGCTCTCCCTCGCCCTCCATTTGGCAAATCTGACCATAACTCTATCCTCCTGATTTCTGTTTACAAGCAAAAGCAAAAGCAAAAAGCAAAAATTAAAGCAGGAAGCACCAGTGACTCAGTCTATAAAAAAGTGGTCAGATGAAGCAGATGCTAAACTAATGTTTGGCAACCACAGACTGGAATATGTTCCGGGATTCTTCCGATGGCATTGAGGAGTACACCACATCAGTCACTGGCTTTATCAATAAGTGCATCGAGGACGTCGTCACCACAGTGACTGTACGTACATACCCCAACCAGAAGCCATGGATTACAGGCAACATTCACACTGAGCTAAAGGGTAGAGCTGCCGCTTTCATGGAGTGGGACTCTAGCCTGGAAGCTTACAAGAAATCCCGCTATGCCCTCCGACGAACCATCAAACAGGCAAAGCGTCAATACAGGACTAAGATCGAATCGTACTACACCGGCTCCAACACTCTTCGGCTGTGGCAGGGCTTGAAAACTATTACAGACTACAAAAGGAAGCACAGCCGAAAGCTGCCCAGTGACATGAGCCTACCACATGAACTAAATAACTTCTATGCTTGCTTCGAGGCAAGTAACACTGAAACATGCATGACAGCGTCAGCTGTTCTGGATGACTGTGTGATCACGCTCTCTGCAGCCGATGTGAGTAAGACCTTTAAACAAGTCAACATTCACAAGGCCGCTGGGCCAGACGGATTACCAGGACGTGTACTCCGAGCATGCGCTGACCAACTGGCAAGTGTCTTCACTGACATTTTCAGCCTCTCCCTGTCTGAGTCTGAAATACCAACATTTTTCACGCAGACCACCATAGTCCCTGTGCCAAAGAACACTAAGGTAACCTGCCTAAATGACTACCAACCCGTAGCACTGTAGCCATGAAATGTAGTCTGCACTGTAGTCTGTAGCCATGAAATGCTTTGAAAGGCTGGTCTTGGCTCACATCAACACCATTATCCCAGAAACCATAGACCCACTCCAATTTGCATACCGCCCAAACAGATCCACAGATGATGCAATCTCTATTGCACTCCACACTGCCCTTTCCCACCTGGACAAAAGGAACACCTATGTGAGAATACTATTCATTGACTACAGCTCAGCGTTCAACACCATAGTTCCCTCAAAGCTAAGGACCCTGGGACTTAACATCTCCTTCTGCAACTGGATCCTAGACTTTCTGACGGGCCGCCCCCAGGTGGTAATGGTAGGTAACAACACATTCACCAAGCTGATCCTCAACACGGGGGCCCCTCGGGTGCGTGCTCAGTCCCCTCCTGTTCAAGTTCCTTGGCGTCCACATCACCAACAAACTAACATGGTCCAAACACACCAAGACAGTCGTGAAGAGGGCACGACAAAACCTATTCCCCCTTAGGAGATTGAAAAGATTTGGCATGGGTCCCCAGATCCTCAAAAGGTTTTACAGCTGCACCATCGAGAGCATCCTGATGGGTTGCATCACTTTCTGGTATGGCAACTGCTCGGCCTCCGACCGCAAGGCACTACAGAGGGTAGTGCGTATGGCCCAGTACATCACCAGGGCCAAGCTCCTGTCATCCAGGACCTCCATACCAAGCGGTGTCAGAGGAAGGTCCTAAAAATAGTCAAAGACTCCAGCCACCCTAGTCATAGACTGTTCTCTCTGGTACTGCACGGCAAGCGTTACCGGAGCGCCAAGTCTAAGTCCAGGAGGCTTCCAAACAGCTTCTATCCCCAAGTCATAAGACTTCTGAACAGCTAATCAAATGGCTACCCAGACTATTTGCACCCCCCCCCACACACACACTGCTGCTACTCTCTGCTATTATCTATGCATAGCCACTTTAATAACCCTACCTGTATGTACATAATTACCTCAATTACCTCGACACTGGTGCCCCCGTACATTGACACATTGACTCTGTACCGGTACCGCCTGTATATAGCCCCGCTATTGTTATTTACTGCTGCTCTTTAATTATATATTTTTCTTATCTCTTACTTTTTTTKKGGGGGGGGGKKGGTATTTTYTTAAAACTGCATTGTTGGTTAAGGGCTTGCAAGTAAGCATTTCACTACAAGGTATTCGGCGCATGTGACAAATAAAATTGGATTTGAATTATTGGACAGCTGTTACCTCTCTGTTTCACTCCATTTCAAAGCTTTTTCCACCTACTGAACAAAACCCTGGTTTAGTATACTGGATATACCTCATGTCTTTTCCTAGTGCTTTCTTCTGCATGAATGACAGGTCCAGTGTTCAACCCCTGAATCAGTTCTCAGTGGTGTCACACCTAAATCATTCCCCAGATGTGCAGACACCCTAGCGTTAGCGACAACTAGATCAACTCAATACACAATGACTCCCACTGCATGGGACAACTCTTAAAAGTCTCGCATTTTGACTTCTTCCAATTCTGTTAAAACACCTCACTGTCCTGTCTCCTATCTTATTAGAATGTAGTGGTGACTTTGATAAAAGATGCCAGACGTCGCTGAGAGAGGAACTGCAAATGGTATTTTATTTGTCTGTCACACTTACTGACAATGTGTGTACGTGCCTGCGTGTGTGTCTGTCTGTGTGTGTGTGTGCATGTGTGTGAACACGCACTCGTGTTATTTTTTGTCAAACAGCTAACGGAAGCGAGGTGCACATCAGCAACGTACACTTCGAGGACACAGGGGCATACAGCTGCATTGCCAAAAACGACGCCGGGTTGGACGAGGACATCTCCTCTCTGTTTGTGGAGGACTCGGCGCGCAAGACCCGTATGTCATGATGTCTACTTTGTCCCTCTGTCTGTCTGTATGTCCTTTCCTGGGGATAATGGAGACACGCAGCTCAAAACACTAAATAATTCATCCAGTCTCTTAATAGTTTATAACCTCCAAAGTAATAATAGAACTTATGCTAGAGAAATAACAGAGATAGCTACATTCTGTATTATCTAGTGCTCAGGTGGTTAGGCTACAGAGACCAATGGYACCTGTTCTAGTACAATGTTAATGGTCGTGTTGTGTAGAATCCTGAAGTTTATTTTCAGCTCAGAATCTTCTTTAATTGAAATGAATACATCTTTAGGAGAAATTGTACGGTGGCCCTAAGGGACAACATAGAATTATGATACAAATACGTGCTCAGATCAGACACAGTCCCATTCATTGACTCTGTCATTATTGTTGGCCTTTCCAAAATGTCAAAATCAGTTTTTTAAGTTCAACCAATGATTGTGACCACGTTGTCGCTAATTCTCTCCTCTCCTAATAACGGCACAAAAAAGCAAACACAGCAACACAGAGACTTGTGATCAGCTGACGCGTGTGATATGGTCTGTGTGAAATGCCCTCCATATAACCAGGGTAACTAGTGTCCCTAGGCTGGCAGACTTTAACCTTAGAAAACCTATTCCTAGATATCTCCCCATTCTCTCTTTCCTGCCTCCCTCTCCCCCACCATCCCTCTCTCCGATTGGATAACTGTCTGCTGTTCCTCAGTAGATGTCGGCCCCTCAATGACCTCCCATCTGGGAACGAAACAATGAAACAACGATACAACCTCATCCCCAATGCAGTCTACCAGCATTTGTTAGAGCTTGGTCTCCCTCATATCATCCATTCCATTTTTAGTTAGATGTGATGTCATTCCACATCTTATATTTTATTTTCTCCTGTCCACTATTTCCAATTTGTGAGTTATCACTTGCAAATGGCTCATTCGGCTACATAAATGGTCCATACATCAGATATCTAGTTTATAGAAATAAATGTGACATTTTGAAAGCCTTATTCAACATAGTGTTGATAGATTGCTGAAGTGGTCATCGTAATAGTAAGCAGCAGATGAGGTGAGAGACATGATAGTCTGAGCGAAAAATGAACACAACTCAGCAGATTCACCCAGAGCTCGTTCAAAGTCAAAAACCTGCTTCTCGTCACCACGTTAAAGTTAATTGTTTTCTTGACGTCGTTGGTGCGCTTCATCGCCGTCGAATAAATGAGCAGACTATATTCAGAGTGGTCTTTAGTCAACTGTCACCCGTGGTGGAGCGCAATTAATCTGACAGGAACTGCTGCTAAAATAGCAGGAATATCTGCCCTGCACTTCAAAATGGTTCGGCAATTATTCCTGGAGCGTCGGATGTCCGTGAGGCAGGTTTTTTTGTTGATGTTGGTTTAGGTTAACACCAGCCAAGGCACAGAGAGAGGGACATGGGCCTACGGTGTATGCATGTCAGTACTGTATGTGTGTTTGGGTGTGTGTCAACTTGAGTGTGTTAATGCGTGTGTCAATGTGTGTGTGTGTGTGTGTGGGTCAACGAGTGTGTGTGCAAGTTTGTGTCAATCGATGCCTAACACAGTTGATCACATCAAGCTTTCACACTGTGTTGGCCATGGTTCACAGTCCCAAGCTATGCAGAAACCTAACCTGTGGTGCCAGCAACAGCAGTGCCATGGCCTGTCTGTCTGTCTGTCTGTGTGGGTCTATCTGTCTGGTTGTGGTGTCTGTCTGTCTGTCTTCTGCTTTTGTTGGTGCTCTTCTTCTGTCTGTCTGTCTGTCTGTTCTGTCTGTCTGTCTGTCTGTCTGTCTGTCGTCTGTCTTGCCTGTCTGTCTGTGGAACTGTCTGTGGGACTGTCTGTGGGACTGGTTGTGGGACTGTCTGTCTGGTTGTGGGTCTGTCTGTCTGGTTGTGGGTCTGTCTGGTGTGGGTCTGTCTGTCTGTCTGTCTGTCTGTCTGTCTGTCTGTCTGTCTGTCTGTCTGTCTGTCTGTCTGTCTCTGTCTGTTCTGTCTGTCTGTCTGTCTGTCTGTCTGTCTGTCTGTCTGTCTGTCTGTCTGCTGTCTGTCTGTTCCTGTCCCTGTTGTGTCCAGGGCTTTTGATGACACTGACCTTCATATCCCCTGGGCTAGGGCTAGCAGCCATTTATCTTTTATTCATTCGGCCATTTCTGAGGATGGCAGCTTTTCTGTCACCAAGGCTTGTCAAAAATKAGGCAATTTCATGATGTGCGGCGCTTGGCGGCCAAATGGTGCACAGTCACACACTGTAACAGGTGATGCCACAGTCCTGGAGAGGCTGTGTCTATGAAGGCTCCAGCTTTGAGATGACTGTCTGTCACTGAATGTGTTACGCCACTTTTGAGAACACTTGTCTAAAGCAACTCTGTCTGTCTGTCTGCATGTATGTCTGTGGGTCTGGTTGTGGGTCTGTCTGTCTGGCTGTGGGTCTGTCTGTCTGGCTGTGGGTCTGTCTGTCTGGATGTGGATCTGTCTGGCTGGCTGTGGGACTGTCTGTCTGGCTGGCTGTGGGTCTGTCTCTCTGGCTGTGGGTCTATCTGCAGGTGCTCCATTGTGAAGCATTTGTAAGGCCTTTGTATGGCATCCTTGAGCTTGTGTCATGCATGTATGGTGCATTATTGTGAAGAGTTTACAACAGTATTTGGGTCCAGGAAACCCATAGGGAGTGCAGACTTTTGTTATAGCCCAGCACTAACACACCTAATTCAACAAATTATCGAGCCCTTAGTTGAATCAGCCTTAAGCCCAAATCAACCGGAAAGCTTTTTTTTTTACGAGCGTGTACACACTGGAATTAGAATGCACAGATGTGAACGAAAGAAAACAGATGGGCTCCAGAGCCAACGGTGTCTATGGCGTCATAGCACATCAAATTAGAAAGCAAGTCTATTTTTCTTGTGTCTACGCAGAGCAATGCTGGTAAAATAAGAAGATAAATTGCTTGGGTCATTTGTAGAAAAGGAATTAGAGGAATTGTTATGATCTTCCCTATGCTAAGTAGACTACACTACGCAGTGTAAATAAATTGACGCTCTCTCACATTTATTTTTTGGGGTGATTTTGGCTTTATAGGGTATTTTGAATGGGAGAACCACAGTTTTATTTTACGGCCCAGCACTAACTTGCCAATTTCAATGAATCATCAAGACCTTGTATTGTAAGGCCAGTGTGTGGCATTATGACAACTCAGTGAAGGCTGTCACTTTTCTCCCAGACGTAAATACATTGAGTGTACAAAACATTAAGAACATGTAGGGTAGGGTATAGAGGTATGGTTCCCCAACTGGCGACCCACAGGCCACATTTTAGTTGGCCCGCCCAAGCTTTCTTAAAAATAGATATACAGTACCAGTCAAAAGTTTGTACACCTACTCATTCAAGGGTTTTTCTTTATTTTTACTATTTTCTACATTGTTTAATAATAGTGAAGACATCAAAACTATGAATTAACACATATTGAATCATGTAGTAACCAAAAAGTGTTAAACAAATCAAAATGTATTTTAGATTTTAGATTCTTCAAAGTAGCCACCCTTTGCCTTGATGACAGCTTTGCACACTCTTTTCATTCTCTCAACCAGCTTCATGAGGAATGCTTTTCCAACAGTCTTGAAGGAGTTTCCACATATGTTGAGCACTTGTTGGCTGTTTTAACCTTCTCTCTGCGGTCCAACTCATCCCAAACCATCTCCATTTGGTTGAGGTCGGATGATTGTGGAGGCCAGGTCATCTAATGCAGCACTCCATCACTATCCTTCTTGGTCAAATAGCCCTTACACAGCCTGGAGGTGTGTTGGGTCACTGTCCTGTTGAAAAACAAATGATAGTCCCACTAAGCGCAAACCAGATGGGATGGCGTATCGCTGCAGAATGCTGTGGTAGCCATGCTCGTGAAGTGTGCCTTGAATTCTAAATAAATCACTGACAATGTCACCAGCAAATGAACATATTCTCTGCGGCAGAGGTAACTCTGGGTCTTCCTTTCCCATGGCAGTCCTCATGAGAGCCAGTTTCATCATAGGGCTTGATGGTTTTTGCGACTGCACTGGAAAAAAACGTTCAACGTTTTTGAAATTTCCCACATTGACTGACCTTCCTGTCTTAAAGTAATGATGGACTCTCATTTCTCTTTGCTCATTTGAGCTTATCTTGCCATAATATGCACTTGGTCTTTTACGAAATAAGCCTATCTTCTGTATACCACCCTTACCTTGTCACAACATAACTGATTGGCTCAAACGCATTAAGAAGGAAAGAAATTCCACAAATGAACTTTCAACAAGGCACACCTGTTAATGGAAATACATTCCAGGTGACTACCTCATGAAGCTGGTTGAGAGAATGCCAAGAGTGTGCAACACTGTCATCAAGGCAAAGGGTGGCTACTTTGAATAATCTCAAATATAAAATATATTTTCATTTGTTTAACACTTTTTTGATTGCTACTTGATTCCATATGTGTTATTTCCTTTTTCGTTTCGTTTTGATGTCTTCACTATCATTAAAACATTTAGAAAATAGTAAAAATAAAGAAAAACCCTTGTATGAGTAAGTGTGTCCAAACTTTTGACAGGTACTGTGTATAATAATATTTGTTTAATTGTTGGACATAAAAGACTGTAAAAACACCAGCAAATCAGCTCCAAGAGATTGTAATTTTGGAAATCTGTTCCAAAGTATTCCCACACATAATAGAGAGATATACACTGAGTGTACAAAACATTAAGAACACCTGCTCTTTCCATGACATAGACTGACCTGGTGAATCGAGGTGAAAGCTATGATCCCTTGTAAATCCTCTTCAATCAGTGTAGATAAAGGAAAAGAGAGATATTAAAGAAGGATGTTTAATCTTGAGACAATTGAGACATGGATTGTGTATGTGTGCCATTCAGAGAGGGCGCCAGGTTACCGGTCTTTACACGCACCTGTCACCATCATTACCCGCAGCAGCGCTCATTGGACTCACCTGGACTCCTTCACGTGGTTGATTGCCCCGCTGTTCCTGTTCTGTTTCATGTCCGTCAGTTATTAAACCTTCACTCCCTGTACCTGCTTCTCATCTCCTGCTTCAATCCTTCTTTTAAAATACAAAATATTGAAGTGCCTTTGAATGGGTTATGGTAGGGGCCAATACTTTGATTTGATTTTGATTCGATTTGATTTGGTAGTAGGTGCCAGGCGCACCGGTTTGAGTGTGTCAAGAACTGCAACGCTACTGTGTTTTTCACTCTCAGTTTCCCGTGTGTATCAAGAATGGTCCTCCACCTAAACATCATCGAGCCAACTTCACACAACTGTGGGAAGCATTGGAGTCAACATGGTCCAGCATCCCTGTGGAATGTTTTCGACACCTTGTAGAGCATGCCCTGACGAATTGAGGCTGTTCTGAGGGCAAAAGGTGGTGAAACTCAATGTTAAGATGGTGTTCCTAATGTTTTGTATACTCATTGTATATATGATTCAAAATGTACAGTGAGGCTACAATTCAAAAAGGGAAGTTTCCATCACTGGGAGACTTAACATATTGCTGTCTGTAAAGTACTTATTTGAAACCATCCAACACATTTATCCTGCTTTTTCTCCTGACGATGTAAAATCACATGGGTAGCTCCATGCGGGACCAGATTTTCAACTTCTCGCTGACCAATTACTTGCACTTTTGAAATATTCACGGATATTTCCAACCCAGGATTAAACGGTTGGATATTTTCTTCTTAAAAAATAATACTTTCTCCCACTGTAGTCAGTTCTCTCCAGAGACTTCAACCTCCAATTATAGAACTGTCTTGTGCCTTTGAAGAATTCCATTTCAGCATTACTCTGTATAGTATGACCAGGGTGTTTCTCAATCCAGCTAAAGTTATCCCTCCAGTAATGAAGCGTCCTTAAATCTTCAGGATTAAGCTGCTAAAAGTAACTGCAGCAAAAAAAAAAAAAAAAAAAAACCTAGTTGAACATTAATCCATTTACAGCGTTTCATGGAATTGGAACAGGAAACATTTAGGTTGATGTACACTTAAGTTCTTGGTGATACAGCATAGTTGTTAGTGGGAAAAACTTTCCATTTCGTGTCTGAACAGACTATTCATCTTTCCCTTTAAAAACATTACATGTCCATATTTAGTGTAGGTAATCACATTCTCTCAATTAATTGTATGGCATTTTAGAAACATATTTTTCAATCTTTCCATACATTTCTATCGATCCATAACAGTCAGACCATGAAACAGAAATGTTAATGTGTAGTAATGGATCCATATGAAATACTGAGCTGAGCTACTGAGCTGTACATGGAACATTCAGCTCACCACAACAGTGTCATCATCATGTCAATAAATCCAGGCAGTATTTGGACAAAGGTATTTATAGCCAGCCATAATTAAAACATATCCTCAGTCTCGATTATACAACGCTGCCAGGTCAATTTGCATAACAACTGACACACAAAGCAGACACAACGTGCCAATGTTGCCAGGCGACTCAATCCCAAACATAGGCTGATAAATCCAATGAATCACAGTGGGAGAAGAACAGAGAGGAAGACACCCAGGGCGACTGTGTCACGATGCCTTTTCCTATTTGCATCTGCCAGCCTAATTAGCTAAGCTGGGGCTGCCTGGCTTCACCTGTTAATGCAGTCAGGAAGTCTGCTGGCTGTGATGCCAGGATGTTCCTATCCACAGGCACTGTGCCCAAATGTCGCATCCGTGTGCCCTTGTAAACAAATCGAGTTTGTGTTGTAACCTTGCTGACGGGAAGGTGTTGTTGTGTGGGGAGTGTCGAGTCCGCCTGACGACTGCAAAATTCTGGCGCTCTTCATTTGGGAACAGTTATTCAGGACCGGTGTAGCGAAATCCGCCGCCGCTGAAAGTGGCACATAGCTGTTTTCTAATATGGATGACGAATGTGATGTGGGGGCCACTYGTATGTTTTAGAACGAGCACAATCTTTCTGCCTTGTGATGAATAGCATCTAATCATTGCTTTATTGGAAAAGACTTGGGCACCAAGATCTCATCTCACTACCATACTCCTTCCTCCATTTCCCCCAGCAGTACCAATCTGATGATTTTTGGAACATCACCAGAAACTGGAACAGTGCAGCGTTTCCCTAACACTTCCCTTTTCTTCCCATGTTAATCATTCCTCTACATCAGTTCTCTTGTGTAACTTTTTAATGAGAACAAAATGTATGCATGAGTACAACAGAGTGGGACTTGACGAAGCACTTTTGAAAGATTAGGCTTGACTAACAGGTCTGTCATGCCACTGCCAAAGCTTCTTTTTTTTATTTTTTACTTTTCTCTCTTTCTCTATTCTCTCCATCACTCTCCACACAGCAGAAGAGAGGGTGAGAGAATGAGCAGCATCAGAATAGGGGGAGATTAAAATCAGAACTGAATTGGGGCCCGAGATTGGTTTGCAGACGGTCAGGAAAATGGAAGATGGAATGGAAACAGAGGGGGTTGTGGGATGGATGAACAATAGGAGAAGGTCATCGCGCTTATACAGCGGGAAAATGAGGATAGTCAAGACAAAGAAATGGGTCTGTTATTTGCATCTGCTCCTGAATGGCAACATCTTCACATTTTCTGTGATAGACACAGGCACTCAGTACACAGGCTCTGGGTGTTCATCTGTACTCGTCGCGAAATGAGCACATCCTTTTAAGAGGCACATCACTCTCATCTCAAAAGGCTTTGAGGGCTTTGTGGGGTTGTATTCCAGTTCATGCATTAAAGCCGCTTGGTTATTATGCAGCTGTAGTTTCCAATTCCATGTCATTAGTTGTCTCCAAGTGAATTTAATGAGAAATTACGGCAGTTTTAGTCAGCCAAAAATAGTCTCACAAAATAATCCTCTTTAATGACCTCTAGAACTCATTTACGCTTGAGATATATGTAGATTTGATGATATGATGGCTAATACCCTAATATGTAAAACATATATTTATTGATGGATAATTACCTGAGGTGTACATTTATTTGATTCAATATCATGTCAATTTTATAGCACGTGGTACATGCTTTTGCAGTACATAGTACAGATTTCTAAGGATGGCTTTTTAGTGGGGCTAACAACAAAACAAGAACAAATGTTGGAAAATGTTTTTTGTGTATTTGTGTATTTACAATATAACACCTGCACTGTGTTTCGCCCTCAAGTGTTTGGTATCAAATTATTCTCAAACTGGGGGTTTCTATTGGAGAGAGACTTTTCATAAAACATTCATTTTGTTTTTTCTTAGTTGGTGTGTGAATGCTCAAAAAGGGACAATCATCGATTTCTCACTAATGCACATTCTTGGTCTTTCTTTTCTTGTCTTCCTTTCAGTGGCAAACATTCTGTGGAGAGAGGAAGGTATGTTTGTAATTAAACTATATAAAATCAATTAAAATTGTATTGGTCACATACACATATTTAGCAGATGTTGTTGCGGGTGTAGCGAAATGCTTGTTTTCCTAGCTCCAGCAATGCAGTAATATCTAACAATACACAATACACACAGATCTAAAGGTAAAATAATGGAATTAAGAAATGTATAAATATTAGGATGAGCAATGTATAAACATATATACAGTACCAGTGAAGTACTACCCATTGCAGGGATTTGTTTTTATTTGACTACTTTCTACGTTTATAATGATAGTGAAGACATAAAAACTATGAAATAACACATATAGTAGTAACCATGTAGTAACCAAAAAAGTGTTAAACAAATCTAAATATATTTTATATTTGAGATTCTGCAAAGTAGCCACCCTTTGCCTTGATGACAGCTTTGCACACCCTTGGCATTTTCTCAACCAGCTTCATGAAGGTGAGCCTTTTTCAGGGTGGGTGGTATATTTCAGGGTGGGTGGTATACGAGGGTGGTATACAGAAGATAGCCCAACTATCCATATTATGGCAAGAAAAGCTCAGATAAGCAAAGAGAAACGAGAGTCCATCATTACTTTAAGACATAAAGGTCAGTCAATGTGGGAAATTTCAAAAACTTAGAACGTTTCTTCAAGTGCAGTCGCAAAAACCATCAAGCGCTATGAGGTAACTAGCTTTCATGAGGACTGCCACAGGAAAGGAAGACCCAGAGTTACCTCTGCTTCAGAGGATACATTCATTAGAGTTACCAGCCTCAAAAATCGGCAATTAACTGCACCTCAGATTGCAGTCCAAATAAATGCTACAAGTAACAGACAACATCAACTGTTCAGAGGAGACTGTGTGTATCAGGCCTTCATGGTCAAATTGCTGCAAAGAAATCACTACTAAAGGACACCAATAATAAGAAGAGACTTGCTTGGGCCAAGAAACACGAGCAGTGGACATTAGACTGGTGGAAATCTGTACTTTGGTCTGATGAGTCCAAATTTGAGATTTTKGTTTACAACCGCCGTGTCTTTGTGAGATACAGAATAGGTGAATGGATGATCTCCTTATGTGTCGTTCCAACTGTGAAGCACGGAGGAGGAGGTGTGGGGACTATCATTTGTTTTTCAACAGGACAATGACCCAAACACACCTCCAGGCTGTGTATTTGATTGAGAAGGAGAGCCATCAGATGACCTGGCCTCCACAATCACCCAACCTCATCCCAATTGAGATGGTTTGGGATGAGTTGGACCGCAGAGTGAAGGAAAAGCAGCCAACAAGTGCTCAGCATATGTATGAACTCCTGTTGGAAAAACATTCCAGGTGACTACCTCATGAAGCTGGTTGAGAGAATGCCAAGCGTGTGCAAAGTTGTCATCAAGGCAAAGGGTGGCTACTTGAAGAATTTAAAATATTACTACATGATTCCAT
The DNA here is from genome assembly GCF_002910315.2 of Salvelinus sp. IW2-2015. Taxonomy (NCBI): domain Eukaryota; kingdom Metazoa; phylum Chordata; class Actinopteri; order Salmoniformes; family Salmonidae; genus Salvelinus; species Salvelinus sp. IW2-2015. The sequence goes on along the minus strand of NC_036846.1, from coordinate 13,033,581 downwards.
ATGTGTTATTTCATAGTTTTAATGTCTTCACTATTATTTTACAATGTAGAAAATAGGAAAATAAAGATAAACCCTTGAATGTGTAGGTGTGTCCAAACCTTTGACTGGTACTGTATTTATTTGGAGTACAAATAAATGTGATGTGATGTATAGACATTATGGACAGTATGTGGATAGAATATTTAGTTTATCTGTAGAATACGTAGGATAGAATAGTATATATGCAGCAATAGTTGACTAGAATACAGTATATACATATGAAATGAGTAAAACCGTATGTATACATTATTAAAGTGACCAGTGTTCCATTATTAAAGTGACCAGTAATTCCATGTCTTTGTATATAGGGCAGCAGCCTCTAAGGCGCAGGGTTGAGTAACCGGATGGTAGCCGGCTAGTGACAGTGACTTAGTTCAGGGCAGGGTAATGGGTGGAGGCCAGTGATGGCTTTTTAACAGTCTGATGGCCTTGAGATAGAAGCTGTTTTTCAGTCTCTCGCTCCCTGCTTTGATACACCTGTACTGACCTCGCCTTCTGGATGATAGCGGGGTGAACAGGCAGTGGCTCGTGTGATTGATGTTCTTGGTAATCCTTTTGGCCTTCCTGTGACATTGGGTGCTGTAGGTTTCCTGGAGGGCAGGCAGTGTGCCCCCGGTGATGCGTTCAGCAGACCACACCACCCTCTGGAGATATCCCTGCGGTTGCGGGCAGTGCAGTTGCCGTATCCTGCTGTGATACAGCCGATAGGATGCTCTCAATGGTGCTTCTGAAAAATGTTGAGGGTCTTAGGGGTCAAGCCGAATTTCTTCAGCCTCTTGAGGTTGAAGAGGCACTGTTGCGCCTTCCTCACCACACTGGGTGGATCATTTCAGATTGTCATTGATGTGTACATCGAGGAACTTGAAGCGTTTCACCTTCTCCACTGCGGTCCCTTCGATGTGGATGGGGGCTTGCTCCCTCTGCTGTCTCTTGAAGTCCACGATCAGCTCCTTCATTTGTTGACGTTGAGGGAGAGGTTATTTTCCAGGCACCACTCTGCCAGGGCCCTCACCTCCTCCCTGTAGGCTATCTCGTCAGGCCTACTACGGTTGTGTCGTCTGAAAACTTGATGATTGAGTTGGAGGCATGCATGGCCATGCAGTCATGGGTGAACAGGGAGTACAGAAGGGGGCTGAGCACGTACCCTTGTGGGGCCCCTGTGTTGAGGCAGCCCATCAGGAAGTCCAGGACCCAGTTTCACGGGGTGGGGTTCAGAACCAGGACCCTGAGCTTATTGAACAGTGAATTACTATATCATGTTATGAAGTAGATTAAATGACATTGATTGACACAAATTCAATGGAAATGTCAAGCTGTCCTAATATGGATACTGTACATTAGTTTCTATAATGACAGTGTCTAACGAACAGTGTTGGGGAGTAGTTCCACGACATGTAATTCAACTAGTAATTCAACTACATTTTGTAGTAGCTTGGTGGTAGTTTAATTAACTGAATTCAAATTTTCATAGTGTTTTCAGTAGTTACTTTTACTATTATTATTTTTTGCCATGTCAGTGGTGTATCTAACTACTGAAACTACCCACTAAAGTTTATGCAACCAAAGAAAATACATTTACTGCTAGCGAACAGCTAATAATATGTAATTTTTTCCAGGTATATTGAACTAGCTAATTACCTCCACTGTTAAGTTTTAACCAGTGGTGTAAAGTACATTACTTAAGTAAAAATACTTTAAAGTACAACTTAAGTAGTTTTTATGGGTATCTGGACTTTACTTGACTATTTATATTTTTGACTACTTTTACTTTTACTTCACTACATTCCTAAAGAAAAKAATTTACTTTTTACTCCATATACTTTCCCTGACACCCAAAACTACTTTTGGGTGTCAAAAGCCCAACCAATCAGAGTTTTTCCCCACAAAAGGGCTTTATTGCAGACAGAAATACGCCTCAGTTTCATCAGGGTGGCTGGTCTCAGACAATCCTGCAGATGAAGAAGGCAGATGTGGATGTTCTGGGTTGGAGTGGTTTCACATGGTCTGTGGTTGTGAGGCCGGTTAGACGTACTGCCAAATTCTCTAACACGACATTGGAGGCGGTTTATGGTAGAGAAATGAACATTAAATTCTCTGGCAACAGCTGTGGTGGACATTCCTGCAGTCAGCAKGCCAATTGCATTCTCCCTCAAAACTTGAGACATCTGTGGCATTGTGTTCTATGACACAACTGCGCATGTTAGAGTTGCCTTTTATTGTCCCTAGCACAAGGTGCACCTGTGTAATGATTATGCTGTTGAATTAGCTTCTCGATATGCCACACCTGTCAGGTGGCTGGATTATCTTGGCAAAGGAGAAATGCTCACTAATAGGAATGTAAACAAATTTGTGCACACAATTTGAGAAAAATATATTTTGTGTATAAGGAAAATTTATGGGATTTATTATTTCAGCTCATGAAACATGGGACCAACACTTTATATTTTTGTTCAGTATAGTATTTTACTGGGTGACTTTCACTTTTACTTGAGTCATTATCTATTAAGGTATCTTTACTTTTACTCAAGTATGACAACTGAGTACTTTTTCCACCACTGGTTTTAACTGTGCTGTATGTCATGCTACATGCCAGTTGCCATAGTAGTTTGTTGTTCACCTTGTAACAAACCCTGTGTCTGACTTGTAACAAGGTTATATTTCTCACCCAGGTCTTGGAATTGCCAATATGTTCTATGTGTTTTACGAGGATGGTATCAAAGTCATCCAGCCAGTGGCATGTGAGATCCAGAGACACATAAAGCCCAGTGAGAAGCTACTGGGACTTCAGGTAAGATGCATACCACAACAGAAACACTTCCATTTCATGTAGCATTGTGCTAGGTGTTGGGCTACTGCTAGTAGATTAGCTGTTAGCTAATTAGCATGATTAGCTTGAGGACCAACCACCCACACACAGTATGATTACTTCAGGCCTTCTAACAGAAACACTTTTTCTTCTTGCTTGCTGTTAGCTAAACAGTGTTTGTATAACGATAGCTAACGCACTTTCGTACATTTGACCTTATTTTAGCGCCCCCAAAATGGAATACTTCCAGGTCAACTGTAATATGAATACCATTGTAAAGCTTTCCAGTAAAATTAATGACGAGACCTGCCCGTCTCTGCATGATTGAAGAAGGCAATGGAGCTCCGCTGGGTATTTATTTAAATGGTGGGTGGGGAAGCAAAAGCTACTGCGTGATAGTGAAATGGGGAGATATGTCGTGTGGGGAACAGCTTTTTTCACCCCATTTGTCCAACTTATCACCTCTAAAATGTAAAMAAAACACTATAAAGAGTTTATATAATTTCTCATTACATACCTATTTGAAGGTTTGTGTCGTATTTGAATAGGGTTTTTAGGGCAGCGCTAAATTTTTCTTCACAATTAAACTGCGGCTGCCACGGTTTTTGAGAGTCATGATTAGGCAAAAAATKTACAATTGATTGAATTAACTATTGATGAACTCACGAGTAATTAACTTTACAATCACCATTACACTCACCATTGATCATTTCTTGTTTTTTATCTGCGAGAGAAGCGCTACACCTGGTGGAAAGAGGCTTTACGGCACAGAATGAGTTTCATAATGCGTGTCGTACGTTACGTCGTGACACATCACAATTTAACGTACAGCTTCTGAGGGTGTCACGCGTGGGTGATTTGGGTGGGTATTCATTTTCTATGTTTTGTATTTCTTTGTGGTGTGGTTCTCAATCAGAGGCAGCTGTCTATCGTTGTCTCTGATTGAGAACCATACTTAGGTAGCTTTTTCCCACATGGATTTTGTGGGTAGTTATTTTCTGTTTAGTGTTTTGCACCTTACAGGACTGTTTCGGTTTCATTTATTCTCTTGTTATTTTGTTATAGTGTTCTGTTCAAATAAATAAGCATGAACACTTACCACGCTACGCTTTGGTCCAACTACTCTTCTTCAGACGACGGAAACCGTTAGAGAGGGGTCCGTTTTTTCAACTTTTCCCYAATACTATTGGCCCATTACCATGTCAATCAACACTTGAATAGAAACATAGTTCACACCCCAGATTTTGATGCCAGCACAGTCGCTACAGTCCCATTTGTTTTCATTGCAGCCTGGTTTGAATGCTGCGGTTGCGCAAATGTGTACGGATCGGGGTTAGTCACCGTTAATTAACTTAGGACCGACTGCCTGTAGATAACTATCAACTCTTTGTTAATTATTTGTGTATTTGACATTTGATCTTGCAATACTTGACATATAATATTTTATTTTATGGAAGTAGTTGTAACTCATAATAAATAGTGAGTAGTGTACTGCAGCTTCTACACATTTTGCCATGGGGCAAAGAGAAAAAGGTAAGTGTTTAAAGCTAATATACTGCAATTATACACATATTGCCATGGGGCAGAGAGATGAATGTGCAGTTTTATAGCTAATCTCATGCTATTCTACACATTTTGCAATAAGGCTGAGGGCGGGGGGGGTGGGACCCCAGAATCTCTAGGTCCCCACACCTTGCGCGGAGGCTGTGGGGGTGTATGTAGGTCAGTGGGCTGCAGGGGTGTATGGTAGGTCAGTGGGCTGCAGGGGTGTATGGTAGGCCAATGGGCTGCGGGGGTGTGAGGTACGCCAGTGGGCTGCAGGGGTATGTGGTACAAATATGGAGTTAATTGTCTCTCTGCTTCTCATGTATTAAATTAACTGAAAGATCATGCACTTTTGCGCTCCCAAAAGTCTCTTTCTCTCTCTTTCTTTCTCTCTCTCGTTGAATTGCCATTTGACGTTGATATGGTTCTCGCTCTGTGCTGCGCCTTCACTTTTGAACCAGTGTATTATTCAAAGCAGGTCGCTGATAGATGCCTCTTACATTTACACATGTACTGAAATGGGTGCTTTCCTCCTTTTCCCCTTTCATCGATTGGACAGCTGTTATGTGCGAAGGCGCGCTATGAATGTACAACGATCAGGCCTGGGCTCCTCTGAGAGACGGTGTCTGTATTAGAATATCAATCACAGTGAACTCTATGGCAGCAGCACATGCACTGTCTACAGGGAATGTTGTGTGAGTACATTAGCTCAGAGGCTTAAGTTCATTCTGGATCCCTAGTGTAGATGAGCATTGATTGATCGTTCATGGTAACGACCCAACAATTAMTTATTCTTAAGTAGTATATGGCCGTCTTACTGTGAATCACGTGCCAGATGAAGAGGGGATGCAATGCTGTGAGGAATTCCTAGTACAGTGAGTAGGGAGGTGGACATATTTCCTGAGGCAGGAAGCAAGGGAGGCTACAGAACAGGGTTTTTTAGGTTGAAGGGTTGTGTTTGTTGTGTCCAAGGCTAAGGACTAGTCTTACTTGTACTACAAAATCAAATATGATCTACAGAGCACAAATTGTCCCCAGGCAGCTTGTTCGCCCGACAAGCTTCACATTATGTTTTCTATACTTCTAAATCTTTTCATTTGATCCACGGACATTGTTGGTTGAAACTGACATGTTTTTTTCTGCTTAGCTGCCTAGGGTTTCACACATGCTCAGTTGCGACGTACTGCAGTGTTGTCTACAGGAGGGTAGAGGTAGAGTCTCTAAGGTAGTCTCTAAGGTATTCAGTCTCCAGATGGATTCTGATTTGATAGAGGCAGAAATTAGAAATYGGATTAAATCTCAGAGGTTATAATAGTTTTGAACACAAACATGTCCATGAAAATGTATCTTCATTTATCTTGTTGACTGYCAAGTCTGTGATTGAAAGTAAATGGTCTAACAGTTACGACTGGACGACTGTGTGATAACGCTCTCGGTAGCCGATGTGAGCAAGACCTTTAAACAGGTCAACATTCACAAAGCAGCGGGGTCAGACGGATTACTAGGACTTGTCCCTGTGCCCAAGGGAGTCGAGGTAACCTGCCTAAATGATTACCACCCTGTAGCACTCACGTCATTAGCAATGAGGTACTTTGAAAGGATGGTCATGGCTCATATCAACAGCATCCTCCCGGATACCCTAGACCCGCTCCAATTCGCATACTGCCCCAACAGATCCACAGACGGCGCAATCTCAATCGCACTCCACACTGCCCTTTCCCAGCTGGACAAAGGAACACCTATGTGAGAATGCTGTTCATTGACTACAGCTCAGTATTCAACACCATAGTGCCCACAAAGCTCATCATTTAACTAGGCAAGTCAGTTAAGAACTGACTTGCCTAGTTAAATAAAGGTTACATTTTCGTTTTATTTTTTTATTTTAAAAAGTTTGCTGACGACACAACAGTGGTAGGCCTGATCACCGACAACGATGAGACAGCCTTTAGGGAGGAGGTCATACACCTGGCAGTGTGGTGCCAGGACAACAGTCTCTCCCTCAATGTAGAGCAAGACAAAGGAGCTGATCGTGGACTACAAGGGCTGTAGTGGATCACCAACAAACTATCATGGTCCGAACACACCAAGACAGTCGTGAAGAGGGCACCAGAACACCTTTTCCCCCTCAGGAGACTGAAAAGATTTAGCATGGGTCCCTAGATCCTCAAAAAGTTCTACAGCTGCACCATCGTTAGCATCCTGACCAGTTGCATCACCGCCTGGTATGGCAACTGCTCGGCATCTGACCGCTACAGAGGGTAATGCGTACAGCCCAGTACATCACTGGGGCCAAGCTTCYTGCCATCCAGGACCTGTATAATATGCAGAGTCAGAGGAAAGCCCCAAAAATTGTCAGACTCCAGTCACCCAAGTCATAGACTGTTTTCTCTGCTACCGCATGGCAAGCGATACCAGAGCACCAAGTCTAGGACCAAAAGGCTCCTTAACAGCTTCTACCCCCAAGCCATAAGACTGCTGAACAATTAATGAAGTGGCCACCGGACTATTTACATTGACACCCCCCCCCATTTGTTTTGTACACTGCTGCTACTCGCTGTTTGTCTATGCATAGTCACTTCACCCCTACCTAAATGTACAAATTACTTAGACTAACCTGTACCCCCGCATGTTGACTTGGTACCGGTAGCCCCTGTATATAGCCTTGTTATTGTTATTTTATTGTGTTACTTTTTATTATTTTTTACTTCAGTTTATATAATATTTTCTTAACTCTTCTTGAACTGCACTGTTGGTTAGCCTTTACTTCATACCCATCCCGGATCCGGGAGCATCCTCATCAAAAAAGCTGACTAGCATAGCCTAGCCTAACGGGACAGGGATATCATATAATATAATTTCATGAAATCACAAGTCCAATACAGCAAATGAAAGATAAACATCTTGTGAATCCAGCCATCATTTCCGATATTTTAAATGTTTTACAGCGAAAACACAATATGTATTTATATTAGCTAACCACAATAGCCAAACACACAACGGCGTATTTTCACCATGTTTCCACCGCATAGGTAGGCTTCACAAAACCCACAAATAGAGATAAAATTAATCACTAACCTTGAACAACTTCATCAGATGACAGTCTTATAACATCATGTTATACAATACATTTATGTTTTGTTCGAAAATGTGCATATTTATAGCTACAAATCTTGGTTTTACATTGCAGCCACCATCACAAATAGCACCAAAGCAGCCAGAATAATTACAGAGAGCAACGTGAAATACATAAATACTCATCATAAAACATTTATGAAAAATACATGGTGTACAGCAAATGAAAGATAAATATCTTGTGAATCCAGCCAATATTTCCGATTTTTTAAGTGTTTTACAGCGAAAACACAATATAGAATTATATTAGCTTACCACAATAGCCAAACACACAAAGCTATTTATTCACCGCAAAGGTAGCTTTCGCAAAAACCAGCAAAATATATAAAATTAATCACTAACCTTTGGACAACTTCATCAGATTACAGTCTTATAACATCATGTTATACAATACATTTATGTTTTGTTCGAAAATGTACATATTTWGAGCTGCAAATCGTGGTTATACATTGTGAATATGTAGCAACAATTCACCAAAATCTCCGGAGATATTTTGGACAGTCACCTAATCTAATCAAAGAACTCATCATAAACTTTACTAAAAAATACATGTTGTACAGCAAATGAAAGATACACTGGTTCTTAATGCAACCGCTGTGTTAGATTTTTTTAAATAACTTTACTACAACATACAAAATGCATTATTGTGAGACAGCGCTCACATATTCTCCGCCCTGTTAGGGTCAACATATTCCACAGAAATACGAAATAACATCATAAATTGTGTCTTACTTTTGCTGAGCTTCCATCAGAATGTTGTGCAAGGAGTCCTTGGTCCAGAATAAATCGTTGTTTGGTTTTAGAATGTCCATTTCTTCTGTCGAATTAGCAACCTTGGCTAGCCATGTGGCGYGAACATGCCCATCAACTCTTGGCGCAAAGAACGGAAAATTCCAAAAGTCCCAATAAACGTTGAATAAACTGATACAACTCGGTTGAAAAATCCTACTTTATGATGTTTTTCTCATATGTATCAAATAAAATCAGAGCCGGAGCAATTCGCCGTGTATACCGAACGCTCTTCAGAAGACAATGTCGAGGTCCCCCGCGCGCCGTCGACAACAAACAAAATACCGGCCCTGCCACTCCAAAAGCTCTTATTCGGCCTCAGATCAAGCTAGACACCCCATTCAACCTTCCACTGCCTGTTGACATCTAGTGGAAGGCGTATGAAGTGCATACATACCGATAAATAAAAGCCAGTTGAATAGGCAGGCCCTGAAACAGAGCCTCGTTTTCAGATTTTTCACTTCCTGTATGGAAGTTTGCTGCCAAATGAGTTCTGTTTTACTCATAGATATAATTCAAACAGTTTTAGAAACTTCTGAATGTTTTCTATCCAATAGTAATAATAATATGCATATTGTATGATCTAGAACAGAGTACGAGGCCGTTTAATTTGGGCACGATTTTTTCCAAAGTGAAAACAGCGCCCCCCTATTGACAAGAAGTTTTAAGGGCTTGTAAGTAAGCATTTCATGTTAAGGTCTACACTTGTTGTATTCGGCGCATGTGACAAATAAAGTTTGATTTGTCATCTGATTACATAAACATGAGCACCCACGTGAACATAAGCACTTGAGCTAAGACCTACTGTATGTAGATCTGAGCTCTCCGTGGCTGACGTGAGTAAAACATTTAAACGTGTTAACCCTCGCAAGGATGCTGGCCCAGACGGCATCCCTAGCTGCATCCTCAAAGCAAGCACAGACCAGCTGGCTGGTGTGTTTACGTACATATTCAATCACTCCCTATCCCAATCTGTTGTCCCCACATGCTTCAAGATTTCTACCATTGTTCCTGTACCCAAGAAGGCAAAGATAACTGAACTAAATGACTATCACCCCGTAGCACTCACTTCTGTCATCATGAAGTGCTTTGAGAGACTACAGTGCCTTGCGAAAGTATTCACCCCCTTGGCATTTTTCCTATTTTGTTGCCTTACAACCTGGAATTAAAATAGATTTGATTTACACAACATGCTTTGTGTAACTTTGAAGATGCAAAATATTTTTTATTGTGAAACAAACAACAAAAAATACAACAAAACTGAAAACTTGAGCGTGCATAACTATTCACCCTCCCAAAGTCAATACTTTGTAGAGCCACCTTTTGCAGTAATTACAGCTGCAAGTCTCTTGGGGTATGTCTCTATAAACTTGGCACATCTAGCCACTGTGATTTTTGGCCATTCTTCAAGGCAAAACTGCTCCAGTTCCTTCAAGTTGGATGGGTTCCGCTGGTGTACAGCAGTCTTTAGGTCATATCACAGATTCTCAATTGGATTGAGGTCTGGGCTTTGACTAGGCCATTCCAAGACATGTAAATGTTTCCCCTTAATCCACTCGAGTGTCGCTTTAGCAGTATACTTAGGGTCATTGTCCTGCAGGAAGGTGAACCTCCGTCCCAGTTTCAAATCTCTGGAAGACTGAAACATGTTTCCCTCAAGAATTTCCCTGTATTTAGAGCCATCCATCATTCCTTCAATTCTGACCAGTTTCCCAGTCCCTGCCGATGAAAAAATCCCCAATCTGCTACCATCATGCTTCACTGAGGGGATGTTGTTCTCGGGGTGATGAGAGGTGTTGGGTTTTCGCCAGACATAGGGTTTTCCTTGATGGCCAAAAAGCTGACCAGAGTACCTTCTTCTGTATGTTTGGGTAGTCTCCCACATGTTTTTTGGCAAACACCAAACGTGTTTACTTATTTTTTTCTTTAAGCAATTTCTCTGGACACTCTTCCGTAAAGCCCAGCTCTGTGGAGTGTACGGCTTAAAGTGGTCCTATGCACAGTTACTTTGCAGCTCCTTCGGGGTTATCTTTGGTCTCTTTGTTGCCTCTCTGATTAATGCCCTCCTTGCCTGGTCCTTGTGTTTTGGTGGGCGGCCCTCTCTTGGCAGGTTTGTTGTAGTGCCATATTCTTTCCATTTTTTAATAATGGATTTAATGGTGCTCTGTGGGATGTTCAAAGTTTCAGATATTTTTTTAGAACCCAACCCTGATCTGTACTTCTCCACAACTTTGTCCCTGACCTGTTTGGAGAGCTCCTTGGTCTTCATGGTGCCACTTGCTTGGTGGTGCCCCTTGGTGTTGCAGACACTGGGGCCTTTCAGAACAGGTGTATATATACTGAGATCATGTGACAGATCATGTGAAACTTAGATTGCACACAGGTGGACTTAAGTTAACTAATTATCTGACTTCTGAAGGTAATTGGTTGCACCAGATCTTATTTAGGTGCTTCATAGCAAAGGGAAGAAAACATGCACAAACAACTTTTCTTTTTTTTTTTAATTGTAATTTTTTGAAACAAGTTATTTTTATTTTTTTATTTTTGTCATTTCACCAATTTGGACAATTTTGTGTATGTCCATTACATGAAATCCAAATAGAAATCCATTTAAATTACAGGYGGTAATGCAATAAAATAGGAAAAACGATAAGGTGGATGAATACTTTTGCAAGGCACTGTAGTCAAGGATCATATCCCCTCCACCTTAACGGCTACCCTAGACCCGTTTCAGTTTGCATACCGCCCCAACAGGTCCACAGACGATGCAATCGTCATCACACTACACACTGCCCTATCCCATCTGGACAAAAGGAATACCTATGTAAGAATGCTGTTSATTGACTACAGCTCAGCATTCAACACCATAGTACCCTCCAAGCTCATCATCAAGCTGGAGGCCCTGGGTCTCAACCCCGCCCTCTGTTATTGGGTCCTGGACTTTCTGACTGGCCGCCCACAGGTGGTGAAAGTAGGAAACAACATCTCCACTTCGCTGACCCTCAAAATTGGGGCCCCACAAGGGTGCGTGCTCAGCCCCCTTCTGTACTCCCTGTTCACCAACGACTGCGTGGCCTTGCACGCCTCCAACTCAATCATCAAGCTAGCAGACGACACAACAGTAGTGGGCTTGATTACCAACAACAACGAGACAGCCTACAGCAGGGGTGTCAAACTCAAATACCCAGTGGGCCAAAATGTAAAACCTGAACAAAGTCGCGGGCCAACATTGAACAAATGAACCTTTTAATATGGACCCAAACAAGTTTTGCTTTAACATTGAATATGGAACAAGCATCGCTTATTACCATACAATATATAATTTAATAGTGGAGACATGCAAAATCGAATTTCAAATGAAAAAACACATCAATGGYATTCATTTATTAAATAAATAAAATTTAAATAAAAATCGTATGCCTCTTTTCTATTTGCAGCCTTCTGATTTAAATACCAAAATAAACTTTTTCCACTGGCTAATCATTTTACAAATAAAATGATAATAAATCAATCAACAATTCAAGCCCATGCCTTGTAGCAAGAAAAAGTGCACAAAGAAAACGTTAATTATTGCACACTGATCTAATCTGATGTGCCCAAGCCAGATACCTGGCATCTCTTCTTGGATGCTAGTTCATCAATGTCTGGGCTCAGGCTCTGAGCTGAAGAAATCCTCAGTATCGAGCGAAGGTGTTCATCAGTCAGACGTCTCCTGTGAGTTGTTTTGGTCATCTTCATCGAGGAGAAAAGTTGCTCGCATAGATAAGTGCTGCCGAACATGGAGAGCATCTGAGCAGCTTGGGTGCGGAGCTGAGGCATTGTGTCAGGGATGAACCGTGGAAACTGTGCGGCGCCCACAGCTGACAGTTGTAGCGTCTATGTTGCTATGACTACTGTCACAGAGGAGAGGGCGTTTCTGGGTCCTGTCCTGATTGGCGCGCGAAAACAACAGCAGAGCATTATGGGATTCGTAGTATTAGCGGTGAATGCGCTGTATAATACCGGCGGGCCAGCTCTAGTAGTAATTTGGTATTGTCTCGCGGGCCAAATATAATTACCCAGAGTTTGACACCCATGGCCTACAGGGAGGAGGTGAGTGCAGGAAAATGACCTCTCACTCAATGTCAACAAAACAAAGGAGATGATCGTGGGCTTCAGGAAACAGCAGCGGGAGCACCCCCTTATCCACATCGAAGGGACAACAGTGGAGAAGGTGGAAAGTTTTAAGTTCCTCGGCATACACATCACAGACAAACTGAAATGGTCCATCCACACAGACAGTGTGGTGAAGAAGACGCAACAGCGCCTCTTCAACCTCAGAAGGCTGAAGAAATTTGGCTTGTCGCCCAAAACCCTGACAAACTTTTACAGATACACAATTGAGAGCATCCTGTCGGGCTGTATCATAGCCTGGTACGGCGACTGCACCGCCCTCAACCGCAAGGCTCTCCAGAGGGTGGTGTGGTCTGCACAACGCAGCACCGGGGGCAAACTACTTGCCCTCCATGACACCTACAGCACCCGATGTCACAGGAAGGCCAAAAAGATCATCAAGGACATCAAACACCCGAGCCACTGCCTGTTCACACCGCTACCATCCAGAAGGCGAGGTCAGTACAGGTGCATCAAAGCTGGGACCGAGAGACAGCTTCTATCTCTATCAGACTGCTAAACAGCAATCACTAACTCAGAGAGGCTGCTGCCTACATTGAGACCCAATCACTGGCCACTCTAATAAATGGATCACTAGTCACTTTATACAATGCACTCTAAGTAAGGCCACTTTAATAATGTTTACACATCTTACATTACTCATATCACATGTATATACTGTATTTTATACCATCTATTGCACCTTGCCTATGTCGCTCGGTCCATCGCTCATCCATATACTTACATGTACATATTCTCATTCACCCCTTTAGATTTGTGTGTATTTGGTAGTTGTGCAGACTACACTGGCATTAAAATCTGCTAACCATGTGTATGTGACAAATAAAATTTGATTTGATGTGTGTAGTATTGGAATGGTATATTGGCAAATCAACAGGACACCATCTTCACCTCGCTCTGAAAGTCATCCTCTCTGCCCAGTAGTACCCACACACAAACCAAYGGCCACACACACACCCACTCCGCCATTCACACTCTCTGCTGGACGTCAAATCTTGGGTTTACTGAGGGGATTGGGCCCGTGGCGATGTGTGACACCTGTCAGAGAAATCCCCCTCTGTGACAGTAGGATGCGACTGCGTGGCCCAAACCGGGCCATGATGCCTCAAACAAATCCTCCCACATCCCAGAACAGAGAACAGACGCTGGGGCTGAGCTGGGCTCACAGGCCACGGGAGAGGACAGGGAGAGGACACAGGGACAGAGCAGAGGATAGAAGGACAGAGCCTGCACAGCTCAGTCCACACGTGCACAGCATGCCAAATTTAGCCAGGTTGAGGGGGGTGGATATAGGGACTGTGGTGGCTTGCACACAGGCGGTAAGGAGATGGGAGATGTTGGTTCTTGCATAACATACCAGAACACAGCAAACTGTGTGAATGTGTGTGTATTGCTGTTGTGATAAGAGAGGCTTGGACTTGGGGATGGCTGATAAAATAATTAACATTTTAGTAACTTAGCAGACGCTCTTATCCAGCACTCTGTTGTCCTAGCTTCAGGGGGATGAAAGAAGATAAAGATAACTTGTCATCTTTATCAATGTTGCACGATATATGTACAGTATTAACTGTGTGTGGGTGTGTGTTTGTTTTATTTTCAGGCTGAGGTTTGCCCCAAGTCAGCGGGGGAGGCCGAGCAGAAGTGTGTGTGGTCATCGGCGGTCAACGTGAAGGACAAATTTATTTATGTTACACAGCCAACCTTGGCCAGGGTGCTTGTGGTCGACATCACAGCTCAGAAGGCTGTCCAGGTAATTTTGGGCCCCAAAAATGTAATAATCAACATTACCTTCATCTTTGGACAGGGTCTGCTGTGGAGTGTTATGTAGTAAACACAATAGCAAACCAAAAATATGGCATCCATATTAGGAAGTCCCTCAGATGTCAGACGGAACAACAATTGGCTACAAAGCAATGGCTGTAATGTTGTATTGTTATAAAAATGTGTTATTGTGCCTTTTTCATATCTGTGCGCATTCTCCTCACTCCAATGTGCCCATTTCCATGGCATTCAAAGCATTTATAGAGGAAGCCTTGAGTCAAAAGGACCTTGAATATTTGTTCCACACTTTCAATGCAAATGTGTTTTTCTGTTGTTTTTAATATTGTTTCCAAACATCATTGAAAAAATTACGAAGTTGATGTTTCAGCGAGGGTTACACTTTTCACAATAACTGACAAAAATGTAGCCCAAAAGCTAGCTATTCTGGTCAATGGAAGGACACAGCCTTTTTCACAAAGCGTCAGTTGAGTCAGAATTCATTTTGATACAAATGCACTGTCCTACATTTAGGAACTCAGTTATTTTTTTGTGATAAAGATTTGGGTTTCATTGTTTGAATGCCCTTTCCGTAACCTTACCAAAATATGTGTGCCTTTAAAAAAAAAATCTTAAACCAGTGAAAGCTGGTGCCAGTGCTCAGATAGGTACAATTGATTATGTTACATGGGGCGGCAGGTAGCCTAGTGGTTAGAGCATTGGGCCAGTAACCGATAGGTTGCTGGATCGAATCCCTGAACTGACAAGGTAAAAACTGTCGTTCTGCCCCTGAACAAGGCAGTTAACCCACTATTCCCCAGTAGGCTGTCATTGTAAATAAGAATTTGTTCTTAACTGACTTGCCTAGTTAAATAAAGGCTCAAATGTTTTTACATCCTTTTACAACTAGTGTATATAACCTGACCATCAGTGGTCAGTGGAGGGTAAATGCACATAAAGGATGTTTACACAACTTTTTTTATCTAGCATAAGTGTTTACACACCTATTGTGGAAAAATGCATTGAAAATATAGGGAGTGTTACTTTATTCACTGTAAACGTCAATCAACGTTTACCCACCTATTGTTTTACCTCTAACATCATTGCTGACCCTATCAACCACTCGTTCCCGGCCCCCCCCCCCCCCCAAAAAAAAAATGTCAGCCTATCATTGCATGGAATTATTATGACTGAACGAAAAGGATTCCAATGTTCTTACAGTAGGAGGGTGCCTTAAGCAGGTTGTGTACGTTCCGGCTTAAAAAGGTGTGTGTGTCTCAGAGTAAAAGGACTCTGGAAGGGGACCAGAAAGTGCCCAATTTCTGCTGCAGAAGACTCCCCAGGGCCCACCGGTAGTCAGGTTGTTGCGACCGTCTCAGGCTCATTATTGGGTCACTTGGCGCTTTGGCTTCATTACTTTAGATGAGCTAATGCTAATTAGCCACCTGATCGTCGCTCAGCTCTACCGAGGAAAGAAAAATGGCGTTGTCTCCATTTGTTACTCACTTTCTCTTTTCACTTTGAAAATGTAGTTGTACTTTAAATTGACTGGCTAGGTGTAGCTTTAAATTAACCTACTATGTGTAGCTTTAAATTGACTGGATAGGTGTATCTTTAAATAGTGTGGTGAGAAGTGTCTTACATAGTTGGTACCACTGTATTGTATGCATTATTCATAAACTTTATAAAGTTATAAAGTACGTATTTCAATAAAAAAATCTGCATACTTGATTTATTCTGTATAACTCATAGCATAGCCACTCTCACAGACACAGAGTAGGTACAAGTGACTCTGGATGCAGTAACACTCCTCCAGAGGCAGGAGGGGAAGAGAACAACAACATTGTGTGCACACCTGTTCCCTCTGATGACTACACCCTCAACACATCTCTCTCATATCTCCTCGTATGACTATATCCCGTCACGACTTGTTTACTCTCACTGTAATACCATACACTTTACCATGAAGCAGCCAGTTAAAATGCTCCATTACGATTTCATAGTAGAGAAAACTTGACATTACGGGAAGGACAAAAATACCATTGAGATTGTTTTGGTGTCTGCTCTAATTTCCTAGAAAGAACGACAATTATAGCTTTTTGCACCAAACTAGCGTTGTGTTGTTTTTCTCTCTGTTCTCATCGTGTGTTGGCTACTGTCAATCTGCACCCGAGTGGACGTAATGCATGGGAGCCACTCGGCTGTCACAGACGTGTCTCATCCGTCGGAGCCGACTGGAACACATCATAGCCAGGTGTCAAGGAATTTATACGGATTGAAAGCAATTTCTTTGTTGTTGTAGAGCAATTGCCACTGTTACCGCTCCATTTGAAATGCTGCTCCACCTCCAAACACCTCATACATAAAAAAGGCGAGCCTCCCTTCTGTCTTGTTAAAAAGGAAAACTTGATTCTTCCTGTCAAATCCAATGCATTAGCAAGTGCTGTGCATTGAATTTGGGCTGTGCTGACCGTCAAATGTATATCTGTTCAAAAACGGTGTTGAATTGTCCTGAGTTGCTCTTAAGTGCAGTCATGGCTTCAAATAGTTGTGCTTGTACCAAGCTGTGCTTGATTGAAGCTCGCCTGGCTTGATGAAACCAATGCAAAATTCCCAAAAGTCCACCTGGCACGCCAGGAAATCTAAAGCGTGATGAGACTGATTAAGAGCTGTGCTATATGAGGTTTATTCTTGTGTGTGCTTTCAGACGGTGAGCACCGACCCTTACCCAGTGAAGCTGCACTATGACAAATCCCACGACCAGGTGTGGGTCCTCAGCTGGGGAGACATGGAGAGGAACTTCCCCACTCTGCAGGTAACTGTTTGATATCACACCAAAATACAATACATAGAGGAGTGTTGTGTTGGTTTTGATACTTTCTTGATACTAAAGTATACAATTACAATTAACAGTGTAACTCACTGTTGTGCTATACACAAACTCACACTGGTAGGAGAGGCTGTGTGTGTGTGTGTGTGTGTGTGTGTGGTGGTGTGTGTGTGTGTGTGTGTGTGTGTGTGTGTGTGTGTGTGTGTGTGTGTGTGTGTGTGTGTGTGTGTGTGTGTGTGTGTGTGTGTGTGTGTGTGTGTGTGTGTGTGTGTGTGTGTGTGTGTGGTTAACTCACTGTTAATTGACAATACATATATACATGTTATGAGAGGGTGTCAAATCATTGTGATGTGCCTACAATTGATGTGCCTTCTAATAATTACTATTCTTCCATTGGGACACATTCTCAACTGTCAATCCAAGTTTTGTCAACAACCCTTTCCCAGATGGCACAGTTCCAGTGGCATTTTCTGTTTGCAGCTCATACAAGTTATTAGCCAGCACTGCTGCTGGGTTGTTAGGAGTTGCCAGTCTCTCTAGTGCATTGAGGCATAATTAAGACTAGCCTGCCTGTGCGCACACACACACACACACACACACACACACACACACACACACACACACACACACACACACACACACACACACACACCACACACACACACACACACACACACACACACACACACACACACAACAACACACACACACACACACACACACACACAGCCTCTCCTACCAGTGTGAGTTTGTGTCAGAGGCGATACAGGAGGCAACACAGTGAATAATTAATGTGGCTCATGTTAAATATCTCCCCCCTCTTTTCCTCCTTTCCCCTCCCTCCCTCTCTCCTGGTGTGGTGCTAGGTGATCAATCAGGCCAGCGGAGTGTGTCCCACCATACCGTCCACACCCAGCCAGTCGGCAGACGCTTTGATAGGGTGGATGATTTCTTCATTCCTGCCGCTAGCCTCATCATTAATCACATCAGGTATGTCAGTGTCGGTGTGTGTGTGTGTGAGAGAGTCAGTGTGCATGCATGTGTGTGTGGGTGTGTGTGTGTGTGTGCGAGAGTGTCAGTGTTTGAGAGTGAATCTAAAGACAGTCGTTTAACTCCCGAGCATCACCCCCTCCCCCCTCGCCTCGGATCAGCGCCCCCCGCCTTCAGAAAAGCAGGTGGGGCGCGTTCACTGATCCAGCACTTGTCAGCAACAAAGAGTCGACATATGCAGAGCAAGATTGATTTGGACCATGCGCTTTTGACGGACACTCACCGAGACTCAGTCACAAGCTGCTGATACACCGAAGCTTAACTTGATACAGAAGACTGGCACATTACCAAGTTGGAGAGGTAGAGGAAGCCAAGTGCCAAGCAGGAGGTCTCCGGGATTTAAGGATGTTAACAGTCTCGCGAGTTGCGTTCGCTAGCCCTAGTTGTAATAGGTCCACCAAGATCTGCCTGAAAGGGTGCTAAAAAACACGAAAGTAATCAGAATTTACAGTTGAAGTCGGAAGTTAACATACACCTTACCCAAATACATTTAAACTCAGTTTTTCACAATTCCTGACACTTAATCCTCGTAAAAATTCCCTGTCTTGGGTCAGTTAGGATCACCACTTTATTTTAAGCATGTGAAATGTCAGAATAATAGTAGAGAAAATGATTTATTTCAGATTTGATTTCTTTCATCAGATTCCCAGTGGGTCAGAAGTTTACATACACTCAATTAGTATTTGGTAGCATTGCCTTAACATTGTTTAACTTGGGCCAAACGTTTCGGGTAACCTTCCACAAGCTTCCCAAATAAGTTGGGTGAATTTTGGCCCATTCCTCCTGACAGAGCTGGTGTAACTGAGTCAGGTTTGTAGGCCTCCTTGCTCAAACACGCTTTTTCAGTTCTGCCCAAAAATGTTCTATAGGATTGAGGTCAGGGCTTTGTGATGGCCACTCCAATACCTTGATATTGTTGTCCTTAAGCCATTTTGCCACAACTTTGGAAGTATGCTTGGGGTCATTTGGAAGACCCATTTGCGACCAAGCTTTAACTTCCTGACTGATGTCTTGAGATGTTGCTTAAATATATCCAAATAATTGTCCTACCTCATGATTCCATCTATTTTGTGAAGTGCACCAGTCCCTCCTGCAGCAAAGCACCCCCACAACATGATGCTGCCACCCCCGGGCTTCACGGTTGGGATGGTGTTTTCGGCTTGCAAGCATCCCCTTTTTCCTCAAAGATAACTATGGTCATTATGGCCAAACAGTTACATTTTTGTTTCATCAGACCAGAGGACATTTCTCCAAAAAGTACAATCTTTGTCCACATGTGCATTGCAAACCGTAGTCTGGCTTTTTTATGGCAGTTTTGGAGCAGTGGCTTCTTCCTTGCTGAGTGGCCTTTCAGGTTATATCGATTTAGGACTCGTTTTACTGTGGATATAGATACTTTTGTACCTGTTTCCTCCAGCATCTTCACAAGGTCCTTTGCTGTTGTTCTGGATTGATTTGCACTTTTCGCACCAAAGTATGTTCATCTCTAGGAAACAGAACGCGTCTCCTTCCTGAGCGTATGACGGCTGCGTGGTCCCATGGTGTTTATACTTGCGTACTATTGTTTGTACCGATGAATGTGGTACCTTCAGGTGCTTGGAAATTGCTCCCAAGGATGAACCAGACTTGTGGAGGTCTACAATTGTTTTTCTGAGGTCTTGGCTGATTTCTTTAGATTTTCCCATAATGTCAAGCAAAGAGGCACTGAGTTTGAAGGTAGGCCTTGAAATACATCCACAGGTACACCTCCAATTGACTCAAATTATGTCAATTAGCCTATAAGAAGCTTCTAAAGCCATGACATAATTTTATGGAATTTCCAAGCTGTTTAAAGGCATAGTCAACTTAGTGATGTAAACTTCTGACCCACTGGAATTGTGATACAATGAATTATAAGTGAAATAATCTGTCTGTAACAATTGTTTGAAAAATTACTTGTGTCATGCACAAATTAGATGTCCTAACCGACTTGCTAAAACTATAGTTTATTAACAAGAAATTTGTGGAGTGGTTGAAAAACGAGGTTTAATGTTCAGAAAGCCAAACATCTTGATCTCTTAGATGTAGAAGTTTCTGAAAAGAAACAAAAATACATGTTTTATTAAACCTAATTTGATCCCAGCTGTATATTTTTGATGTATCTCAGAGGTGGATTATTACAGTCCAGACATTACAGTACGTGGCCTAATATGTGTGCATAAGGGAAATTCCACGGTAACAAGTAATGCTGAGACTCAGATTTTTCACTTTCAAATGTATGTCAAACAAAACCAATGATTGCAAAGTAAACCATACTTGAAGAACAGTGCATATGCAAAGTTTGGTAACAGAATGATGGTTTGTGCTGTTGGTGTCATCAATCTGTTAGCCAAATTTGCATTTGCACTGTTACTCAAATAAATGTGTATCCTTATGCATAGAGTTGATTCATTTAACTTTGTAGTAATTTGTTTTTCTATGGCATAAATTTTAAAGTGATGAATCTGAGTCTCAGCATCACTCTGTTACGGTGTAATTGCCCATGACATATTTCGGTTTGGATACATCCCTATGGCCTAACTATGATGTGCCTTTACGCCCCAGTATTAACTAGTTCTTGCTCATTCATGACGCCATGCTAATAAAAAATAATGACTATCAGGAGTACTTGCTAGATTAAAAAGCTTTTATTTGTTTTTGTGAAAGCTCTGGTGTCTCCACAAGCAAAAGTTTCACTTAGTGAACTCCCTTGATCTCTCCTTTAAGTGAAATGCAGAATTAACTAGGCTTGGGGTGTATACCGGGGTATTTGGAAATATCCATGGGATGGTTTTTCAATACCGTCATTACTGTTGAACTATTTATTATACGTTTTTTAAATAAATGCGAAAATTGTAGTTACTTTTTAAGTAAATACCTGCAGTCAACTTGTGCAATACGTTAGGAGATAAAGCAGATTGGGTTCTTCATGTCACCTGTCACCACAATTTCCATTATGAAGCTTAGTGGTAGTCCTCAGTCACGTTTGTTTACAAGCCACAACGACGAGAGACCGGAGCCTTGTGAGTCTCTCACTGTTGTGCAGCACACGCCAAGTGATCTAGCTAGTTACAGTTTGGAATTCACAACTAGCACAGGTTAGTGAATGCTATCCTCCGATTTTATTGTAATTGTGAGAGGTTAGAATGTCTTGGGGGTATGATATTTGTGCATCTGTAACTTTCTCACTCATCATTATCCACGATTCATTCAGGACTATCCATAATCATGGTAGCATGCACATTAATGTAGAAATGTTTTGAAACATATTATATTTATTTACAAAAAAAGTTACAAAAGAATGACACAATATATTATTTATCATTCATTTCTATTGGGCACAAAATAATCTGAAACACAACCAAAACAAACAGAAAATGCATCCAACAAGTTTGTAGAGTCACACGCTTGATGTAGTCATTGCGTGCTAGAATATGGGACCAAATCTAAGCTTTTGACTACTTTCAGACACTTATACAGTATAGTCAAATTTGGACTCATCAGACCAAAGAACAGATTCCCACCGGCTAATGTCCATTGCTCGTGTTTCTTGGCCCAAGCTAGTATATTCTTCTTATTGGTGTCCTTTAGTCATGGTTCTTTGCAGCAATTCGACCATGAAGGCCTGATTCACACAGAATCCTCTGAACAGTTGATGTTGAGATGTGTCTGTTACTTGAACTCTGTGAAGCATTTATTTGAGCTGCAATTTCTGAGGCTGGTAACTCTAATGAACTTGTCCTCTGCAGCAGACGTAACTCTGGGTCTTCCTTTCCTGTGGCGGTCCTCATGAGAGACAGTTTCATCATAGAGATTGATGGTTTTTGCGACTGCACTTGAAGAAACATTGAAAGTTCTTGACATTTTCCGGATTGACTGACCTTCATGTCTGAAAGTAATGATGGACTTTCATTCTATTTGCTTATTTGAGCTGTCTTGCCATAATATGGACTTGGTATTTGACCAAATAGGGCTATCTTCTGTATACCACCCCTACCTTGTCACAACACAACTGATTGGCTACAACGCATTAAGAAGGAAAGAAATTCCACAAATGAACTTTTAACAAGGCACACCTGTTAATTGAAGTGCATTCAGGTGACTACCTCATGAAACTGGTTGAGAGAATGCTAAGAGTGTGCAATGCTCTCATCAAGGCAAAGGGTGGATACTTTGAAGAATCTCGAATATAAAAATGTTTGGTTATACATGATTCCATTTGTGTTATTTCATAGTTTGATGTCTTCACTATTATTCTACAATGTAGAAATAGTAAAAATAAAGAAAAACCCTCATAGTAGGTGTGTCCAAACTTTTGACTGGTACTGTAAGTGAATTTGCCCCAATAATTTTGGGGCAAATTTTAGGGACTGTGCAAAAAGTGCTGTAATTTTTAAACGGTTCACCAGCTATTGATAAAAAATACCCTCAAATGAAAGCTGACAGTCTGCACTTTAACCTCATAGTCATTGTATAATTTAAGCCAATACCGTGTCACTGTCCCAATACTTTTGGAGGTCATTGTATACAAACACTCACTCAAACACACTACACTGACACACCAAACCCACACACATAACACATATACAAATTGCCCACGTGCACTAAATTGAACAAGATTGAACTTCCACGGTGTGATAGGTAGGCGTACTCTCACCCTTTAGGTCCAATGGAATGCACAAACCCTGCCCACTTTGGACAGATTAAACTCAATCAAGCACACCTACTGATAGCTTTTCATGCTAAATAACTCCGTAGCCTCAGCCAAGATCGATCCATTGTGGGTGTGCACCACAACTCCCCAAACCAATATGCAGTCAGTGTACCTCATAGCAGAAAACAGGAGTCCCAGGGCACTAAACATCAACAATATACTAAGGCTTTGAAGGCTTTTAGATTTGCCAGGCAAAACCATCTGGGGGCATTGGGGAGTTGTGAATTGATGCCAAGGATATGGTGTTGTGCATAAGGCCTATTTAAATACCCTATCCCTTGGAAACGTCTGATAAGGCTGCTTACAATAGCCCTTGATTGTGATCTTAGGGCACATGGAGTCTCTAGTCAATGTTTTTGCCGACTCTATTATTGAGGTCTTGGACTTCAATCCGTTCTAATCTTTTGTGCTGTTTGTCTACTTCGCTTGGTGGTGAGCCGACAGGGTTGAAAGTTTTGTTGGCTGTATTATATGTCATGTTTTTACGTTTTAGGTCTGTGAATGGACAATGGCCAGTAAGAGGTCTGTCGGTAGACATTGCAGTGTTCATATGCATGATTAATTATACATGATTTAACATACATTATTAAATATACATTCTTTAATATACATACATTTTCAATATTGGAGGATGGTTAGAAATAAGGACATTATTAACCCATACATAACCACATTCATACCCATGCAATGACATATTCATAACCCATACATAGCACATTCATAACCCTTACATAATCAATTCATAAGCAGTGCATAATAATTTTTGACATGCACATCACATTTTTAAAAGTCACATGCGCCAAATACAACAGGTGTAGACCTTAATGTGAAATGCTTACTTACAAAGCCCTTAACCAAACAATGCAGTCAAGAATAGAGTTAAGAAAATATTTACTAATAAACTAAAGTTAAAAAAATGTAATGTAACACAATAAAAATAAACAATAACAAGGCTCTATACAGGGGTATCGAGGTAATTTGTACATTGTAGGTAGGGGTAAAGTGACTATGCATAGATAATAAACAGCGAGTAGCAGCAAAAACAGAGGGGGGGGGGGTGTTAATTGAAATAGTCTGTGTGGCCCTTTTGATGAATTGTTCAGCAGTCTTATGGCTTGGGAGTAGAAGCTGTTAAGGACCCTTTTGGACCTAGACTTGGCGCTCCGGTACTGCTTGCCGTGCGTTAGCAGAGAGAACAGTCTATGACTTGGGTGACTGGAGTTTTTGAATTTTTTTGGGGCCTTACTCTGACACTGCCTAGTAATATACACTACTATTTCAATAGTTTGGGGTCACTTAGAAATGTCCTTGTTTTTGAAAAGAAAAGCCCATTTTGTCGCATTAAAATAACCTCAAATGGATCAGAAATACATTGTAGACATTGTAATGTTGTAAATGACTATTGCAGCTGGAAACGTACGATTTTTTGGGGAATATCTACATAGCCTTAACAGAGACCCAT